>NW_027468609.1:29672363-29874863 GCF_046254945.1 Alosa pseudoharengus
TGGGAGGAGAGGAGCGGGTCCCCGTCTCACATAGTATGTTACACAGGAGTGGGTGAGTGGAAAATTCTGCCTCCTACAAAATGACTTAAGCACACAGATGTTGTAGACTGGTGGCTATGAGATCATTCTACCCAACATTGGGAACTGGAGAAGGGGAGAGGGAGAGAGGGAGAGAGGGAGAGAGGGGGTACGGCCAGTGCCATTAAATCTCCATGATTAAGCCAGAAAGGATTAGGCACTAGGCACTAACAAGATGAAACCGGAGAGTTGTTCGAAGAGAGCTTTAAAAGAACAGACTAATCTTTCTACAACGTGTTGGAATTGACGATAGCATCTACTCCTAGATAACACAGCTGCGATGATCAAACACCCTTTAACCCCTGACTGAGCAGTCCTGCCTGATGGGCTTTACTGGCCGGGCCTTGTGTGGGTGCTTGACAGGGAGTTGGGCGAGACTCAAGCCAATCACACAAGCCTCAAGCTTCCTCTCCCAAACCCTGTCAAAACAACAACACAGAACAGCTCCTCCTCTTCAAGCTCCCTTACTGGCACAGTATCGATCACAAACACACGTGTACACAAGCTATTGCAAGCAAGCATAAAACATTTTTTTCACTTCCTAGGGGCATATTTGTCTCACCACACACACACACACACACACACACACACACACACACACACACACACACACACACACGAGGGAGCTGGGGTGTACTACCAGGGGCAGGTTTGAATCTGATGAGTCTGGTTAGCTGCACTATGTATTAGCTTTATGTAGCTTGTGGTTACGAATATCCTGCCAAACAGGATTGTTGTCTTCACGGCAATTCTACCTAAACCGGCCGTGGACCCAAACTGGACTCTGGAGCGCTCTGGAAGTGGAACTGTGGCCCAGTGTTTCCCTCTGCAGCCCAGTGAACTCCGCTAGCTCTGCTGGAGCTGCCTGCTGCTGGCGGCTTCTCCGCGGCCCCATCTTGTTTGAGATAAGGGGAGGTGCTCTGGGCTGCCCTCACAGCGCTTGCGTAAGGTGATGACAAAGTGCATTCATTGTACTGAGCGCACTGCCTGTGCTTGTGTGTGTGTGTGTGTGTGTGTGTGTGTGTGTGTGTGCGTACGCGTGTGTGTGTGTGTGTGTGTGGTGTGTGTGTGGTGTGTGTGTGTGTGTGTGTGTGTGTGTGTGTGTGTGTGTGTAAGCCAGCTAAGGTCAGAGCGTGCCTGGAACAAGCACAAGTCAGAGGCCTCACAGAGAAGGGACCTCTGCTGCCTGCACCTAAACAGCAACCGCAACAACAACCACCACCACCACCACCACATAGCCACACAGCAGCAAAGGGCTCTAACGAGCCTGCCGCCTCGCCCAGAGCCCAGCCAATCTAAACGATGAATAACAAGGCTGTGTTACAAGAACCTGACCAATCACACCCCAGTATCAGACTCTGCCCTCCTTCTGCGTCTACTTCCAAGGATGTCACAACAAGAGCTGGTTACTCTGTTGAGGAAGTAGGCAAAACAATAGGGCTTTTAACCCTACAACCTGCATTCCTAACCAGGCATTCCTGGGGCAGTGGACAAGCGACAGCCCCGGAGCACATTCCACTGGTCCGCTGCGTGAGCGTGACATGGGGGAGAGGTTAAAAGCTGGTTAAAGGACTAAGCCAGGCCGAGAGCCGCTGCAACAGTAAATATGCAGCACATGCTCCTCCCCCCCCCCCCCTCGCCTGGGTTTGTAGTACTGGAATCTGGCAGAACTCCCAGTTCCACGCCTCACGCACGCACACACTCACTAACTCACTCATTCGCTCAGGTCTCCTGAGACGCGATAAGCCCATTTCACCCGACTTCACCGCCACACGCGTCCCCGATCTCTGCCCTCACCAGACCTCAGCTCGGCCAACGTGAACCCTGCTCAGCCAGCGTGTTTTGGTCAAGTGGATACTTTTTTTTTTTTCTCTCTCTCTGCTGGGCACTGCCATGGGAGTTGCCAACCGGTGCTTAGAATGCCTCAATGAGTTAGAATGCCTCAGTTGGCCGACTGGCCCTTGAGATAGCCCGAGTAACGGGCCTAGTGGTTTGGCCTGCAGCCATAGACCTCAGCTGAAGCCCACTGGTCAACTGAAAATACAGTATGCCATTACCAAGAAATGGGAAGCTACTTTAGGGACACAACACAAGTCAACAATAGAGAGGAAGAGTTTGTTATTTCACAGGAAAATCATTTTAAGACGATTTGCAACATTTGACCTTTTGTTGGGCGACGAGACGCCAAAACAAATCGTGCAGTTAAAGCCTGCGATGAGTTGTGTGCATGCTGGGACCAGTCCTGGATCTCAGTCATCTTACTATCCCAATGCCTGATGCAATCCAAACAGAAACAAACACCAACACACACATGCATGCACACACGTACACACACACACACATACAGTGTACACACACACAGACTTACTCACAGGCAGACACACCCTTCAAAAAGCGTCCACTGTGACAATGTTACTATTGCTCAACTGCATTCCTAGGCTTCCATGTTCATTTGAATTGACTGCAAGAACCCCAGGCACTTGTGTTAAAAAACCACATATGGAAGTCTGGTGTTTTTCAAGTGAATCTCAACCCAGGACCCTTCTGCATTCTCGTGGAGCACGAAATGTCCCAGGACGCGCAGGCAAGTGCATCAGCTCACTGTCAGTGGCTTCACCTCGCTCGGGGTGGACCCCACCGACCGACCGATGCTCGGAAAGATTTCCGTCTCCATCGCAGCAGAGCGTGAACGGACTCCTTGCCAGCCTTCTGTCTTATTTTCTGAGTGGGCGCAGCACTGGCCCTCCAAAACCACACACACACACACACACACACACACACACACACACAAACTGGGCTGCAGTGTGAGGGCTGACCCGAGACGTGAAGTCACGGCGCTGCTGACCACCACACTGTGATGACCATAAGGAGGGCCAACACCATATAATGCTCAACACTGTCTTCTGTACAGACACTACAGGGTTCAGTTCTTTCTCTCAATGACGGCCACGGCGTATCAAAATTGCTAACAGGGCAGAGGCATATTATAGAGCACTTGTGAAATTCCACAGCTCTGCAGCCTGCTGTTTTTTTTGTTCCATATGGAGGAGGACACTGCTCCGAAAAACACCTCGTATAGTACCTCCTGACCTCCCTCAGCCCAACACTCTCGCTCTCCAATCTCTAACACAACGCTGGTTAGGTGTAGGATGATTTTTTTTTCCTGCAATTGTTTCTAGTTTCACAAAAATTCTTGAACAACAAATAATTGCATGCATAGGGCAACTACTCTTATTATAGTAGGATGATGTGCATAATCAGGTGATTTTTTTCCCTCCAATTGTTTCTAGTTTCACAAAAATTTATGAACAACAAACAATTGCATGCATAGTAGGGGTGTAACGGTTCATGTATTCGTATTGAACCGAAACGGTACGGGCGTCACGGTTCGGTGCATGAATTTACACGGAGAATACACGGTATAAAAATACATAAAACTCGTGTGCGCATTAATTAATGTAATGCGCAATTACTGTTAAGTAGCGAGAGTTACGGGAGTTCTTTAGCGACACCTAACGCTAATCTGTAGCCTCGCCTTAGCTCTGAAGCTCTGATTGGCGCCTATGTTTTTTTTGTCAGGTCGTCGGTCAAGTCCGTCAGTCATTAGCAGCACTAAGGTTAGACCCACAAGAGTTAGAGGATCCGCTGGTCTCTTTAATATCGCAAGTTTGAGAACTTCAGTTACAGTAACGTTAGTACAGGCGAAAGAGTGGTGGATAAGATGAAACTGTGTGTCGGCGTTGTTCAGCAGTTGTTGGGTATGTGAGTGGAAAAAATGCTACACATATTCGAAGCCATCACCCAGATTATGTAGGCTACCAATCACTGAAACGAGGGGAAAAAACTTCGCCTGCGCATCAGCAGCCTTTGGATACACATACAAATAGGGCCAAAACCCATGGCTTAAATTAAATGATTTCGTAATGACAGAAAGCTATGTAAATCGCGTGGTAATTACCTTTAAGTTGGGGTAACTTGTAACTTCTCACATGAGGAGCTGGTAGTGTTAAGTGCATAGACAGTAAAATAAAGTGACAACGCTAACCAGGCTAATAAACAAACCATGCTACGGTGAGTTAACGTCAAAGGGCAGTCACGTGACTTCTAGTTGTAGTCTTTATGAAATGAAAGGAGCAATTTCGTTTTTTTTTAAAAAGGCAAAATAGTGTGATATTTTCACAGTTAGTAGACTAGATTATTACTTTACACACAATGAAAAAAAATATTGAGGCAACTTGTAGACCCTTCCATATACAACTAAACACAGATGTTGAAGGTCTTGCTTAAGTGGATTTTTAAAAATCATTTTCTATGTAATTTGCACTTTCAGAAATAAGAGATGCTGTAGGCTTATTTTCAGTTTCATAGCTGATTGTCTTATTTTGTTTACAAGTTACAGATGGAGTCTGGGTACTTATTGTACTGTTTAGCCTACATCTTACACACTTCAGGCTGTTGCAGATAACTCAGGGAAGAGACTGTATGACACTAGGTGGTACAGCCTGAGACATGTACAAAAAAAAAATGCTTTCTGCATTTTTGTTTTGCTTTTCCCTCCATTGTACCGAACTCGTACCGAACCGTGATGTCCGAACCGAGGTATGAACCGAACCGTGACTTCTGTGTACCGTTACACCCCTAATGCATAGGGCAATAACTCGTATTATAGTAACTCCATATTGACACAACAATACAGAGCAAGGTTGTGAAGTTAGACTTCTAAAAACATCAAGAGAAATGTGACATCAGAACAACAACAAAAGGTTCCTGACCTTTACAACTTTGAGCTGAAAAGTCACCAGACGACTGAAGTGGCTGTGTAATATACTTAGAAGCCAGACATATCACAGGAAAAAAGACCATACAGGTTGACTTTGTGAAAAAATACAAATTTGGATGACCCCTCACATTTTACAGGCGAACAGATCAATGATGTGAAGCTGGAAAACTAAACATAAGAGGATTGATAAATCTTTACAAATCTTTAACCTAAATTGAATGTCTGCAGTCGATGAAATAAATAGCTAACTACAGGATTTCACTAACTAAACTAATAAAGATCAGATAAGGAATCACATGTAGAAAGCAAACCTTCTACAGTTTATGGTTAACTATTACACTTTATGGTTTGTTGATGTCAACTATAACACAGCTTTGTCATCGGCATGATAAATGTAAAATACCATTTACAACTTAATTCTCAGAAACAAAACAGACAGAGATTACTAACTCATTACAAAAAAAGTTTCATCTGCAGGGTATAATCAGCCTGATATGTCCTTGGCCGGGACAGCAGTATGGTGTGGACAGAAACCCAGCCATGAGGATGTACAGTTGAGGGCCAGCCATTATGGGCTACCAGAGGAAGCGCTGCAGAACCTAAGACCAGAACACCACCACCACATTCCCCATTTACCACACACATCCACTCAACTTCCCTTCAGACAGCGCCTAGACAGCAGGCCTCGCCCTCATGATTGTGCCTGTGATGCACCCAGAGCCATCTGCCCAGAGGCCACTGGTATGACCCACTGAGCCATCTAGTAAATGAAACACTTTCTCTCTTGTTTCGGAGCGCCTGCACTCCTCTGTGTTAGCAAGGTGTCTCTCCTGAGCCAATTCAAACAGACTGCTTGGCAAGCTAATGGAACTGGAACTGACTGGCATTCATTTGAGCAAGGTCCCGTCAAATCCACTCCCGGCAGAAAGTCCTTGAGAGAAAAGAAAAACAACAAGAAATGCCATCTGGCACTCAGGTGCACCAACATAACATGGGGCACCTTTCACTAACAACAGCCATTGCTGACATAAGAACAGGACGGCCTGTGAGCCACTGTGACTGATCTCAAGAGTGGCAAAGATGTAACACTTTCACAGGGAGAAGGTACAATCTGAAGGAGCATCCAAGTCACGGCTTTAGATGAATATGACACCATTTTAAAGGACGAGAGCTCTCCCACGTCTCTTTGGAGCAGAGTTTCTATTTTTACAGTCAAGCAATGTGACCACCGGTACTAAAAAGTACTAGAGTGCTTAAAGCACACACATATTAGGCCTACGTAGGCATCAGGGGAAGGTGTTTTTCATCAAACAAACTCAACACAGATAACGTCACACTACCTCACAGTCAGAATAGAACACATGGGAACATATTCATGATGAACAGCGATGCCTTGCCAGGGAAACTGGGAGAAGAGTGCAAGCTTCGTTTGGGCTTGAAACTTTTTAGATCAGGACAGGTCATTTGTTTTACATTACACATTTACACTTAGGGAATCATCACTTCATTCAACAAACAATTTCACCTCCATCAGCACTACCTTTCTAATGCATTTAAGTGCATATTTGTGTGTTTTGGGATGGGGGGTGTGGGGCGCTGTGAGAGTGATACTTTCGGATGAGAGAAGATCATTTCAGGTGCTTGTTTCATGATTTGTTGTTTATGGGGGGTAGGTTAGGGTGGGGTTCTTTGGGTGGGGGAAAGGGTAAGGGTGGAAGTATTTGTGGAGGGTGTGGTTGATGCAGTAGTGGAATGGTTGCGGAAGAGTTGGTGTGTGTGTGTGTGTGTGTGTGTGTGTGTGTGTGTGTGTGTGGTGGTGGTGGGGGTGGGGGGATGAGTCATAGCACAGCCACGCAGGGGCTGGATTAGTGGGGCCAACGGTGAAAACAGCTTGCCTATTCAGCATATGCAGCGCACACTCTCACACACCCACACACTCGCTCACACACAGTCACACTCACACGCTCATGTGCATGTGCCCGGCCGGCCAACAATGAAGAGCGCGCCCAGGTGCAGCGGGCATTTCTGCCCCGGGGCAGGCAGCCGAGGAGGGCAGGGATTGCTGTGCGCGGCGGCCGAACAATGGCAGAGTTAGCTTTTCACCCCGGTGGTGCGCACCCAGCTGAAGGTCAGAGCCCACCACACACACACACACACACACACACACACACACACACACACACACACACACACACACACACACACACACACACACACACACACACACACACACACACACACACACACACACACACACACACACACACACACACACACACACACACACACACACACACACACACACAGCTGCTGGGGTTAGTGCAAGGGGTCACAGTGAGCAAGGAAATGAGCTCACTGGGCCAGCTGGGATGCCAGCTCATGACACACAATGGCCCCAAATCATATCAGATCTTCCAACACCTTCTTCAGCCGTCCATTCAATTAAGAGTCAAGGGCCTTTACTTTTATGAGATGTGCTTGATTACAAGATGAAACAACTCATTATGTAGTTAAAAGAGGGCTGTGTTCAAGCGATCACTCGCGAGCACTTAAAAGGTGTGTTTGTAGTGTTAAGTACTAAACCATTCAGTGAGGAGAAGAAAAGATCCCAGTCGACCACAACAATGCAAATATTTACAAACGCAATCGTGAATCAGACTGCACTATGCAAATTTCATAATGGATGTTTGGGTGCGCCCTTTGCATATGAGCGACGGCGGTGGCTGTGTTGTGCTGCTATTCTGCATTTGTGAGGTCTTTCAAGTTCACCCATTCAGGAGCGAGCATTAGACTCTCCCCGTGCCAAAACTAAACTAGATTGAAAAGAAATGCCGTACATCGTGTCATGCTGCGGCTACCTGCCTTGTCATTCAATAATCTCATTTATCAATGTTCCCATAGTAAAGAACACTCACCAGTTGATAAAATCAACAAATATGGTGGTGTTTTCAGAAAGAAAGCTCAGATCGGCATAAATCAGTCATAAACCGACATGTAGGGGAATGCAAAAAATGCTTTCCATAAAACTGTGTTTGGAACTGCTGCAGCAGGCTCGAGTTACATAATACCCCACCTCCTCTTCTTCCAAAGACTAATTCCAGCCCCGGAGTTCAAAGTCTGTCTAAGAGTCCAGTGCATGCCAGTTCAAACTCATTCTGCAGTCCGTGTCTAAGCAGCCTGGCTCGCTCTCAGCACGCGCTCAGCACGGCACGCAAGCAGCGGCCACATCCAAACCAAGATAACAGGTCTTTACTCCCTGCACCAAAATAGAAGCCTTTCACTGGAGACCCACACTGATCAAATGGATGGTTGGGATAGAGAGTTTAGCTTCAAATATAGTGTTACCTCCAATGTTAAAGATCGAATTGAAGCAAAAATCTACTATATACTACTTTTTTACTTTTCAATAGTTATACTTACGACAGCCCTACTCTTCTCAAGGGGTATACAAGGGGGGCGGTGGTGGTGTAGTGGTTAAGGAGCTGGGCTAGCGTGCAGTAGACTTAACCCCAAGTTGCTCCGGGGACAATGTGATCCCTTGTAATATAGCTGACATATGTAAGTCACTTTGGTCAAGAAGTGTCTGCTAAATGTAATGTAATGTAATACAGCACACCATCAGCACCTGGAGGAAGAAGGGCTTTGCACAGGGATTTTATACCTTGAAGCAAAAATCTGTCAAAAAAAACCAAAAAAACCTTACCTCGAGGGCTGGTGGGGGTAACTTCAGTTGGGTGAGGCCAGGCTTAGAGATGCTCTTCAGGTCCGGTAAGCTCTCGTAAGGCTGCCGATCAAAGTCCGGCGAGGGTTTGAGTTCGGGGGACTCGCTGGAGACCTGGTCCTGGCCGTCCATGGGCCGGACGTAGGCCCAGGGCTTCTGGGGCATGACGAGGCTGGGCTTGGAGGACAGGGGCAGGGGGAAGGTCTGGGAGGGTAGAGGGGCCGTCTCGCAGGCCAAGGGGGCGCCCTCCATCTGGGCCTCCGCTTGGGACGTGTCCACCACACTGGAGGGCCCAGAGGAGGACGCCTGCAGGGGCTGCCGAGGCCCGGGGCTGTCCTTACCGTCCATATCGTGCTGCTCGGTGTCACTGGGGTCACTGGAATGTAAGGGGGACAGAGGGTCAGACGGGGGAGAAAGGGCTGGGGGGAGGCTGGCCATTTCAGGCCACGGCTCACTCTTTCTATCCATGGACTCTGGACTCCCCTTATCGAGACTGAGAGAGGGGTGCGAGTAGGCGGAAGACAGCAAGGTGTGATCCGGAGCGGGAGACTTCTTCAACGGCTGGGTGGCTGGGACAACTTGGTTGCCTCCGTAGGGGAGTGGGGCGTTCTGGAATGGGGGCTTGGGGACGTCCGAGTGGATGGGCCGACCAGGCCTGCCGAAGGGTACCGAGGCAGAGAGGTCTTTGGGCATGCTGCCAAAGTTCTTGTGCAAGTCTTTCATGTCTTCATAATTGCCCAGCATTCGTTGGATGCGACTGGAGAGCTCATCTCCTTTGTCCGTCTAAAAGTAAACCACAACAAAAACATTTAAACAATCTGGAATGCAAAAGTTGAATACTGATTATACATCTCTGTTACTCTGAATAATTTGTAAAAGGCATCAAATAAATATGACATTTATTATATTTCATAAGATTACATTTATCTTTTACAGATTCAAAATAACAAAAAGCAAAAGAGTACGTAATAAAACATTGAGTACCCTGCTTTGTCAGTACT
Organism: Alosa pseudoharengus; assembly: GCF_046254945.1. Classification (NCBI taxonomy): domain Eukaryota; kingdom Metazoa; phylum Chordata; class Actinopteri; order Clupeiformes; family Clupeidae; genus Alosa; species Alosa pseudoharengus. The sequence goes on from NW_027468609.1 coordinate 29,681,944, forward strand.
TAGTAACACCTCTTTTGGCCAGCATCACAGCTTGTAGACAGCCATGAGTATTTCAGTTCTTGCAAGGGGAATTTTTGACGACTCTTCCTTGCAAAAGGCTCGGTGAGATTCTTGGGCAGTCTTGCATGTATTGCTCTTTTGAAGTCTATCTACAGATTTTCAATGAGGTTTAAGGTTATAACAAAAACTTAGTCTATTGTATACTTTAACGTGTATCAGTAATATCATTTTGTTGTAGAAGCCATCTTTGCATCTTCAGATTTAATTACAGATGGTGTGATATTTGCCTCCAAAAATTGTTGCCATTTATTTGCATCTTTTCCTCCAATGGGATTCCGCCCAAAGCAAGATCGATCCACCCCCACATTTAAAGTTGGAAAGGTATTGTTTTCACTCAATATTTTTTTTTCTCCAAACATATTTTTGCTCATTGCAGCAAAGTAAGTACTATTTTGACACGGTCCAAAGAACTAAATGTATCAAGCTTTTAAAGAAGTTAAGAAGAAGTTTCTGGAGCTGAATGATGTGGAGAGGATGCAGTTCAAGTTGGGTTGCATCGTAGAACAGTGCACCACTACCCTGGAAATCCAGAGTTCTCACGAGAGCACAATGGAATTGTCTCTACGAGACTCTCTGGCAATGAGCAATGATGCACGTCACTTTTTCCCCTTGCATTCTGGGGAACCAGCTAAACTGATGAAGACAGCGCTGCAACGTTGGACAGTACACCTTGGTCGTAGTGTTATCCGATTGCGTCAAAGTCCGAGTAAACATGGTGTAGTGTTATCCAATTGCGTGCAGTGAGATTTTTAAATGCATGCTTGTTGCCGCCCCTCGAGCTAGGCCATTACATTGTTCGTGGCCAGACCCTTAATCTTTCTAGATTACCAGGGTCTGGATTTTCCAGGCTAGTGCACCACCACTCCTGAGCTCAATCTTCCTGAAGGTGAAGCAGTGAAACAGGGGTTTTGCCTTTTTTGCAATCCTACAAGCAGTTCTCTCAGTTTTCTTGGTCACCCAGACCTCAAATCGACTTCCACCATTCCGGTTAGATTCCATTTCTTAATCATGAAATCAGTGAACGTTTAGCCTTCTTACAGCTTTCGTGTACTTTGAAAATTTAAATAATTGTTGCCATGGCCCTAACAAGCTGTGAGACTTTGGTAAATGTGAATTTGACTCCTCATACCTATCCTATTGGTTAAGTAATTAACTGTTTTCATAGCCTCTTACAGAAGTGCAGTAGTTGATGTGGCAAATCATTTCATTTTTTAGAACACAAGTAAATTTTGAATTTGAGTTGAATTTGAAATGGCAGCATATTCATAGTGTGTGCCATGTTGCGTGCTATGGTAGGCAACCAAACCGACAGTGGTTTTTCCTGCCAGTATGATCTATTTTTTGTGACATAACCACTACATCTCTGTGAAACAAATGACATGTTATATTATTAACTATGTAGTGCATGACAAATGGAAAAATACATTGTGACTCCAGGGATTTCAACATCCTTTGGGCTTTCTTCATAGTTTACATCCAGCCTTACTTCCATATACTAGGTCTTCATTCAGAGGTAAATCAAAACCATGCTCCACCGTTTATGACAGCCACTGTATGTGACCTTTAAAAGGACTAGAGCAACATTAAAAGAGGGAGAGGAGACAGCAGCCCCCCAGGGCTTTGCCAATCACTGGCTACGCTTATCTCAGAAGACAAAGTCCCACAGAGAGGTTGACCCCAAACAGCCGGTCCTGTTTTCCTCTCACAGCCTTCTCAGCTCTTCAGGAGGGACCATGTCTTTGGCACAGCACCAATCATACTCTCAATTTTATGCTCACTTGTTCACATCTCTGGAACAGCTATATATAGTAGGGCATGCACAAATAGTCATTACTCAAAGGTTCTGTGCAATACCATCTAATTGATCAGGGGCGCAAGCTAATAAAGCTTAAAATAATGTAGGCTGATCACTGGTTTCTTACAATAAACAAAGCAAAACACACCAAGTAAAATGCTTATTTGATTGTTGCTCTACCATGGGTGCAATTTAGAGCTTTAGCAAGTGTGAATGTACATGTGCTGTATTGTCTTTGTTTTATGTCTTGAGCACCCCCTCGAAAACAAGATGCTTCATCTAAAGGGGTTATCCAGGTCAGGTTTTACCAGGTCTAGAATAAAAATAAAAATTATAAAATGGTTAAAGACTAATATTTTTTCAACTTATTGGATGATAACCAATGGTGTATACCCAGCCAGTGATTTCTACAAAATAAACTCCTCAAAGACCCTCTGCTTTGCAGCCTGGTTATCCTGCCAGAGCTCATTTTGCTAAAATGCTTAGCTGGCTGCATGCTATTCCTCACATATCGCTTTCTTATTGTCTCTGTTTTCCTGCAATAAGCTGTGAAGTAAATCTTTACTCAGCAGCTTTTACAGAGAATGCTGTAAAAATCCCTCTACAAATATGAGCTTAGGTTAACGTAATTAGATTTCCTGAATGTGCTTGTCGTACAAATTAAGTGGCCATTCCGTTAAACTGTCGATAATTAAAATGACAGCAGGTTTAAGTCCTCCTGTTGCACCCACCGCCCGAACAGACCACAGGACACATGTAGTGCTACTCAATAACAGACCTGCCCATTTAAACGTTCTAATCCTGCTGTGTCATCGACAGCCAATTTACGGAGCACATCCAAGCTGAAAAGCTTACGCCCTTCTCTGGCCCAGCTGACGTGGTGGGGATTTGGCCTGGCCAGCCCCGACTTAAAAGGCAACAGCACAAAGGCCACCTGTGAGTGGCTTGCAAATGGCCTTCAAGTGGCTTGGGTTAGAGGGGGAAACAGGCTAACTGGCTGGTTGGCAACAGACGCGGGGCACTTCCTGTAGTTTCTTTTGATGGCCGACATCCTGGCTTGGCCTGCTCAACTGAACTTGCTTTTGTCGACTAAAATTAGGCCGACGTTTGAAAACTAAAAAACTGATGACATTTTAGACTGCGTTGACTTAAGAAATTGCAGTACACAATCTGGAGATATGGGACAGAACAAACAAAAAAATCTATGTTCTTTCTCCTGTCTCTCTGGCTCTGTTTAGACACACACTAGACTTTGACACTGGTCTCCTACGAGAGCTCACAGCTCAGAGAACATAAATAGCCCTCTCTTTCCCTCCCCTGACACAAATGGCAACTCCAAACAAATCCTGCAAGTCACCAGCAGACTCCAAACCACACCACACATTCCCTTCATCACCTAGTATTTTGATTCTAAATCTATCCATCCCAATGGTCGTCCTTCACAAACCCCGATTTGTACATGCATCTCTCCCTACATTTCCATAAATCTGTGTGCCTGTGAGCTTGGCTCTGCCAGTTTCTATGTATGTCCGTCCCCGTCCCCGTCCCCTCTCTCTCTCTCTCTCTCTCTCTCTCTCTCTCTCTCTCTCTCTCTCTCTCTCTCTCTCTCTCTCTCTAGTCTAATTAGCTGCTCTGGCTGCCTGGCAGGATGTTGCCACTGATGGGCCCTGATGGGAGGAACTGAGTTCAGGCTGCTCACGTTCCTCTTTTTAAGAGCCCCCGCTCCCCACAGACCCTTGGGAGCCTCGCTCTACACCACCACCCCCCCCCCCCCCACCCCCCAGCTGACATTGGGAGAGGGGGGCTCCTGGAGGCCTCATTAAATCCCCACTCAGAGCTCAGCTCACGAACAGGCGCGTACACCCCCCAGCAAGGCAGAGCCAAAGCAAACTCTCCCTTTCTCTCTCTCCCTCCATCTTACTGCACTGCTTCCTTCAGTCGTTCAGAGACATGCATTTATGCCCACTTGTACAGCTTGTGAAAACTAGACCCAGCCTAACCTGCTTCTACACTTATGCAACCTTGTCTTATGGAATATATTGATCTGACATCTTGAAATCTTGGCTTCCCAGTAGAGTTATTTTAAATTCCAGACCATCATTAGGCTTGTACTGAATGAGAGCTGGATTTTCATTAAATATAAAAGAGTCCCCAAGACTCATCATTATTTTGCATGAGCAAATACGTACAAAATGCAGAACTTTTTGTCAACAAAATCTTCATATTAACAATTGTACAGGATAAACCAACATGACTTTGTGACTCAGAGAAATTTAGTCCATCATCCATTGTGTCATCCAAGTTACATGCCTTTTTAGCAACAGTCAGTGAAGATGAGCCAACCTGGAAGTTGAACTGTTGGGGGAAATTAAGGTTACCAAGACATAACTATGAGCCCCATCACTACCAGCAGCCCTGAGCCACAGCTAGGAGACACCGAGGGCCTCGGGGGAAGGTCCACCACTCCTCCCATCTCACCTTATAGGGCTCCCCGAAGAGGGGTGCGTTCTCTTGGTACTGCTCCTGCTGCTGCTGGGCCTCCTGGTTCCTGCGCTCCCACTCGCGCTGCCGCAGCAGGTTCCTCTCCTCCATGTGCAAACTGTGGCCAAGAGAAAGCATTAAAGGTTGTATCAGCGATTTCAGGGCCAAAAAAGGCCCAAACATAAATGATCACATTCATCTAATCTTTCCTAACGATCCGCTAGCTGCCTGCCCCATAAGCAGGCCGTCAAAAAAACGCATCTCTGTAGGCAGCCTAGGCTCCAAGATCTGTACACAAAAACAATTGCTACCAACAAGGGTTGGCAACCCCTCAAAAGCAAAATAAAGTGTTTCAACCAATAACCGACGAGATGCGCGTTTAGGAGAGTTTTAATTGCACGGGAGGGAGAGGGAGTGAGTAGCGTGCTAGCTCTCTGTTTTGTTTGAACATCAACAGAAGTGAGTGACGTATCCCCGCTATCGCTGATACAACCTTTAATATTAAGACATGTATCCATATAGCCATGGCTTTCACATAACAAATATGGTACATCTTCAACAGATTCCAAATGTTTCACCTATGCACTACCGTAATTTCCCAACTATTAGCCGAGGTTTATACATTGATTTTGCAAAATTTTGTCAGCTATGAGGTTAATACACGGGGGTAGTTAATATGGTATTGATTTGGCTTTGTTTTTTTAACTTGCATAAAACACTGTCCTGCGGTTTATACACAACGTGGCTAATAAACAGGAAATTACTGTACAAGAGCATTTCCCCTTGGTGAGTACATTTGCATTTTGGGTCACATTAACCTACATCACATATAACCTACTGTTACAATGCTTCCCACACCTAAAGGTTAGATATTATGTTCTGCCATGTTAAGTCAACTTGGTCCTTGTACCGTTTACAATCGACTTCCTTGAGATCATAAACTGTTCATCTCCAAGCACACAAGGTCCTTGAGTGAAAAGCTCTAGACAGACAATACAGTAAGGCAACAAGCCATCAGCGAATGACAATATGTCAGGAGACAGCCCATAAGCAGGCAAAATTAAAATGCAAAAATAGATAGGTGAAGACAGGGCCAATTATCAGATCAGCCAAAACTGCACTGATGCAATTAGCTTCAAGTCTAATGAATCCTGGGGTTGGTGATTTAATCCCCAGCATGTTATGAACTTCAGGATTGCCGCAGCTAGCGAACAGTCCCCATCAGCGAGCAACTGGCTGACAGAGCCCAGATTCCTGTGGGGATGGCTCAGGCAGGCACATCTAATTAAGACCCATGTTAGGCTGGGGATCCAACCACTGCCTGGTTACTGGAGAAAAGACACAGCTTTAACGCTGGCTCAGTAAAGACTCATCAGTTTCTGAATCCACACTGACCTATGCTTCAAGAGACGCCCGGAGGCATTAGAGATGTGTGTGTGTAAGTGTGTGTTAGAGAGGTGGTGGTGGTGGTGGTGGTGGTGGTGGTGGTGGTGTGTGTGTGTGTGTGTCAGACGGCTCCTGTTATCTTGGGGGAATGAGTGCCAATCATCACCTCAGACAGAAGTAATTACTGACAGTGCCCTGAGGGGCTTCTGCTGCACTCGCAACATCTGCCCCAACCACCCCCACACTCCCCATCCACCCCTACTGAAACCCCAAACATCTCCCCCAAATCCTCCCGACATCACCTGAGGAAGACAAAAGGACTGAAAAAAAGACTTGTTTACAAAGGGGCTGCACCACACACCCTTTTACAATTGACACAATCAAAAAGGGGGAAAAAAAACAATCATGTGCACCTCCTGACAGAAAGGGGCACCGGCATTATTCTGCAAGTGTAGCTATCTGCAGTTCACCACACTGTTGAAGCCAGCAAAAGCGGTGTATGGTGACAATTTTTATTTGACTATTTGAAGGCACCGCATTTGCGCTGTCTGACATGTTAGCTGGTAGACAAACCACTTTCAAGCCTCAGTCACGTGTACAAACCACAGCCAAGCCACACAAACCCAACACTCCTGTTGGGAGGCAAACCATTACAGAAATCTCCGAAAACAAAGCCCTCACAGGGATGCAGCTGGGATGGCCACTCAGGCACTCTGAAGTAAGGGAAAGTGATACCTGCCCATTTCCCACCTCATGCTATAGACAGGCAGGAAGTCTCAGTTTCTCGGGAGATGACAGAAACTGAGAAACAGAGAATTGATGTAAGTAGGAACCATCCTCGTAGGATTAGAAGGAGCTGGAAATTGTAGAGGTGGTGAAGCAAGAGCCTGTGTATGCGGTACGGGACAGAGGAGGACAGCAGAGTTGTCCAAGGTATTACACAGGGTACCAGGATGCCACTACATGAGCTTTGCACACAATGGATGTCTCCATCTCATGCAGAAATACAAAAAAAAAATTATGAGAGCTCAGTAATGTCAATGAGCATGTGGGCTACAAGTTAAGTTCTCTTTCATGAGAGCTTGTTTTTCCTGATAACTGTGTACTGGCACAGTTACCAGCGGCGGTGAAAATGAAAAACATTGTTTTGAACATTTCAAAAGTGTAGCAAAAACATGTTGTCAACATCCTCGACATCCAAGCCACTAAAATGTTATGAGGTGGGGGGAAAGGGAGAGAGAAAACACTCAGTCGCCACCCCCTCCCCAAACCTCTACAACCCTGCCTGGCCCTGATGCTTCCATAGCAACAAGTGAGGTGGCCTAGATAACAGACAATGTGCAGCCATTACTCACACATGTAGAGAGAGACTGCCGGCCCCTGACAGAGCGGGAACTTTCTCAACAGTACTGGCTTCCCCTTTCCCACTGAAAGTGTGCCTGGAGAATAGAATGCGTGGTTTACAACTGAATGAGCTTGGTTGTTGATATCACATGTGGCCAATTCAAATGTTTTCATTTATGTTGGTTGTTGTTTTCGGGCTGTCATTTTTCCTGTTTCACAACATTCCCAAACAGTGCCCTTATACACTATTCTCAAAAGTCAGGGATATTAGGCTTTCGGGTGAACATTCAGGATGAACCTAAAATCCACTATAAACTTTACAGGTGAACTTAATGTGACCTTATCTAAACTTTTAAATGGGCATTTCCAACAGTTCAATGTTTCAGTATTTTCTGTACTGAAACATTACATTTCACCCAAAACCCAGATATCCCTAACTTTTTGTGAGTAGTGTAAACAATGTCAGCCATTTAATTTGTCACTGGAGAAAGCACTTCCTACACCACATTCAGAGGGACAATGCATCGTATGCTTCTATAAAAAGGCTGGTGGCTTGTGTGTTTACATGCCCATGGAGGATGGGAAAGGACATATATTTAAGTAACACCCTAAGCAAGCAAATAGTAATAGTAAAAGTTAGCTCGAATAGTAAGTTTCACATAGTCCCAAAGTCTCCAAAAAAAAGTGTTCCTAGTTGGACTGTAAAATGCTCAGGACTGACTGCAGTTAAGCCAAATGCAAGTCTCTCCAGTTGCACAAGTGCCTGCAGCAGACTTTTTTTTGTGAAGAGGCAGTAGCAGCAGCAGCAGCAGCAGGAGTGATGTTTGGGTCTGGCTCAACCCAGTCCACAATATGCAGAATGTGCTGACAAACTGCGTTGTCCCAGACTGTCATTAGTCACTGCCAGAGAATAAGCAGCGAGGGTCAATCTGCTCGGCAGGCAGGCAGGCAGGCAGGCAGGCACTCACCACCCCCCCCCCCCCCCCGGCTCCTAGTCCACAAAGCAGCTCCGCTCACCCGCTGGAGCAGCCCTCTGCAGAGATCCACACCTCATTCTGCTCAACTCCACCACAACAAACATCCTTCCCTCGGTATGGATTGCAAAGAAAATGCACACATTTGCACCAGACAGGCCAGACATTTTTTTTTAAAGTTTTGTGTCTGGTTGATAATTGACACGAGGTTGGGAAAAAGGGTCACCTCCATTTTGGTCAGTCTTACATAACACACAAAGGGCATATAAAAACATCTGCCAAGAAAGGCCAGGTATGGCACAAAGGCTACTGCACACAGAATCACTGCACACAGTCCAACCAACATTCATTTTACAAAATGTCTCCAATGTGTGGGTGAGTTTAAGGACACATAAAACACAGAAACAAACTCATCCTTTCCTACAGCAGAAGTGTGTCAGGAGCCCCCAATAGTGCTGGAGATGGAGAGTTTAGATGCCCCACACTCCTCCCCACCCCTCCCCCCTGATTTGTGTTCAGAGGGAGCTGACGTAGCAGTCCAGCCCCCTCCACCACTCTGTGCCCCTTTTGCAATGAGGTCAAAGGGCAGCTTGTCAGTCACACACCACCACACATCACTCAGGAGAATCCACTTACAGACAGAAGCCAACACACCCACACAGAAGCCAACACACCCACACCTACAAACATTTAGGTTATGAAACACAGGAGTTTTTTTTCCCCTTCAGCTTTTATCGGGTTGTTGGTTTCCAGTTTGAAATTGTCAGTGTATTTATGAATGTAGTAACTTGGGCGACAGAGAAACACATAAAAGTTATGGATCTGTCATCCATAAGAAAATTAGCTTGGGGCAACTGTGCAAATTATGCACGTTTTTGGGACAAACAACAGAACATGAGGGTGCAGGGAGTTGGCCTTGGTGGCATACAGGAGAAACTCAGGAGAAAATTGGGAGTGTTGGCAGGTGTGTTTTTCACATTCACGTGCATATCCACACAGGCAGCAGGGTTTCCCACAGAACTGAATTCCATTTGTGGTGGTTGGTTTGCAGAATTAACTTGAATACAACAGTTTTTAACAAATTAGCACAGCGTGGTTATGATGCTAACCAGATTTAAGCACAATTTAGTACACCCTGGAAAATCATTGTGTGGTGGTCAATGTTGATATTGTGGTGGGCCGCGACAAATAAGTCAATGTATGGGAAACACTGAGCAGGTTTTTTAAAGGGGTGTGCGTGTCCAAAAGCCAAAATGGTGGCTTTAAAATAACAATCTAACGGAGTATAAAGTAACATTTCTTTACCCATGTTTTCTAAAATGGTGACAAATAAATTACACAGCTTTGGTCTGGAGCAACTTAAAGATTATTCCTCCTTAAACTTAAATATTTCCTGTTTTATTTACTCCTTAATGACAGTAAACTAAATATATTTGATGTGTGGCCAAAACAAGGCATTTGAGGACATAGGCCTATTCTTAAACTTTGGGGAACGTTTTTTATATTTAAAAAAATCATTAGTTGCAGCCCTTATTGACTGAGGGCTGTGCAATCTGCCAGCAAGGGTGAAAGCTGCAGCAGGTGTTGGTAAGGAGGTGTGCCGGCACAACATCGCAAAACACAGACATGGCACTTTCACAGGTTTACCTGTGTCTAGTCAGAAAATATAGGATTTTATGTGACAATAGGATTAACCAAGAACCTGACAACCCATTCCACCAGTGAAAAACAAACATCAACTAAAGGTATTGATTGTACCTTGCTGAGAATACATTCATAGTAAGGGTGTGTTGAAACATTCTCAATTCAACTGAAAGCAGAGAACACCTAATGCACACCAGTGCCCTTGGCTATGCTCGTTTCCATTGAAATGTTTCAGTTATTGACACATTTCGCTGAAAGATGGTGAAATACACAGCAAAAGCTAGAAATGTCCCAGGTGTCAAGGCTCCCATTGACAGACAAAAGTACATTTCAATAAACCTCAGGCTTTCACAGGTCGAGAGAAGGCGAAATCAATCTGTTATGTGGTAGTGGCAGAACTATCGTCATGAGTATTCTTTCTGACTGAGCAAACATACTACTAGAGTGAGTGAAGCCATACACAAAAACAGTGTGTGTGTGTGTGTGTGTGTGTGTGTGTGTCTGTGTGTCCACACAGCTTGGGGGCATTTCATAAAGAGAGGGGGGGAGACCATTTTAGAGAGTTGATTGTGTATGAATCCTGTGTGAGTAAATGAATCTTTCTGTGTGTGCGCCAGAGAGAATAAGGGAAGGAAATGTGAATGCAATATCATATACTGAAAGAACAGGTCACCTTAGAGCTGAAAAGTGGCCTAGATAAAGCAGGCAGCTCATTCTCTTAGCTAAGTGCCCTGTGGAGCACCCTCACCTGCTGACCTCAATCGTTCTCTCTCGTTTAAGCTCACGGTAAAGACCAAACTCATGGGGATACTTTATATTTCTACACTCTGAGCGTCAGATGACAAGGAAGCATGGAAGCACTGCTACGTGAAAGTACCACCTTATCAATCCTCTTTGTTGCTGTGGCCATTTAAACCGAGACAGGACTATTCATCTCAAAAAGCATGTCGTAATTATCAGCCAGGGAAATTTCTGAATTTCACTCTTTTACCTGTCTTGAAAAATAATTAGGCATGTAACAGGAACTGCAGGCGGAAAAGTAGAATTAAATGCTACTAAATACTATTGAGCGCTGCTCAAAACTGTCATATAAAATGACACTTCTGGGAAACAAATTCTCTCCAAGCACACTTTTACTTAAATGTGCTCAAACTCCTACCGAACAGAGAAAAAAAGACTTAAATAGAGCCAATTTGAGCAAAGGCATGACCATAAACACCAAACATCTTACTCAAAATAGGCAGTGAAATGGCTCCCCATATAGTTTCAAACAAGCTATGTTTATATTTGTAATGAAATGTAAAGGAGCCAAATTCACCTTTTAGGCCTAGTTGTTTCACTTCCATGTCTACTGTAAAAAGCAAATATGACATTGGCTATCTACAAGCAGGCCTGAACACAGTTGATAGAGTAACTAAAGCCACATAATGTAGTTTAAGTTCTTTATGAAATTGCATGTTGCAAGCCCTGATCATTAAACTATGCTGCATAGGCTATGCACCAATCACAATTTTAAAAAATGAAACCCATTATTAGGCTATTAAAAGCTAAAGCCTTTATGACAGATCATATCTGTAATGCGTTGATCGCAAGCATTGTTTGAAAAATCACAAAATCTTAATCACATTATACTGTAGGTTACTTCACTACTAAGAATCCCATTTGACGTTATAGTGTCATACAGCTTGAGCTGCTTAGGCCATTTCCAGCACCCAAGTGTCCCTCAGTCAAGGCCCACTGTTCGTTCAATACAGACCTCGATATATTTTGAAATAGTTGTGTTTAGTTGTTTACCAGTTGGATACCTGGTCATGACACACTGGCTGCTATTAATGCCATAAGGTCAACCCATGAAAGACAACGCCATGTGAAGCACCTATGCACTGGCAATTGACTTATCTTACATTATAACGTGACTGTTGTAGGGCCTTCCAAGGTGGTCCACACATTGTTGGCTTGTTTCCAAATGCAAAATGGTTCCAAATTTCAGGTAAGTTAATCGAACGAATACTACAATTAGGCCTAACATAGAAGACACATAATGAAAGTAGGCCTACATTTGAATATCTGATACCGTAATACTGGCAAGCTGTAGAACATTAGCTGTTGACACTAGAAATGGATGTGTGTGGGGTTTTTTTTTTAGCTAGCAACCAACTGAATAGCTAACTATTGTATCCCATAATTTCCATTTAAGGTGATAAAAAAATCAGCATCAATAGATTATGGCGCGTGCACACATATGTTTGAATAACTAAGTTTTTGAACACATTTAAATTACATAAAAATTGAAAAAAGGCAAACTATATCCTGTCAGTCTTCTGTTTTTTCTTAAACTATGTCAATTAAAAGGATAAGTCCAAGTATGTCAGCTCTCCAGGCATGTAAAGCAAGCTTCACATGATAGGAGAAAAACTTATTTTAACTACAGTAGCCTACTCCATGCACGAAAAATATGTTCCTCTTGCTAGTCTGAAAAATGAACTTAACTGGACAAGTTTCAACTGGCCTGGAATAAAATTATGTTGGCCAACACTATAATGTCCGTAATGTTAACCTAGCTATTGCTCGTTAGACAACGAACAAACACAGCCTTCTGACTTGCCAACGTTTGGTGGTTTACGATAGCTGGGATAGGTTAGTGCAAAACAGCTGGGAGTAAAACAAGAGACCTTGTTCCAGGTGATTCCATCTCTAGATTTCACGAAAGAAGTCGTTTTCATCATTGTTTCAGATAAAAAGGATATCAGATCGTTTTGAACACGGATATACATTAATCGACGTCATGCTTATCAAACAAGCTAGAAGACACAATCAAAACTTCATAGCTACAAATGTCAATAAGCTAGCCTGTTGGCAGGGTAAATGAATTTAACTGCAGCTAGCTACTTACCTTGGCCAAGCAGCCATAGTGCGCTTTACGAGCCAAATTTCAAGTTGCTTGCCATGGGTTTTCGCTGGTCCGTAGCTGATCGAATGCCCTATCTTACATGGTTAAGCTGTTGAAAAACATCGAACATATAATACAAAATGTTTTTCTACGACTGTTCTTTCATAGTTCTCAACTTATTGTAGCAGGATGGCTAGGCTCTTGATCCCTGAACACCGTGGGTTGTTCTATTCCACCAGTCATCCGGGGATCTAGTGGATTCTAGTGCGCTGATTACACTTCTCAAAGACCGGACTCGTAACAAACGCAAAAATGAAACACACGCCAGGACAACAGTTTCAACACCTGCATAGTTGATCTCCTAATTAACCACGATGAAACGTAGTCACCATGAATGTCAATTCGGTAACTCTGACAAATAAGTTTTTACATCAGCACCCCTGTCCAGAGGAATGGTACGGCCATATCGTTCCTATTATGGACATGTTATTCTGACCAAGCTTGGCAAACTCTTCATGAGTCAGTAGAGTCAGAAGAGACATCTTTTTGTTAAGGAATATAGGCAATCTACAGTAAAAATATATAGAGGTCATGTATTCTTGTAAATCGCGTGTGTAGCCTAACAGAATGAAGAAAGTTCTTAGAGGAAAGCCATGATGTGATATTTAAAGGGCCAAAAGCTCACATGCTGTCTTGAGCGCTTTGGATTGCACTATGTGCATGTTAAATGCGCTTTATAAATAAATCTGACTTGACTTGACTTGACTTGTTTTCTTCTACCATTGAATTTCAAAGGTGTTTTATAGGCTGATCTGTAGGCCAACATTAATATTTGTAATTTTAGTCTAATTCTGTCCTCAAAACAAAACCATGGAAAGAGAGTCTTTAAAATGCAGCTTGTGTGTAAAATTGTGCTCTCTGATTAGAAGGTTTTGGTCTAGTCTCCAGTGTATTACTGTTTGATGTTAAAGTGCTTAGTGTTAGATCAGATGGAAAACACATTTGTATAACAAAGCAGTTGCAAAACAAACTCAGCAAGTCAGGGCTGATACCTCTGTCCTGCACCAGGAGTACAGTTGTGATTTAGTAACCAGCACTCTGCAATCTTGATATTCAGATTTCTTGAGTGAAACTGTGCATTCTGTCCTATCCATGCATTGCGGTATCATAGGCACGTTTTCAGTTTTGGTGCAGTAAATTCATGCACTGTGATGTTGCAGTAGTATGTCCTATTGTCCACACACACATCCAAAAGGCTTATCGCGGAGTAATGCTATAAGATAAAGATAAGGTAGCCACTCCTCACAAGTTAAAGTCCACTGATAAATGATGGCATGCAGACATGTCCATGCACACAGTGTCACTGTGTGCAACAGAAAACATAATAACTACATCAACATGGCATAGTTGGTAAAATACTCCATTAACACAAACACTGTCACCACTGACATATTTGGACAACTGCATTTTGTTTTACTTTGCTGTCATATGTGATTTTTCTCTTGTTAAGGTAAAGTGTCTATAGCCTGACTATAGACCGACTTCAGTGCTGCAGTTAAAGTCAAATCAAGCTTATAAATCAAGGTACATGTGTTGGAAAGTTTCATAATGCATTTTGGAGAATACGCTTTTATAAACTCAATATGTTCATCCATGAGCAGAATCTCAATTTGAGTTCATATCTTACTGTACAGTGGAAATATCACTTCTTCATCCACAGGCCTGTTTTGGGGATGTGTGAATACAACTCCGATGAGTAGGCAGCCCTTTAAGCCCCATCTCTCCTCACCTCCTACCACAGAGCTGCAAATCCCAGAATCTTGGAAAGGCAGGCGTCCATTCTGTCTGTCTCTCCCTTTCTCTCTCTCTCCCTTTCTCTCTCTCTCTCTCCCTTTCTCTCTCTCTCTCAGACACACATACACTATCTCTTACTCACTAATACACCCTGGCACACATTAAACCATGCCAACCAGAGGCAGGACCAGTCACCCAGGGGCTATGATAGGGGGTATTGAGTATCAGGTATTTTTGAAGTCAGAGTAAGTTCACAAGAATAGCCCAGTGAACCCCCATCTGTACAAAGTGAATGGACATTTTGTATGCACAGTGAAGATGTAACTTTCAAAGTCTTATGGCCACTTGGACGGCCAAAAAGAGGTATACCTAGAAATGTAGACCTATAAGTGGTCTGTTGTTAATGATTTTGACCAAAAATAAATGTGTATTTTGGCCTCAGTGTTTCACACATAGGTTTCATTTCCTAGGCTGTCCTCCCATTGACTACCCTGTCAACTGAAAGGCAGGGAGTCCATTAGCTGAAATGCTCACATACATTTCTTAAAAATCCAAAATATTATATTGCCAGTGTAGAGCATGACAGGAAATTCAACAAATTTCAAATCAAGTATCAAAGGCACTCTTCTGTAATGGAACTACTGTAAGACACCAACATTCATAACTAAGTATAGCTGTTAGCTTGCTCCAAGTTGTGTGCTTTGTTTAAATCACATATAGTCTGTGGTTGGCTCTTTCATATTAATGCACTTATCATAATTATTCATCGACCTTACCTCTTGGGAGAGATATCACCAAGAAGCCATGAGCCAGATCTGTTGACTTTTCTTATTAGATAATTTTTGGTTATGCCTGCTGCCTGCTCAACCCATAAAAAAGGTAGAAACAACAACCCTGGAAAATGGTATGTGATAAACTAAAATAAACGTTTCTGCTTCTCTGTGTATATATTTGAGGGAGAGAGAGAGACTACAGAGTGCAATATCTTAGTTCAAGTGTAAGGACCAATCCTTATGTACAATGACTTCCCACAAGATTCCCTCGACTTAGATTCAGTCATGCTCCCGTCTGCATCTGGTTAGCGCTTCGGACTTGTAACCGGAGGGTTGCCAGATCGAACCCCGACCAGTAGGCACGGCTGAAGTGCCCTTGAGCAAGGCACCTAACCCCTCACTGCTCCCCGAGCGCCGCTGTTGTTGTAGGCAGCTCACTGCGCCGGGATTAGTGTGTGCTTCACCTCACTGTGTGTTCACTGTGTGCTGAGTGTGTTTCACTTATTCACGGATTGGGATAAATGCAAATTTCCCTCACGGGATCAAAAGAGTATATATACTTATACTTACTTACTTATATGTATCCCACTGATGGGTTAAATAGCAACGTCAGGGTAGGAGGGCTTCATGCAGGACCATTTCACTGCGAGATGAAACTAGAGGCTGGTGGAGGACATGGAACTGAATTTAGTTCTGGAGAGAGGAGCAACATATGGAGGCATGTGGTAATTAACAACACAGGCTTTGGAACTGTATAGGGAGTGCATATAAGATTGTAGAAAAATGACACTGTATGTCTTAGAGTGATGAAGATAGATTATAATAAGTGTAAGTCAGTAAAGTTAAAGCTCAAAATTAAGCATATCTGTGCCTCAGTTAGATGAATTAGGAAATAGATTTGGGATTAGAATTCCTAATAAAAATAAATAAATGTATGTGACCTCAGACATCTCCAGCATTTGTATTGTGCTGTTTTTTTTATTTATAAAGCCTGAAGCAGAAGCCCACAAACTAAAAAAAGTGAGTGTTGAATTTAACATGCTGTGCACTGTGTGCCTTAAGTATTCTCTTGTAGGATGATGTGTGTGTGTGTGTGTGTGTGAGAGAGTAGTGGTATGGGGTATGGTGGGGTGTGTGAGTAGAGAAAAGGCTTTCCTGTTCCCACCGTCTGCTCTAGACACAGCCTGTGCTTGTACTAGTCCTTTTCCGCTTTTCAGATTTGAACCCTTTTTTTCTTTTCCAAAAAACTTCCAGGAACTTCCTGGGGTCAAGGCAGGTTCCCAACTGAACAGCCTTGGCAAAATGTTTGTTTATACTCTATCAATAATAGTGTGGTAAATTAGTTTCTTGGTTTTAGTGCAGCTTACTTGCCATTGCATAAGGAGTAAAGAGTTTGTGTAGTAACTACAGTAATCACCACAAGCATGTGAGCAGCACACTACATCCGGATGTGTGTGTGTGTGTGTGTGTGTGTGTGTGTGTGTGTGTGTGTGTGTGTGTGTTTACTCAAGTGTGTGCATGTGTTTGGGAATTTGTGCCTGTGTGGTTGTTTGGGAGCATGTCATGATAATATTTCCTGTCAGCAACAGAATCAAAGCAGGTGGTTGAGAGGACCAATCAGCATCATGCTTTCCTCTACATGTCAGTGGGCCGTGTCTCAGATTGGTGGATGGCTGTGAGCCTGTGTTTGGCTGAGAGGGGGACAGCTCAGTCGGAGCAAGCATGGGCACAGACACGTGCAGCCATTAATACGCCCAGTGACTCAGTCAAGGAGAAAGGTCAGACACTGGACACTCTCCGCAGATCGGCTGGCAGGCTACCAAACACTAGAGAAGGGGGGGGGGGGGGGGTTGGGAGGGGTGGTGGTTCCAATGTGATGGCCATTATATGAAAGACAGCCAGTTAGTCAGTATAGTGCCATTTGCTATGTGTGGCAGTAGAAAACAATTATAAAGAATGTGTGCAAGTAGAATGGAAAGGCAAAAAAAGAAATTGAATCCCATAGTCCAATCCCACATCTTCTTTCAGCCCGCTTCCCAAGTCCCTTGTGGTTTATCAGAGGGTGCCAGAAACTATTTCACTTCACCACTGGCAAAGCTCAGGCTGTAACTCAAACCTTGTAAAGTAGGGGAGCCTGCACACTCTGCATTGCCAGGTTTCCCCTCTCTTCCCCACCATATGACAGATAGAGGGAATTCGGGTGGTGTGGGGGTAAGGGATTGTGGGGCACTGTTTACACAGGCACACATCTGGGAAATGCACTGAGGACACACTGTCAGATGTTTGACTCCCTAACCCACATGAGTCACACACACTCAAAGATGTTTTATGTACGTATATCTTTGCTCTCTGTTTCTCATTCACTCTGTGCTAGCGTTAGGCTAGTGAGTGTGTCTGTCATCTTCCGTGTTCTCACGTTTCCATGCCTTCTCTTCATCCAAATCCCCCATCAGAATGTCCACTCATAATGAGCCTTGGGTCCCATTTTTGAGGAGACAGAGGAGGCTGAGCTAAAATAGTGTGGATTTGGTTAAATATATTCTCTACGCTCAGCAGGACTTGTGTTGTTCTATATAGAAGGGCTCCATCCTGTGGAAAAACTAGATATAGTCATTTAAGATTATGTGCTCTACATGGACAGTAGAGGGCAGCACAGTCAAAGGAAAGTTAGGTAGTCCTGGCTTGAACTGAAAATCCCAAATGAGTACAAAATGATATGGTTTTATTTATGTTTGCTTGTTAGTACCTCAATAGGTTATACTTTTTAGTGTTATTCAGAGACATTCAGTCACTACTTTTTCACAAGAAGTAGTCTTTTTCACAAGATTCCTTGCTTGGATCAAACATGAACACAGAATTATTTATCAGTAACACAAATTCTCAGCAGCTTCATTTACAGTTTTTCCAATTCCAATTTTCCTAGGTATCAAAGAAGTTCCTAAGTCTGACTCCATGGTCTGTCCAAGACTCTTGTCCAAACCCTTTTTTTACATTTAAGATTTTTCTATTAGAAGTTAGAGTTAACATTCCTTGTATAAATGGTGTTTAATCAGACTATACATAGGCCTAGCATTCTGTAACCATGCAATACGACTAGCCATTGAACTTCAAATTCTCTGTTAAGTAAAATATTACAACAGGTCACTTTGACATGAACAGGAAAATGTCCTACTAGGTATTACGTAACACAAAGACCATGCAGATTCCAAACTCTCAGTCACCCTTCACCATGGTTGACTGGGGAATGGTTTTGCTTTTGCCAAACTGTCACAAGGAAAGGTGGACATCGCATGCTCTCCCCCAGGATGTGGTGGTGTGGCACCACCTTAACACAGAAATTTGGCTCCCGCTTTGTCCCCCCGAAGTAGTCCATGACATTATAGAACAGGCCACATTCATCAGAAAGAGGTACTTGTCCTCGGTAAGGTCTCAGCAGATTCTTGTGTGTGACCGAGGTGGTTTGAAGTCCTGGTGATTCACCACTGATAGTTGACTTGTGTACGGGCAAGATGACATAAGCCTGCAGCAAGCTCTCTCCTGCACTGCAGCTGATGCGCGTGGGCCAGCAGTACTCTCCTTTATCCCCTGTGGGGAAAATACTTTGCTTTGTGACCACAAGCAGTTTCTCTTTATAAACATGGAGTCATACATTGTTTTGACCTATTGCATTTAATAATGTGAAAAATATATAACCTAGCAAGCATAGCCTTAGCAAGTTCCTCACAATCTAATAAGTCTCTGATAGATAGATAGATTCAAGGAAATTCAAGAACCATGATTTCATCTTTGGTTAAATGTTTTGCAAAATGATATGCAATAAAACTATTTAACTTCATATTATACGTTTAACTTTATGCAGGTTTTAAAATCTCACCTGTGTAAGAGCATTTGAAACGGACAGTCTGTATGTCCTGCCTCAATAGCATTCTGCCATACGTCTGTGCGGTGCAGCTCAGCACACACTCCGATGGTATTTCCACATCTCTGGACATCTCCACCAGGAGACTGTCCTCCTCACACAGCATGGCCCTGTCCACAGCCAGTGTAACCATGAATAATGTTGACAAGATGCCAGTGTGAATCAAGAAAGAATATAAATCCGCCATTCTGCCCCAGTTTCCCATCGAGAGTGATTTAGAGACGAGCTAAGCGAGGGCAGGGCAGGAGCCCTTAGCTATTTACTTTTTTTCTTCACTCTTTCTCCCAGAGTAATGTCACATGATAAAAAGAGGTTAATTTAACTGTCTTTCCATATTTATTTAGACTTAAAGAGACAAGTAACGGAAAATAAAACTTTAGAGAGACTAGAAGCTGCAGAGTGCTGGTGCCCTGTTCCACAAGTGCGCAACAAGCCATGACAAATGCCGTGGAACGATGCCAGAGATAACTCCAGCAGTTCAAACTAAAAGCCATACAAGCAGGATTGTAAATGTTCAGCTGAGTAAAGAGAGTATACCCGATCTCTTACAATAACTGCTTTTTCAAACAAATGTTGTTTTCTAAGCAAAATCCTAATAAAATGAAATGATGACAAACATATGATTTTTTATGCAGCCTTTATTCATGAAAAGTTATGTAATACAAAGTTAACATAATGTGGTGTATTTAAACACAGTAGCTATTACCTAATAAGAAATTGTTAGTGTTTGTGATTAATCATTTCTCATCTACAAGAGCTAAATACACAATTGAAAGTCAAAAATAAAGAGATGAATGAATTCACCATAAATACACATAAGAGGAAAAGAACAAGTACAGAGCAGAAGACCATGTTCCCCAAAAGTAAACAAGATTTATTTTTTTTATACCCAGGGGTGCATATACTAGCGACGTGATCTGGGATATTCGAGAACTTACAAAGACATAATATAACCAGTGTAGGCATACTGAGGTCATGGGAACTGCTTCAACCCTTCAGAACTTCTCAGTTCACCTCTTTAGAACTCACAAGCAGTCATGAGTAAATTACAAAGTAGCCAGTATGTTAAAAAAAATATGTTTTTGACTGTGTGCTCTCTAATGTAGTAGAACAAAATGCCCCTTAGTTAAGCTATGTTGAAAAATATTTGTGACAACATGGTTTACAAACTGTCTTACAGCTAAAATGTGATGTAGGCCAACTTCACGTTTGTGGATATTCTTGAAATGTTAAAATCTTATGTAGTAACAGATGTTTTTATTTATTTTTCCCCAATAGGTTGCTGCAGTTTCAAATATGGGTTTCTATTTAAGTCAACACTGTTTAGCAATACTGGCACTTCCCAAAAATAGAGCATTTAGTGAAAAGTTCACTGTTTCACAGTCACTAATTAAAATCAGCTTTCCCTTTAATAGACCTCACTGCTGTTGCTAGAGGGTTAACAAAACACAGAAAATGTTTGGCTTGCATGGTTACAGAGTGCTCACATTTTTTCAAGGAACACAAAGTAACTGTATCTTCTCCCTCCTTGGCAGACTCATGGTACGAGTGAATGAAATATGGCCAAAAAATAGCAGCAAGCACATGTGGAGATTTAATCTAGTCTCCACACTGATTTTAAAATACAAGTGCTCCATGGTGTACTATTTCATATTTCATGTTCCAAAAAACAGAGAAACCTAGGACTTGATGATTACCAAAAAAAACAGATTATGTGCTTCCTGAAACAGCAGACAGGCGCAGTAAAAATATCCTCTGTAGCCTACAGAGATAGATGATCATAATGACCTCAAAATACATGTAACTTGGATCTAATATAAGAGTCTCAGTCCACATATCTAAACCAGACAGAAAGTTACAGCCTGTCTATTTGTTATTAATGCAGTACCTTTCTCATTGATGATGCAGAGATCACATTGATCTAATGACCTAAAAACATTGACCTAATGAGGATCAGATCCTTGCCCACAGCCACACTGGCGGGTCATAGGCACAGAGGAAATGACCAGCGTGCTGCTCTTATCCAGGTAGAAGAAGGGCACCAGGTCATGGGCGACTGGTTGGCAGCAGGGCACCTGTGTGAGGAATAAGGTTACATTAGATTGACAGATGAAAAGGCCAAAAATCATGCACTTGAACTTTTAATTAAAAGTATAATTGGAGACCCTGGAAAACACAGCCAGAAAAGATTGATTTTGAAAGTGTACTGAAGAGACTGTGATACCCTTTCCAGAAGGCTGAAACATACTGTGGCTAGGGTGAGTGGTGTCTTTAACTGAGGGTTATTGTAATTAATTATATTGAATTATTTTGAAGACTTGACTTTACTGACGCATCGTGTGCTGTACAGGTCCTGTATAGTGGGAGCTCACATCCACTGATGCTCTAGGTTGTTTACACAACTGACCTGGGGCGCGTTTCCCAAAACCATAGTTGATAAAAGTTAGCAACTTTGTTAGTTGCAATGCAATTTCCCATTGCCAACCAACTAAGTTGCTAACAGCTTGCCGGATAGACAGAATGGAGTACCTTATTTGTCGCGGCCCACACATAATGATTGGATTGGCTTTAGATGACAGCCTTGTGGCTTCCAGAAGTGAGGTGACTGATATTTTTTGTTGTGATGTCAGAGTATCTCATAATACTTCTCATAATCTCATAATAGATCTTCTGTAAAACTATCAGGTTGTACAGAAGAACTCCAGTAATTAAAAAAAAAATGCTTCAGAAATTATCTCCTACCCTATCTTTAAGTAAGTACTAAGTAGGAGGGGTGCAAAACAAAGACAAGTCATTTCAATCTTAGTTACAGTGTACAATGCTTACTTTCTTTTATGTAATTTTATTGTAGTTGTGCATGTGCAATGAACCAAAGCACACACTGACCTGACCCAATAGTCAAGCCAGTTTCTCTGCTCTATGAATTGATTGAGCAACCTGGTTTTAAAGTTCATGTTGAGTTTGCTTATATCTGACAGTGTCAAAGAGGTTTTTTGCCAGCATTCCACTGTTCAAAGTCTTCTCATCTGACATTTAGGAAGACAGTCCTGTCAGTAAGACATTTAGTATTTCTGGACCAAACCCAAATGCTTCTGTCTATAAAGAAATGTCCTCTCGGTGCTGTTGGTGGTAGTACATGTTTTAGAATGTATCTAGTTCATTAGGTCACTCTGCAGCACGTGGATGTAGAGTTTTGCCTGTAGAGAGGCAGAGGCGCATGTGTGAAGTACAGTACCTGTGAAGGGGCGCCAGCGGTGGGTGCACTTGGGCAGAGGGGCTCACTGGGCTTTGACCGTGGGCTGCAAACACTGCACTGGCTGAAGGTGAAGCTCTCTGGGTAGATGACCCACTTCTCCCAGCCCAAATCTGAAGAACAGGTTGGAAAATTGTGGAAGAAAAATGCAACAACCAAAGTTAAAAATGAAATAGGATAGCTTATTCATCGAGTTGCTATTCAGACCAACAAACAAGCTGACAATTACAAAGTGGGAGTGGCTGCGGTTTCTCACCTTTGATGAAGACCTGTGAGGAGAGCATGCAACACTGCAGTTCTGTGGCAGGAGCATCAGGGTATTCTTCATTCCCTGTAATGCCAACATTTAACAATGTTTTTCAAGAAATCTTTTAAAATTATATTAAAAAATCGATCCCTATGGTTACAATACTTTCTAATCATAGCAAACTAAATGAGCTGTCTCTGCTGATGTACCTGTCATTGGTAGAGGAGACTGAATGGGGAGGCCTGAGTGGCCACTGACTTTCAAGGCAGCCTTCCACTGCTCCCTCAGCTCTGCCATCCCGGTGTTCTGGTGTTGGGGCTCCTGCTTGAGATTCAGTCCCTGCAAGATGCTCTCGCGGATGGTCTGCAGTGGTTCCCTCTGGCACCTACACAGCATACACACAAAACATCACATCACAGAAGTTAGACTAACACCACCTTATGCAGAGTTAGGTATACAGCAGCATATGCACATCAGGAAAAAGTGAAGACTTGGTGGAGCAGCATTAATGTCACCTGACAATTGGGCATGTATTAGGTCTTTATTGAACAATATATTATTCTAAATCAATAGGTAATTTATTCTTGGTAAATCCCTATATCAATAGCCTTAGATCAAGACCAAAAACATTCAAACATTCAAAAAATGTCAACAATATCTGAAAACAGTGACATTCAATAATCAGAAGGTGCAAGGATTTTTGTCAAATAGAATCGAGAATGACAAATGAAGGCAAGACACTACAGGTGAATAGGGTAACATTTTTAACAACCAGATATCACTATGAAACTTCCCCAGTTGATTACATACATTAATATGAGAAAAAAATGTATTACGAGTTTTCTGTAATTTAATGTTTACATATGCAAATTATGCATTATTTCATTAAATATGCGTGAATTTGCATACATTTTAAGGCACAAAACCTGAGCATTGGATTCAGCCAGGTTCAACATTATGTTTTCATTATGTTCAGATATTAAATGTGAAAAAAATTTACAGAGAGATTTATGAATATCTACTTTTGGTATCCTGTAAATCAGAATATGCTGTCAATAGCCCTTAAAAATCGATTTTTGCCATGTTTTTAGGCATAAAATGTCATGTAAGTCAAGCTAGGAATAATATATCAACAAACCCCTCTCTAAAAATCTTCTACATATAGTTAGGCAAACGTCTAGAAAGTTTGGTGTATGTAGGCCTAAGTGCTTCTGAAGTGGAGTTTTCGTGCTCAGAGTGGGAGAGGAAACTCATTTTGAGAAAACAGCCTTGAAAGACAGCCAATGAGATTCCGTTCTCAGCCTAGACTCACATTTGAACTTTCGCGATTGGTTGCTGATACAAAGGAAGTGTCCATATATGGATCACATAGCGTGATACAGGAAAAACAGAGCTTTCCAACGGTACTACACGTGATATGTTTTGTATGACGGTCGCGGGAGTGCATGCAAGGTTGGAATGCTAACTTTTGCTGAATTTAGGAGAAATATACAGGCGCGAGTAGACACAATATAATGAAATAAACACCTAAATGTGTAAATCGGACTTTTTTGTTGTAGTAGTGTGATAGAATACATGCTAAGGTAACATACTAGCTCAAAATCTCGAAATTGACCAGTGCATGAAAAAACGATGTTTTCACCTGCCGTGTCTCGCCGCAGCACTAAAAATATCAAACATAAAACAGACCTTAATCTTAAAATATAAATCTTAACATTGCAAAACATATCTTAACAATCACAACTGTCTACAGAGCTGACACTTTAAATGGTGTGAAATGTTAACTCAAAATGTTTTGATGGAAAATAGGCAAATACTCTTTGCATGCAGCAATAACCAGGTGTGATTGCGCAACAACATGCTGACCCAAAAAGGAAGTAGTTTCCCGCCCTGACTGAATCTTTGGCAGTAGGCAGAAGGTCTGCAGTTACATAGTAACATAATAACAAGTGTTATTAAGGCTAAGCAAATGTGAAAGTACATACCAAAGGAAATCTAACATAATTTAATGATATAACTCAAAATGAAGGTGTGTTATCTGTCTAATGCAGTAGTTAAACTTGAAAAAAAACAAAAACATGTATTTTTCAGTTGGTTGACTGTGATACATGAAACAATTTGTTTTAACTGGAAAATATATTTTCAGGTCAGAGAATCCACTGCATCTGAGCAAAAATTCTTTGAGTCCTTCAAAGAAGCTCCAATTAAAGCACTTATACTCACTGCTAGGAATGGACCTTTGAACATTTTTCATCATTTGACATTAGTGACTGCAACTCACCTGCTGCTCCTTTGGGCAGATGATGCAGATACGGCAGAATCAGCAGCTTCCTTCTCCGTCAGTTGGAGGACAAATGTCCTTCCCAATGGACTGGCCAAGAGCAGAATCAGTATAATCATCACCACGGACATGACTGAATTATGTGTTTTTTCCCAGTTTTATCGTCCGGTTACAATGTTGTTGTATCAGTCCGTCGTAGATATGCAACAGGTGCCTTGTGGCTGGTGAGGATCACCGGCTTTGATAGATGTTCATCAGTTTACAGCAGTGGCAGTGTGATTGCCCAGGGATGCTCAGGCAGAAGCTGCTAAATCCAACGGAAGCTAAGTAAGAATGTCTGTTGTTGGTAAAGGCCTGGGAATCGTTTTATCTGAACATTCACCAGGTTGTCCTTGAAATACTCTACATTGTTTTCATGTCTCACAACTCTGAGATGGAACAAGGGAGGGTGGCGGTAGACAAAGAAGAGAAAGACAGGCAGGGAGAACGAGGGGAAGTTAGCAACATATCATACATGGTTGTAGCCTCCCCAGATGATAAGCTACTCTGCCCAGCCAGGTGTTTCACTGGATACTCTTTAACGGGACAAAAGAGTTTTTCTTAATAATGAAATGAAACATTTGGGCTGTTTTGACGGATTTTCATCCAGCTTCTAAACTGGACAAGGTTAGACACTCTGAATAATGGACCAAATGACCAATGGACCCCCTTAACCCTTGACATTATGGTGATTTTTGAGGACAGATCTCAGGTTAAAAATAAAACATCCAATCTAAATCCATGTGTAAAATCATTCAGCCCCTATTCAATATTGTTCTTATCACTTAATATCAGATTATGCTATTTTGAGGACTATCCTAAAGCTCCATGAATCTCAATATGAATCTCAATCTCATCTTACCTGTTTGCCCTAGCAATGTTATGAGAACCATATTGATTTTCCACTCTCTTTATTAGAATTCAACCAGAAAACAGGAAATATGTGGACATTAGGAGTTTTTGTTCTAGTTCCAGTCCAGTCAATTATACAGTCTCGAGCCACCACTAGATTTGGATGGCCGTTAGAATGGACCAATTGTGAAGTTATAATAACCGACCTTGCAAGGTTGCAAGGGGGAAGATGTTGATGGAGTCGTCATTCCCCTGCAGGCCACTGATAGACATGCCTTCCCTGCAGGTCACCTGAAGTTGCTGGCAGATACACCAATGTGTCAGAACCAGAAACAGACAGTTCTGAGCCCCCAACAAGACTGGTCATTAACACTGCTAAAACAACAATGGGGCTTTTAAGCACACCTATATAGGCACTGGTTGTGTCTCAAACCGCCTACTTGCAAATACTTAGTTTAAGTATATTTTGCAGATAACACAAAAACTGTGCACTGAAAGTACCTTGATGACACCCTAATAACAGTCAAAAAGTTTAGTGTGGAACAATGAACACTACTCGCGCCAAAGAGCATCACTTCCGGTAAGTGTTTTCCTTTTGGGACAATACTAACAATCGAAAAGTGAGCACTACGGAAGTAGGTGCTCAGTGCACATTAACAGTGTACTGACGGAAGTATGCTGTTTGAGACACACCCACTGACATAAGTGCACCGACACTTTCTGTCCCTTCAGCGCCAACATTTTCAACTGACAAGCATTCGATAAACAATTGAGTGGCGACGTCAAAAATAGACCTGAATCATAATCTACATGGCAGCAAAAGGGTCTGGTGGTGGTGTGCAGGGTTGTATTGAAAATAATGGAATGTAAGTAGTCGAACGTTG
Organism: Alosa pseudoharengus; assembly: GCF_046254945.1. NCBI lineage: Eukaryota > Metazoa > Chordata > Actinopteri > Clupeiformes > Clupeidae > Alosa > Alosa pseudoharengus. The sequence continues at coordinate 29,708,560 of NW_027468609.1, forward strand.
AAAGTGCCACACTCATTTTGGCGCCTATGTGCAGGAGGCCTTAAGGGGGGACAAGTGACAGAAAGTGTCTGCACACTCATTTCGGTGGGCTATGTGCACTGGAGTTTAGACTGAAACCAGAGGTACAGTGTATTAGTACTGTGCACATATTGTATTACCTGTATGTCCTGGTTGTATTCTAATAAAGAGAATGGTTAAATATATGTAGTTGTCATAACATTGCCAAACCAACCCATACCATATTCAGGTCCATGTGCCAACCAGGACCTGGGTTTGAGTCCAGCCCGGCTCATTTCCTGATCCCACCCCATGTCTCTCTCCCACTCGCTTATTGTTACTCTCTCCACTATCCTGTCAAATTAAAGGCAAAAAAGCTACAAAAAATATATATACTATATACACCAGGCCTCCACTTATGGCACCGGGTCTGTCCTGTCCTGCCATGATAACTACAGTCTAGATCATGGGACTGGTGTCATGGATTCCTATACCATTCCAGCGCATACTGAATATATTGAAACTTGTGATCAATGTTTAAAGCAGTACACAGCAGTGTAGGATGAAGCCAGTGGCACAAACCTGACCTGACAATCACACAGACTATAGTTTTTTACAACGGCATACAGCTGTATAAAGATTATCTTTTTCGAGGCCCAAGCATGATGCTGTTCAGTTTCACCCAGCCTCCCTTAGACCAGGGCAAATGACAGGGCTCTTGGCCCCCGAATGAAGCAGCCTTTGTATGGATAGTTGGGGAGGACCCATGAGTCCTGGGAGAGACAGAAACGCTAGACGGGGGATTGGCCGAGTACTTCCATTAACTCCCTGCAGCTCTGGCCCTACATGAAAGCCTCAAATCTCACACTGATAGGATGGAAAATAATATTTGTGCTTTGCACCTGCCCCTCAAGGACAAAGATTCCAGAAAAGCAGCAAAACCCAACACAAGAATGGAATGATGCTTTTAAAAATCTAATCAATGCTGATGTGGGGTTCAAGTGTAAATCAAGATCACTATCAGTATCATTTTTGCTCAGTTACAGTATCCTCAGATGAACTGCTCAGTTACAGTATCCTCAGATGAACTGCTCAGTTACAGTATCCTCAGATGAACTGCCCCCCCCCCCTCCCGTGCTACACCAGGTCCGCAACTGAAGCGCTTCGTTTTAGAAGACTGGTCTATTTTTTTAAAAACAAAATAGGCCCACATTATGAGATGAGGGAGCATACAGCCATAAACTATCAATGTGGTTGCCTGGAGACCTCATACAATTCTAAGAATTACTCATGAATGTCATCCAGAACTACCAACCACTGAATGTGAAGCATTTTATTTACACAATCAGATTAAGCAATGTTGGCAGGAAATCCGCCGCAATGTCAAAATCCATCTTTAAAATGTTTTTTGTATTTTGAAGGCCTGGATATCGATATTAATCCCGGAAATCTGACCGCTAATAGCCTGGGATATTTATTGTATTTGAGAATGCCGGTGATGGATAGGGCAAAGTGGGGAGTGTGAGAGTAAGCCGGAGCATAGGGATGTGCTTTCAAATATCTTGGCTAGCATGAGCACTATTAAAAAGTCTTGTAAATATTAGTTGGTGGAGTCTGATATGATGACCATTTAAGAGAATTCATCTTTTTGGGTTCACTGATCCCTGTTGATAACATCTTAGATGTTGGTGTTAATGTCACATTGAGGGTGAGTCTTTTAACCCATTTAAGGCCAAATTTTTCCCAGACATGCAAATATGCAAATCATGTGTTATTAGCAACCCTTTGAAGTAATCAATATATATATATTTTTTTTTTTAAATGTAAAAAAGTAGATGAAAAAGTGAGTTTTATTACCGGTCACAAGGTGGGATAATATGCGTATACTCAATTAAAGGTTGCTCAAATTGCTTTTTTGTTAAAATAAAGGTATTCTGACAGGACTTTTCAAACTGATATGAACACTGAGACCAATGGCAATAATAAATATAAAAAATATGTAAACATTGTTTATTTACCAGGAGCTTTGGCTCGTTAAAATAGAACCTTGAATGTGTAGTCTGTGCGTGCGTGTGTGTCTGCATGTAGTTGTGAGAGTTAGTGTATATGGTCTGTGTGTGTGTATCTGCATGGGGTGTGAGAGTTAGTGTGCATATTGTGTGTGTGTGTGCGTATATATATATATATTGTGTGTGTGAGTGTGTATGTCTGAGTGTGTACTGTATATCTGTGTATGTGAGTGTATATCTGTGTGTGTGTGTATGTGTGTATTTGTGTGTGTATGTGTGAGTATGTATGTCTGTGTGTATGTGTGTGTGTGTATCTGTGTGTGAGTGTGTATATTTGTGTGTGTGTGAGTGTGTTTGTGAAAGTGTGTGTATGTGTGTGTGTGTGTGTGCATGTGTGTGTGTGTGTGTGAGAATATATGTGTGTGTGTGTGTATGTCTGTGAGTGTGTGTGTCTGTGTGTGTGAATATGTGTATGTCTGTGTGTGTGTGTATGTCTGTGTGTGTGTGTGTGTGTGTGTGTGTGTGAGTGTGTATATCTGTGTGTATGTGTGTGTGAGTATGTATGTGTGTGTGTATCTGTGTGTGTATGTCTCTGTATGTGTGTATGTATGAGTATGTATATGTGTGTGTGTTTGTAGGTGTAGAAGTATGTGTGCATCTAGATACAACATTCTATCCCACCGGTCACTATTGTGACCGTTAACATGTTTACTCATTCTGCAAACACACCAACGACATTTGAATAATTATAAATGTATATATCATAACTAGACACATTAAAGACCATGTGTACAAAAAATATTTGTCTTATGTTAATTTTAACATACTTTAAAAACCTTTTATTTGGGAGCTGTGAGGCCGTCATCCTCTTCTCAAGGTGCAACCAGGAAGTAAACAGCTCTGGTCATGTGACAATTTACTCAAAACATTTGACACTGCACACATTTCATTGAAACACTCTATTGTTTCAATATTTACTGAAAGAGTATTGGGATATTCCCCAGTTACAGTTTTAGAGGCTTATAAGTACTTTTTTTTTCCGGTCACAATTGTGACCGATGGGGTGAATAGATGAACTTTTGAACACCATGACTGTATGCAAAATTGGCCTTGAGAGCAATCTGCCACTTGTTAGAGAGGAGGTTTCAAACACCTGCCCCATCAAACATTCTCATAAGGAGGGTGTTGATCACTTCAAACCATATTTTTTATTAACAGTCAACAGTGGATGTAATTGTCTGTGGTGCAGGTGTTAAACCCACATAAGCTGGACGCAGAAAGGGAGACCTATAAATATGATGTCAACAACACACACTGTTTTGAGAGGATGTAGATTAGATTAGATTAGATTAGATTAGATCCTTTATTAATCCTTTAACAGTAATTAAAGTGTCACAGCAGCTCCAAGACAGACATAACACCACACGTTGACTCAAATATATCCAGACCTAATAAGTTAAAATATATAAAAACACTATACATAAAGAAAAGAAAAATTATTTTTATGCATTATAGTCTTATAGCAGCTGGTATAAAGGATATACCGCTCAGATTTGCACACTGGTGCAATCAGTCTTTGACTGAAGGTGCTGCTGTTTATCACCTTCAGGGGGTGGAGTGGGTGTGCAGGGTTGGCCAGCATTGAACCTAGTTTGTTTAATGTTCTGGTCCCTGCCGCCTGCTGGACTGTCTTAAGTTCAGCCACTGAGCTGGCCTTCTTGATGAGCTTGTCCACTATGTTTCTGTCTGCTGTGCGGACTCCCTCTCCCCAACAGCCCACAGCGCAGTTTTCACATTTTGTATTATAGAAGAAGAGCATTCACTTTAAACAGAAACATGTTTGAACAAAGATATTTTTCAGCTGATAGAGTGATCCGTTGGGTCCTTATCCCAAATATATATCCCTGCCAAAAGTGCAAGCCACCATGTGCCCTTTACCGATACCTTTATCCATCTATTCACAGATGCAGGTGGCCCACACAAAACCTTAGCCTAATCCTAATCCACTTGTGGCTTGTTTTCATTCTGCGGCCACAAGGTTGCCAAACGCACAAAGCTACCAGCACAGAGAGAGATGCGTAAAGCAAAGTGCTGTGGGTAACGGCACAAGTCTATTGCCTATTGTGGCCACGGTTCCTCTTCAGACGACTAACAAAAAGGATATGTCACTCGTGTTAATACAAAAAATAAAATTGAGGGTTAGTCAAAAGGTTAGGTCCGGGATGATGTCAAGCAAACAAACCCTTGGAGGATCATACTCTCCAAATTTCTGAAGCTGACAAACACAAATGGTAAAATGGGATCTCTGTAAAGGATCTGAAAAAAGAAAGGCATTGCGGCCCAGGTAAGTTTAAACACCTTCTTTGACATCTAGTCTGAGTGATTTAGGAAGTTATTGTAGTTTACTTGGTAGAGTTCACAATGCCAGAACTGAATGATGGTACATGATGCCTGGAAATTCCAAGGAATCTTATAATGTTCTCCTGTATATATGTTCTCAGTTTCATATCAGCTACATCATAATGCAATGTAATTGTTTGTATTTAAAAAAAATACTTTAATGGCACACATAAAAAAACGTTAATGCCACATATATGAGGTGTCGTAATAAAGCAGTTGAATACTCCCCTCTATTGTATTACAATTAAAAACTTAAGAGTAACTGATGTAAAAAAAAACCTCTAAACTAATTCACTTTGCCTAAAATAAACTCTGGATGACCTGAAATAATGACCTGAAATAAACCCTTCATGCACGCAAAGTTGACCCTAAAACAGGGAGCCCCCCCCCCCCCCCCCCTTCTGAGAGTCTGCTGGGTAAACAAAGGTGGTTTCATGTTTTTATGCACAAAGAAATAAAAAAACTGTAATTGTGGGAATTGCAGCTGTGTGGAGTAGGGGAGTGGACCTTTTAGTCTGTGCTTGAAATTGGGCCTTGTTAGTTCAATGAAATGATATTGCCTAATATGTGAATGGTAATCCTGTGACTCTTTGTTGCTTTCTTTGGCAGTGCAAAAGGCAATGGGATGTGGCAACACAAAACCAAACCAGCTACAACTGAAAAAATGCGAGCGAGGTAACATTGCATTGCATTCCATTTTTAGAAACCTACAAAATGACATTCAAAACTTTGTATCATTGTCATACAGTCCATAACGAATGGATTTATTTATTAGAATAATATAACATTTTAACCATTTTTGCCTGAACAATTTTGATCATTCTCTTGTTAACACTGAGCCATGTGTGTTTTGTTTACAGGTCACCTTTCAGTTCCAGGTAAGCTTTCATTACCCAGAAAATATCACTTTAATACATAAGACATTATTAAAAGCCACACCAAATGTGTTCATGCATCATGTAGCATAAGTATTTCACTTGTGCTAAACTGTTTCTTTACTTTGCGCCTTCTGTTATGAAGCTGCAACAGGTGAGTGTTCTCTCAGTTTGAGGGTAGTCCAAATTCAGATTCAGGATTAGTGTACAGTAGAGCTGTGAGATATGTGTAGACCCCAGTTCATAGATCTTGAAAGGCTGTAATTGTATTAGGAGGATATAGAAATCCATTAGAGAATATAGAAATCCATTCATACATGAGTCATCAAAAAAATCAGTCATCCAAAAAAACATAGAGATATACTATATTCCCATATATGCATATGTGCACGCACGCACGCACGCACCCAAATTGTGCAAACCCCCACACTGACACCGTTTCTCTCCTCCCTCTCGCAACTCCACAGCCATGAGGTCGGCTCTGCTGATCCAGCGCTGGTACCGTCAGTATGTGGCCCGGCTGGAGATGAGGCGGCGCTGCACCTGGAACATCTTCCAGTCCATCGAATACGCAGGAGAGCAGGACCAGATAAAGGTTTCTACATGAGTAGATGAATAAATTACATGACTACACTGCCCTACAAAGCCAAAGTGCAGTTTCTACGAAAATTCCAAACTGAGAAAAACAGCATTGTTGTTTGTCTTTCACACTGTAAATACTGTACAATGAAAAGCCCTATATCTTCAGGAAATGTTTCAGTAGATTAATGAAATTTTGATAGATTGATCAGAGGATATGGCACTACATGATACTAAATGAAGATGGGTTCAGAACTGCGATACCATTTGTGTATTCACATTATCAAATAACATATTTAACTTGGTCCTTTTTTTGTCAAATAATAACAGTACTATTGTAAGTAGATAGAATAAACAAGTTTGCAAAATGCTCAATTGCTATTTGTAATAAATACAGATATACTTCAGAAGGACTTCTAAATTACAGTACTTTTAAATGGCTTTTTTTCTCCTTGCAGCTGTATAATTTTTTTGCCTACCTCATGGACCACTTCACCCCTGCCAGCAGTGAGAGTAAGTCCATAATTAAACAAGGCAGTGAGGTTAAAATTAATCAAGCACTATACCAGACTTCATAAAATCTGCACACTGCTCCTCTCTCCTACACTAGGAAACCTCATCTCCCACATCTTCAGGGACAACGACTTGCTGCGAGACATTGAGTGGGAACGCTACTTCAATTATAAGAACATTGAAATTCCAGACGATTACTGCGGACCACACCTGACGTTCCCTCTGACTACTTGCATTGTCACGGAGCTGGTGGAAGCATTTCGGAACAAACAAGTGAGTCCAGCCCAAACCAGCAGCCCTAAGGTTTATGGAAATGAAATGACATGTTAAATGTAAGGTAATACCATGTCATATGTAATGTAATAGCATTGTCTTTTCATATTTCACAATCACAGAATATTCCATAAATTGCTGGCCTCGAGCCTTTTTCTCTGGCGTGTATCTTTCTCCCAGTAGCAGCTTCACTCACGTTATGTCCTCCAACTTCTTGGGGAAACATGGAAACTGCTGCGACTCCTGCCAAACATAAACCACGTGTCTACCTGTCACAGCAAGGAAATAACCATCTGCGGTGAGCATTGTGTCCATGTGGGAACATTACTTCTGCGTAATATAAAGAGGAACTATACATTTATATTTAAGAGGCACTCAATTATATTGAAGGTTCCTTTTCCACCATGACAGGAGATCTGCATGGACATCTGGAGGATCTGCTTTTGATATTCTATAAGGTGATCTCTCATAAACTACAGAAGACACAGAATTTGGGCAATGGGGTAAAGGCTCACTGATTAGGGATGCACATGCACATGTACCGGTTTTCTGATTATATACGACATACACATCTTTTTTATTTCCTTTAAGGGTCCCTCCTGTACTATAATTTACCATTTACTCTTATTATGATGGCTTATTTGCTGCAGATACAGTCACATTTCCTTTAATTCTGCTCTAAATGTAGCGAATACTTTCACTCATGATAAATAAGATAATCATTTCAACTTGGTGTAGATGTAACATAAGACTTTTTCAGATACATAAGACATTTTCAGATACAAATGTAGGGTCTCATCCTATTTGAACAGATCTGTATGATGCTTTTTCTGAAACATTAATACTTTCTGCCAATTGTAGTCTTGCCCGTTATCTGCCTATACCAATGTCACACCGATAACATCGTGCATCCTTATCACTTACATTTCTTTCTTGCCTATTTCAGAATGGCCTGCCCTCCATGGAGACATCTTATGTCTTCAATGGAGACTACGTGGACCGAGGGAAGAATTCCATTGAGATTCTCTTGATTCTATTTGCTTTCCTGCTATTGTATCCAAATGATGTCTATTTGAACCGAGGGAACCATGAGGATCACATGGTAAATCTCAGGTAACTATGTTCACAAGATGCAATAGAGTATGAACATCAGAGGTATTCATATTTCATCTCACTATTGTTAACTACTTGGATAGGCTGATCTTTTAAGTACCTGCTTTATCAAACAGGCACGTCTCACGTACACTATGCTGGGATTGTCAGTGGGGATTTGGTTGATAGATTAACAAATACATTAACTAACTTGGTATCCATATCTTGTTCAGTCTGACTTAAAGTGATGAGGTAAAACTTCTGTTCTATCCAGGTATGGCTTCACCAAAGAAGTTCTGGGGAAATACAGGGTAAGTGTCTCCTCTGCTCTAACCCACACCACTCATTCCAAAACAAACAGTATCAGCAGGTCTACAGCTGTCAACTAATCTGCCCCGCCACCTTAGCGTGTATATACACAACCTCTTATATCACGGCTATTTAGAGTGGGGATGTGGGTCACTCCCCCTGTTGGCTAAAGGGATTAGCTGGCCTTTCGCCTAGTTCTATGGGTCAGGATGCCTTAAATAGTGTCCGTGCTGACAAGGCACGGCCTGAGCCGCTCATGGAAAGGCTGACTTGCGAGAGAGAAGATTGAATCGGAGTTTAATGTTGCTGAAGGGGCAGAAGGTATTCCTTCTACCACTATGCTTATGAAAAGATTAATCTTTGCTGTGGCTAAATTTAGTGCAACATACACATAGGTGTGCCACACTACTCCTCTTAAGACTTCATTACACCTTGTTGACCGACAGCCATGATCCCTTTAGTTCCACTTATTATCCATTACTCTTTTCAGCAAAGCAGTAGGACAGCACTGCCCTACAAAGCCAAAGAGCAGTATCTGCAAAAATGCCAAACTGAGAAAAACAACTTTTTGTGTTTTTCATACACCAAGTATAAGCATCAAATTATATTCAACAACAAGGGGTATACTTAGATAGATCAAAGTGAGGTGAATATTAAACATTTAGTTTTTTGACATTTAGGCAAAATTTGGTAGTTTTATAAGCTATACTGCGCTTTGCTTTTGCATTACTGCTTATACTTACATGGCCATACAATAACATTTTGCAGTGTAACAAGTGATCATAATCACTCAGTTTTTATATTAATTGAGGAGGTACTTACTACATTTTTAGTGAAGATATGCTGCTTGATGCCTTAACAATGGCAACTCTGTCATTTATAAACATTTATGTAAAAATGGAACAAAATCAATCAGGTATTCGTGTAGACTTTCATGTCAAGCAATATTGCATTGCTGCACACCAAAACCTAACCATTGACACCTTTGCACACTGCTGCTTATATTTGTCAAAGTATATGTTAATTACTTTTTGTAAAATCTGACTGACTATTTTGAATATGATACTTTCACTGGCATTTAATATTGTGAGACTGTATCATGATAGACACCTAATGTGTGTGTGTGATTGTGAATGGTAGTGTGCCTTTTAGAAGAAAGTCCAGGGCCTTTTTTTAGTCCCAGTCTGTCCCTGTGCGCGCACACACACACACACACACACACACACACACACACACAGACACCCCCCTAATAGAGTAAGGGCAAGTGAAACAAAGGCAGAATGCAGTAATGGCCATTGAAATCAAGGCAGTAAGGGCAGATAATGCACTCTGCCTTGGTTTCCCTCTACTTTTCTATACAAACTGCAAACTAAAAATGTAAATTTAGCTAAGAAATTTATTAGGTAGCCATATGAAATTTTAAGAGATTGAAGAGCAGATCATGTACTTCTTATTTGTGCAAAACATTTTTTTTAAAAAGTGCAGATACTGCTCTTAGCCTTTGTAGGGCAGCGCAGTAGTAGTAGCAGTTGAAGCACATAAGGAACACATACAGTGTTTTGCTTCAATCTTCAACCGCTTCCCAGAATTGATGACTGCATCAAAGGTTAGCCTATTCCAGACTGAAGTGGAGATGATTTTTGCTCTCCACAGCTCCATGGCAAGAAGATTCTAAAACTGCTCCAGAAGATCTTCAGCTGGCTGCCACTGGCCACTGTGATTGACCAGAAAGTGCTGATTGTGCATGGGGGGATCTCAGACACCACTGACCTCAGTATCATTGCCAAAATGGATAGACACAGAGTAAGACAAGAAGTCTCCTCACACAATCTTCTTACTGCTTGATACTATTAATACCTTCATCGAGACACACTGGATCCCCATTATAAGCACTTGTTTACAGCCATAACATTCATACCATGTAAACAAAGTGATATAACAGATTATTTAATACTTTTCATGAATATGTACATGTACATTTGAGTCCTTTCGTTCTATATTAACTTGTAATTAAAAATTAAAAGTTTTTTTTCATTGGAATTAGCCACCTCATACATCTTTATGAAGCTCTTGTATGTTGTAGGCTACTTGTTGTGTTATGTAGTCTTGTTTGTATGTGCTATATGTTTGTGGGGCCAAAGATACATTTCTACAGCAGTGTAGCCTATGATAAAGACTTCTATTCTATTATCAGTCATCCTATCCTCTCTTTCTCTAAGTATTTGTCATCGCTGAAGCCCCCTAAACACCGGCGATTTCTGGCCAAATCCAAGGTGTGTGATGACGACTCTGATGTGGAAGACGCAGGAGCAGTGGGCAGCGTGGAGCGCCGCCGGGTGTTCTCCCTGACCTACAGCAGCCCGTCGGCGAGCCTCCACCGGTCCATGCAGCAGCGGCGCTCCCTCCAGTCCTACAGCGGCGTGGAGGAGGAGCTACAGGAGCAGCGCCGGCAGGCCGGCCTCAGCGTCAGCGTTGAGCACCAGTCGGTCTGCTCCGAGACCGAGCTCACACAGGCTGTGGAGGCCGACGCAGAGGAGTGGAAACAGGTGAGTGAAAGCAGTGCTGTAGAAGCATGTACCAGGTAGGCTACATGATGTACAGTGCATATGGAAAGTATTCACAGCGCTTCACCTTTTCCACATTTTGTTATGTTTCAGACTCATTCTAATATGGCTTCAATTATTTATTTGTTCTCATCAAACTACACACAATACTCCAACACCCCACAAAAAAGCAAGTGTTTGGAGTGTTTTGTAAATGTATAAAAAAAATAAAAGACTGAAATATCCCATTTACATAAGGGCCTAACTCAGCCTAACTGAGTAAATTCGGGACAAAGGGCCTTGGTTAGACAGCTAACCAAGGACCCAGTGGTCACTATGAATGAGATATAGAGTTCCTTTGAGAAGATGAGTGAAGTGTAAAGAAGGATAAAACAAAGTCTGAACTATTAGGCCACAATTCCCAATGGAAGAAACCAGGCACTGAGCTGCACTGATGTCCTTCTTTACTCTTCTCCCATCTTTTCAAAGGAACTCTAGATCTCATTCATAGTGACCATTGGGTCCTTGGTTACCTGTCTGATCAAGGCCCTTCATCAGACAGGTAACCAAGATGATGCTAGAATATTAATTAAATTTTTTAAATGTTTTAAAAGGAGCTATAGGCATGCTGCAGTGCACATCTAGGCATTTATTTCCTTCCATTCAACAAAGTGGTAGGTATTCGTAAAACATTGGCAAAACACAACTGTAAGACCTCGGGCCTCAATACGGGTCCTTAACTGCTTAAAGTAAATAAACGTTACAAATACGAACTTTCTTTACGGAAGCTGTAACCTTTCTGGATTCTGCTATCAAGCATTAGACAAACACTAGGCCTACATACAGTCTCACAATAGCCCCTTTTCAAATTAAAAGTCCCCATAAAGGCAGAAGGCCTCTTTATTCTTAAAAAATAATTAATTAAATGAATATTAAAAATAACAAACAAGAATATAGCCGAACATGAAAACAGATCATGTTATAAGGGGTTATTTGCAGTGAACTACCCCTGTCTTTCCTACAGACTAGAGGTAAAACATAGGCCTAACAGTGTTGCTTTGTTTAGGCTATAAGATAAGGTTTATAAGATTTATTGTTTTTCTACCCTCAGTAAATGTCATGTTGTGTCACAGGTGTGACCTTTACATTATTCAACGATTGCTCAGGAGTTAGGCTTACTCCATTGATTTAATATGTGATGAGATCAAACTCCCAATAGACTTGCTTAAAATGAGTTGAGTATAACAACCTGTGTAGGGTTTTATAGGCTATATTATGCTTTCAATGTGTCATATATTTTAAGTGAACTTATCAAGTTTCCACAAAATTTACCAGAAGTCATCATTTAGGGGTTATTTTTCAAAATGTTCATCATGGGGGAGCATGCCCCTGAACCCCCCTGGCATTTGGGAAGCCCAAATCCCTAGGGATCAATAAAGTATCTATCTATCTATCTATCTATCTATCTATCAAAAGTATTTTATGTCATGGGGCCCAAATTCTCCAGCAGCGAATAATTAGCATTTTTGTAAACTGTGACCACCTATTTTTGAAGGGCAAAGTATGTAAGACAGCAAAGGTGTGTGTGCGCATGTACTGCGTATGGTAGTGAGCCTATTTGAAAGAAAGTCCAGGGCCTTTTTTTAGTCCCAATCTGTCCCTGAGTATAGAAGTATACTATATATTATGCTATAGTCCTCAAGACACAGTCATCCACATCTCATACTCTACCTGTGTGTTCAGCTAGTAGACTTGCTGTGGAGTGACCCCATGTCGCTGGACGGCTGCGTTCCCAACGAGGTGCGGGGCGGTGGCTGCTACTGGGGCCCGGACGTGACTGAGGACGTGCTGAACAGGCACCACCTAAACCTGCTCATCCGCTCCCATGAGTGCAAACAGGAGGGCTACGAGTTCTGCCACAGCCGCCGAGTGAGTACTGTAGGGACTCAATCAGTCCTTCCACTGAGGATACATCTGGGTCAGCACTACAGCACTCATAGTGGCCATGACGCAGGGTCCTGCTGCAGTCTTGATGCTGTGGCTCTACTAATATCAGACTGATCCCCATGTTACCTTGCTACACACATCTTTCTAAACTGTAAAGCGGAGAGCTACTTTTTCAGTGGCTTATCAACGCAGACAACACACAACTCAACAATTACATGTCCATACTTCAACCAATACAACTGTATTTTGTGTCTCAGAAATATACCGTTTCTTTAAACCATTGTCATATTACAGTGAGACAACAATTTACTACAATAAAGCATATCTTGTGTCCGGTGTCTTCCAAGGTCCTGACCATATTCTCTGCCTCCAACTACTACGAAGAAGGGAGTAATCGAGGAGCCTACATTAGACTGGGCCCGGACCTGATTCCCCATGTAATCCAGTACCAGGCCACTCGTACCACAAGGGACCTAACACTTAGGCAAAGGTAAAGACTCAAGAACAGTTCAGTACCAGTATATGGGAATAATAAAATTGACTGCTATTTATGCTCTTGGCATAAAGCAGGTGGTGTCTGTTCAGTGTGAATGTGTGAGCACTGGAGAAAAAAAAAGTACAAGGCACTGAGTGATACTTTGCATTGTAAATGTCCTTAACTAGACTGGTTAAGCATAATACATTATATACCTCGAACACCATTTTCTTTGAAAAGTCACAAGACCAAAATACTTGGGAACTGGCTGGTGGAGTAAAAGAACTTGTTGGTATTGTGCTCTGTGTGCAGCGTGGGAAGGACAGAGCGTTCTGCGCTACGTGCGCTGAGGGAGCAATTCTTTGCTCACAAGTCTGATCTCATGAGCGTCTTCCAGCAATACGACCCAGACAACACAGGTACCACAGCAGCCGCTCACCACCCTCCACAAAAACGGAATTTTACAAAATATTTTAGAAGTAAAATAACAAGGTGGACAGATAACAGAGACGTTTTCACCCTGACTGTGTGGTGTTTTGACCTAGTGTTGTCAGATTGGTTCAGGGCACACGACTCCACCTGGTGGTAGAATGTAATTTTTGTCTGTGGCTGAACTTCTTTGCCCAGGTCTGATCTCGCTGAAAGACTGGGCTGTTGCCATGGAGACGGTGTTGCATCTGGCACTGCCATGGCGCGTGCTGCGCTCTCAGTTGGTGAACAGCACTCAGGACGGCATGCTGGACTACCACAGCTGGTTCAGAGAACTTGACATCACCGAGCCCAACAAAGAGGTGAGCACACACACTTCCTCACATGGGCTGACCTAAACACTCCAATACAATTTCCAGTTCCAATATCCACATAGACAGGCAACACTGTTGCTACACCTTGTCTAAAGTGGGTAAATGTCACAAATAATTGGAAAAGTAACTTTATTAAGCTCATTCTTGATCTTTCCTTTAAATCGTAACTGACCAGATGCCTTGCAGCAAATATGCCTAAGTTAGTACTAATGGACATCCGGTTATCTTCCTTCAACAGTTGGCACACACAAACGTGCTGGAGACTCTCTACAAACACCACTCCAATCTGGAGACCATCTTCCGTATCATTGACACAGACAACTCAGGTGAGTCATTATTAGACGGGTAAACTGCTCTAATTCAACCAAAGCAGCTTTACTATACGCTCTCAGTTGCGTCAGGAAGATTAAACAGCCAGTAATCTAAATCAATGAATGAAATTGAATCAGAATCGCCCGCGTTCTCTGCAGGTCTGATCTCCTTCGAGGAGTTCCGTCAAACATGGAAGCTGCTGAGCTCTCACCTGAAGATGGAGATCAGTGACGAGGCCATCGTTGACCTCGCCCACAGCATCGACTTCAACCACGACGGCAGCATCGACATTAACGAGTTCATGGAGGCCTTCCGGCTTGTGGACAGCACCCATCACGACATGGGCAACAGCATGATCGAAGCCCCATCCTGACCTCATCTATAGTTAGTGGGCAATCAGAGGAAGCCGTCCGGGAAGTTGACCAGTCAGAGGAGTCCTTGAACACTGACAATACTAAAAAAGACAGGCAACCTCTAGGACGGCAGTTGACATATCTGTTGTTGTCAGCAAGTGCTCGTAAGGAATATGGAACACTGCAATCTGTGACAAATCATTAAAAATGACTAAGCTAGGCCAGAGAAATGGTAAATCATATTCAGCTTGACTTTTTTGCTATATTTTTTCTACAACATATCTGAGCTTGTTTAAGAAATTAGGCGTGCCAATACGGACTGGCTGAAAAAAATGATCACCATCAACCATTAACATCTGATGTTTAGAGACAACACAACCTCACATAAAAATAAATCAAAAAGAGTCTTGAATATTACAACCTCTACATCTTTATTTAATCATTTTCCTGCCAATTATCGTACATAAAACACAGATTTAAATGCAATAAAACATGTATTTACAGAATAATCATGGCAAAACTATGCGGTTTCTTCTCCAGTTTCGTATTGCCCATCATTGCCTTTGCATGTGACCTTTAAAAAAACCCTCTACTTCTCACAGCTAAAGTTTGGGCCCCTGCGTATATCAAAATAGACTAGGAGTTGTATTCTCAGTCAGAGATGGTTGGAATGCAGTAAACGGTAAACCCATTTAATAAATAAAAGCAGGTTCTCACATCGATCCTGACCAAATATGTCTGAATCAACCAACCCCGATACCATTCCCACCAAGACATTCTTAACAAGGCACTTAACCTGCATGGATATTTTTCACATTATCAAAAGTTTATTGTTAAGGATGGAGAAGTCTGAAGGTTGAGTTTCCAGGGCATATGTATGTGTGCGTACGAGACTGTCAGCTCAGTTTGCCCCCTCGTATGTGAACGCTGTCGTGGAGACCATGCTCGATGAGTTTGATGTCTTCCATATCATCTTTAATGACGCCAATCAGGTGGCTTAGACCCTCCTGTTGCTGTTTCAGATGCTGTTGAAAACACAACCGGTTTTAGGGCTTAGTCCAAATACACAGATTTGTTCATTATTCCCCCCTGACCAACACACTTTACAGATTTGGCGGAGCTGTAGGCTTTCATAGTCCAGCGCCAGCGCCACGTTGTACTGAACTTGGACATTAAAGAAATGCGACTTTCTGTGCAATTGCTGCCTGCACCTTTAACGTTACATGTCCCCGCAAAATGAAAGTCTAGTGCTTACGTGGCACTGGGAGACCGGCCAGTAAAGGGACTTTTAGATCAGTTAAGGAGACGGTCATGCCAAAGTGCCAATACCCACTGTTTGCCTTTTCCTCCCTTTCCCCATCAGATGTACCTGTTTGATCTCCCTAAGCAGATCGGCATCCACGCTGTACCTCTCCTCTGAGCGGACCGCACCAAAGTGGTTCTGCATGCGGATCTGGGACATCAGTTCATTCAGCCTGCCCTGGAGAGACAAACACAAATGCACAAAATGAACCCACTCACCAACAGTCTACCTCATATCGGCTGATCAGTTGATGTAATATCTTTTTCATGTCAAATACCCTTAGAAAACACTGCACTGGAAGAGGGTTCAGTCGTGTATTGGGTAAAATATAAAAATGTAAATCAGGTTTATAGGCCAAGTATACTTGCATATACAAGGAATTTGGTCTCGGCAATTATCCCATCCGTGAATTAGTGAAACACACAGAGCACTCAGTGAACACACAGTGAGGCTGCCCCCACATAGTGCTTTGGGTCATGGGGGGGGGGGGGCTCACCTTAAACTGAGTAGGGGCATTGAGTTCAGACTGGATGGTGTCCAGCTGCACTCTGAGGTGCTCCTCGTCCACTTGGATGGCGTAGCCGCTCTTTCTCTGGATTTCTTGTTTTATCAGCACCTGGCCAGAACGCGCGCACACACACACACACACAAACAAATAAACCTAAATCTCTGAGAACACCCTCAAGGGATTTGTTAAATTGCATCCAACAATCCCCGAGGTTCAAGTGAGTTACTATCAAACCATTAAGCCTTTATTCACTAGAATTCATTAAAAAAATCCAGAAATTGCAGAGCCAAGCATGCCAGCAGGGGGGTTGCTTTAGCTCTATGAAATGGAAAAACACACATTTGCACATAATGCCCAGAAAAACCAAAAGGAAAGAAACCAAAAAGGTCAAAAGTTTAAGCAATTTTACCATTTAAGACACAAAATATCAGGGATCACATATCAAATTTGACTCAGACACAGATGGGGTTTTCAGGGTTCTCACTAAGTCACACGTCAAATCTCCTGGCTTTCCATGAACTGTAACAAACGGTAAAAACAGTCTACCTTTGTTCTGAGTAGACAATAACTAGCCACTTTTTAAAATTCCATGTTATTCCATGACCCGTGGGAACCTTGAGTTTTGCGTATCAGGATAGTATGCTGGTGGAGCATTGGCAAATCTTACCTGCAACACCCTGTGGGACAAATCCATCAGCTTCCTCTTATACTGAGCAATTTTGGCCACTGTGGTTGCTTGGTTCTTCTGCAGCTCGCTGATGTCATTAGCAATTATCTGGTAAATAACCAAATTAAAGTTCATTAAATACCACTCAGAAGTTCACAACTGATGCAGTTTCTAAGCAGCTTAGTCAAGGTGGCTTAGTCCAAAACAAGAGCAAGCTGAGCAAGTACAGGTGTGGACTGCACTCACATCAACTCTGGTCTGGTGCTGTTTGGTCATCTGGTCTTGGATTTTCAGCCTACGGAGCAGCTCCTTGAAACCCACCATCGGCACAGGGATCAGCCTGCAAAAGACCCAGAGTATCCTTGTTATTCAGTTTGCCAACAAAATTAAAACAGGGCATCCTTGTTATTCAGTTCTACAGACAGAATTAACACAGGGCATTCTTGTTATTCAGTTCTACTGACAGAATTAACACAGTGCATTCTTGTTATTCAGTTCTACTGACAGAATTAACACAGTGCATTCTTGTTATTCAGTTCTACTGACAGAATTAACACAGTGCATTCTTGTTATTCAGTACTTCTGACAGAATTAACACAGAGCATTGCTGTTACATTTCTAAACATACAGACTCACAAAACTGTGACTGTAGGGCTTACCCTACAATCCATATGCATACCAAAACAAGAAAGACAACCAGGGCAAAAAGGGCATTTGATCTCAACCTACTTGTCAGGGTCAGGATTATCCACTTTGGCTTGTTCCCATATGATGGGATCCACACCTACAACATAAATGGCATGTTTTACATATTTAATTTTATAAGTATATGTGGACAGTACAAGCACATCAAACAGAGCATGGCTGCAGTGGTGTGACTCACCTGCAGGCGGGTTCTGGAGCAGCTGCTTGAGCTGGGCTGGGGAGAGGGCAGTGCGCGTGAGGGACATTAGCACGCCCAGCTGCTGAAACTGGACCTTGATGTTGACCTGCTCTGCGAAGCTGAAGAGTGTGCTGGCTGGAACCCGCTTGGACGTGCCGTTAGGCGAGCGCTCCACTAAGTAGATGATTACCTCCGTCCTGCAAGGGACACACAAGAGCAGAGAGGAATATTTTACCTTACGTCTCAAGACCTGAAAGTCATCTGATATTGTACTCATTCTAATACACAGCAATACCTGGGAACAGACAAACTCTTAGTCATGAGCTGTATACCCTCTGATTTTAATATTTACAGATATCTAGGCGATATTTGTAACATTTATTTTGTATTTGGTCCGTTATGAAATCATGTATTGAACAATTTACACATTGTGAAACTTAAAACCCAAAGTTAGAGACATGCATGTAGAAATTTGCTGCAAATTCAAAACCGAATTACTCTGGAATGACTAATTGTACAGGGGAATGCTTTACACCTTTGTGTTCGGTAAGGTCTGTTGTTTATTCTGATATATGGTTGTCATGTGTTCAGTGAAGAATTCGTGGAATATTCCAACGAGATGAATCAGGGTATATGCAGGAATCATAGAGTTGAATTTACTACTTTTTACTACCTTTTTTACTACCTCCACAATATTTTTTACTACCAACACGACATCAAGCAGCAGCCCTTTTTTTTTGGGGGGGGGGGGGGTACCACTTACTACTTGCTATAAGGTATAAATCATAAATATTAGGTACACTAATAATTTCTAATTGTGATCATTAAGTATGGTCATTGTCAATGACAATGTTTTTTTGTAGTGTCGAGGAGTTCAGTTTCAGTTGTCCTTACCTTAACCCTAGCCCTTGAGTTATCCTAACCAGCCCTTAGCCCTAATAAGGTGAATGATAACCTTGGCACAAATTACGCTAAAACACCAAACATGTGTGGTGAAAAATGAAGAACAAACAACACCGAAACAACTCCAGTCTAAGGATAGGCCCAGAAATCTATTTATATGGATATATAAAGCCATTATTATTGGTATGGTATTGTTGTTGCACATTTGACACAAAGCAGTCCGTGAAAACATGCACATCAGTGGACTGCTTTAATGAAAAATTGAAAACTATGATTTCATTGCATTACTCAGCATGGATGCACGATGCTTGCATGATAAATACTTCCCAAAACAACAGTTAGGTAGGTAGGTGAGGATGCCATTTAGGAGTGTAAATCAAGTTTAATCACAATTTGATAAAATATAGATTCTTTAAGCCAATGATTTGATTATTTTCAATACTTCAAAATGTGTAGCAATGCGATTCGATGCATTACTGGTCTGTTGTCGATAGGAAATGATAGATTTTGGTTAGTTTTCATGGATTCAAATGCCAATATTATAGGCTAAATTATAAGCCAAATACTGAACATTGACTGTGGAATCAAGTAGGTTACAGAGTTTCTTCCCCCCCCCCCTAAAACCTCCTGTCACTAGCTAGATGCTTTCAAATTTAACATGGTTTTAAACTCATATGTTGCAGTTTTCTGTCACTGCAACAAAACTAGCCTATTTGGAATATTTTGTATAATTTGCTGTTCCTTTTATGAGAACAATTTAACTGATCAAGTTTTCATAGGCTATTGAAGGATTTAAATGTGAATGCCATAAACTTAATTCGCCATTAACTAGATTCGCGTGGTTCTTCACGCAGTTGTCATCTAAATGCAGTGTTTTAGGCTATTCAAAGAATTTCACGTTCATCACTCAGTTGTGGTGTAGGTCTGTCTTGAGTGACCGCTGTCCCTTTAAATGTCTGGGACTTTAAATAACGGGACTTTTAAACTGCATGCTGTTTTTGTTGATGGACAGTTCCGTCTTTGATTCAGTTTTCTACCGTTTTAATAAATGACACGCGCACGGTTAAAAGTAAGGAATTGTTTTCACTCGTTTTCTTGCAATTCCGTAACATTAGATACTAGGTCTAGGTTACGTTAAAAAAATGTTGTCGGTTACAGTGACTAGTTCGAACTTTGTTACTGATGGGATAGGTGGAATTTTATTGCATGGTTCTGGATGATCACAGTCAGATGGCAGCGCTACCGTCAGCTGAACGAAAGCTTAGGCCTACACTAGTCAAGTCCACAGTTGTTAAAACTTCCAGCTGAAGTAGCCTAGTGTAAACTGAGAGAGTTGCCTCCTAACGGAGTGAGTGTAGCCTATACATTTTGTAGCTGCTATCCGAGTGATAGGCTAGCCTAGGCCTACATCTACCGCTCCTTTGCTACATGAACAAATATTATTAGATGAGTGACAGAAGCACAGGACACCAGACCAGCAGGCCCATATGATAAACGCAGCTCTGGTAGCCTGCGGTAGGGCCTAGATGACGTGAAAAACGCGAGTCGCCGAAAAGCATCCCTGGCCCCTGAAAAACTCTTCGGATCTGCACGATTCATATAAGTCGCCCAAAGCAACGTGAAGGAGACACCGAAACGCGTGTTGTTTGTATCCCTGTAATATCAACTGAAGCAAAAAGGCGAAAATGTTGTTTGTTGGCTGTCAACCACGGGACTCTACACAGTTTACTTCTACGTCATTGCTATCGACTCCGACTCACTCAGGTCCTGTTAGCACGTATATATTTTTTAATTAGGCAAGGTGAAGTTAAAACATGTAGACACAAATATTAAGCAAAATGTAAACTCATATATTGAGGTGGTGATGAAAAATGTACTACCAAGTCAAATTGCATTTATTACCTTTTACTACCTTTCAAGGGCCTTCATTTTGGTAGATTCTATTTACTACCTTTTACTACCGCGCGGACACCCTGTGAATGGGTGTGGAGATGGGCGCAGAACTGTATGTAGAATAGTATGATTAAATTAAAGTTACTTTTCTCGTGAACCGTTTACCACAGCAACTAGCAGCTAAAATGGTTTAAAAGCTGACAAAAAGTAGGGCTCACTGGTCATCAGGCAGGGTTTTGACAGCCTCCACATTGACAGAGAGGTTCTGGTGTCCTCCCAGCACCTTGTGAAGGGACTCGACCAGCTGCTGCTGCTGGGCCCTAACGTCCGCCTCCTTCCTGTTCAACACCAGGACCAGCAGCCCATCCTCATCCTTACTCCCTGGAGTACAACTGTAGCCCACTGCCTGAGGATGGACACACACACACACATGCTATTTTAAATCTATGCCGAATGCTGAGTGTGTGGAAGGGAAAGAAAATATACATGGAATACTTTGTGCAGCAAGCTCAAACACACCGGTGACAAAAATAACTTATAAGCATCATTATACTGTATGCAGTGGTTTGTTAAGAAAAAAAAACTCTTTCTTTACTAGAGACACAGAAATGTAACAATAATGCCAGAAAAAATATACATATTTCCAGGCTGTAACACCAAAGCAAGCCTGAAATTTTCCAGACACCGCATACCACTTCTCAGGGTCGCCGAGTCCTTCATGTCTGCCAGATAAAACGAATCCAAATTCCACTCCGGTGAGCCTACCTTGAACCTGCAGAAGGGGTTCTCCTGGGTGAAGTCCACTGGGGGGATGTTGTTGTTGAAGAAGCCCTTGCCTGTGCCCCAGAACGCCTGCAGCTGGTTCCACTTGGCCAGGATGGCATCGCGTTCATCACCCAGCAGGGTTGGCGCTGACAGGGCACTAGCTGTGTTTATGAGCTGGTTGGACTGTGCTGGAGCCTGGGCTTGCTGCCCAAAAAGACCTCCTGTCACACACCCACACACACACAAATGAAGGTCCAGCTTGATGTTTATGCACATCAGATTGCCAACAGAAATGTTTTCTTTCCACTCTTGAGTGCCAAGATCAATTTCATCTGCAATGGTTTTCATCAATCACATCATCTGTGATCTAGATCATATTAGATGCTAAATCACATTACGGTATGTATGCTGGGACAACATGCTAGCAAAAAACTTGCTTTCCCTGTCAACAACAAAACATTAATAAACCGTGCACAGGGTGAACTGCGCTAATGTTTGAGAGCTCACCTTGCTGCTGCTGTTGCGTTGGCAGGTTGAAGCCTCCGAAGCCCAAACCGGCCCCGGTCAAGCCTGTGCCAAAGCCGGCCGGTGCACCGGCCCCGGCGCCCAGACCAGAGGAGAAGCCAAAGCCCTTATTCTGAGGATTCCCAAACAAGCCACCTATGACGGCAGACACAGCAGTTACACTGGGAGCACCATTAAGGCGCCACAATAGAAGGTAAAGGGTCAATACAGAGGTGAAGACCACTACAACAGAGAGAGAGCTGAGGCAGAAGGGAGGTTGTGGGAAGTTGTTACTACAGTTTAGTTCAGAGCATTTTATTAGGAGAGGCCCAAAGTTTCTGAGGGGGGGGGGAGGTGACAGAGAATCATCTAAGTATTTTTCTTTACAGTGTTCACACACAGACACACACTCATACTCTCTCTCACTCACACTTGCACGCGCACACACACACACACCCCACCTCCAGTGTTTGAGGGTGTGGCAAAACTAAATGTCGACCCGGGTGCAGCAGAAGTGGTGGTGGTCCCGAACCCTCCAAATGCGCCTGTGCAACAGACATTCAGAAGTGATGCAGGGCAAAGAAACCGGTGTGGGAGGGGGGAGGGATTGGACGTATGTGCGAAAGATGTTTGAGGTTTGTGAAAATGACAATCATAAACAACCACATAAACATACACACAAAACACCGGTTTGTGCTATGAAAAGGTGTGTTCACAGTGCATTCCCAATGCACAAGTCAGACAGGTAATGTAGAGGGCCGGGCATTGAAATAATGCCATGAAAATAAAGATTCAACAATCTTTAGTGACCTCTACTGGTTTTACATGGTAATGAGATGCTTCAAACAACGATGCAAAGAACTGAACAGAGGCAACCAAGACATTTATCAATCATTCTGAAATACAAGACTTTGTAATACTGAAAGACTTTGAAATGCTGTAATACTACTTTCAAAAGATGAGAATGAGTGACAAAAAAAAAAAAAATCTACCAGAATATATGAATGACCGGTTGCGTGCAGAAGACACGGATGATTGACAGTCACGGAATGATTGACAGGTGGACTATAAGAAAAATCTACCTGCACTAGCAATGCTATTGCCGAAATTGAAAACGGTGGTTGTGGTGGTGGGGGCCCCAAAACCCCCCACGTTAAAGTTGACAGCAGCTGGGTTGGCATTAATGCCAAACCCTCCTAAACTAAAACCCCCAGCCGTGGTGCTGACAGCACCCAGCCCCCCAAATCCTGCCAACGGGCCAGCAAGAGCAAGATGGAAAGACAGAGAGAGAAAGAGAGAAAGCAAGGTTAGTACAGAGCAGTGTTAGGAAAATGATGACAAAATATATTCGTAGACGACCATTTTTTGATGATTAGAGACAAGATGATGAGTAGACGGCACTGACGTCATTAAAAGATAACTATGGCGATCAACATATATATTTGTTGGCCAAAAAAGAGGAGACAGAATATTATAGCCCTTCTGTTTTTTTTAATTTATTTAAACCCAAACATACCACTTATTGGATGGCATACACAAATGTTTTGTTTCCTTTGCTGCACATATCGTACCAGGACAAAGCAGAGTGATGAGCAACTTAACACTAACCTTTCAACTAACCTGTTGTTAATATTATAATAGACTCACATTTGGTCATGGCTGATATTCATATCCAAAAAGCTGATTATTTATAAGAAGCTAATATTTAGGCCAGTTTTTGGCATTTGAATCAAAATCAAATTTACTTAGTACATTCACCCATCAGATTCCAAATATTACACAGTAGTAGTAAAGTAGTAAAGTAGACTTCACAGTGCACACAGCATGCGCTGGGCTCGCTGCTAGGTTGCTCTTGGTTGAGGTAAAGTCTCAAAGATTTTTGTTGTGCTTGTTGCCGGGTGCAAAATAGTTATCATTTACAGCATGCCGCGGTCAAAGTTCAACATGGTTCAACTTCGACCATGGCACGCGCCAGAGCTGCACTTTGCTTGGAGCAGCGGCAGAACAGTTCTTGCACCAGCAAGCCATTGAAAATAATGGGTTTCATAGCACAGCGCTGCCATTTGCGTGTGCAATGTGAACCCTGCTTAAGGCAAGGAACATTTCTGTGCCTGAATTGATCAAAACCGCCATTATACAGTATATAATTATCCACTTTTAAATGTTAAAAGGCCTGGCCCACACCTACATTCTGGGACAGTGCCTGAGAACATTAAACCCTTAAAGTTTGACTCTAGCAATAAAAACAACATATAGACAATAACGAGGCTGAGGACAAAAGTGTATTGTTATATCAAAAGGGAAGAAACGGACATAAAATAGCTGGTAAGAATATAAACCTCAAGCAGTACGTCAATGCTCACCCCCAAAAGACAAATGCAGGTTAACTCCTTGATGTAATGTTATGTTGTTTTTTCATGCTGCATTAAGGCAACTAGTAAGCTGGAGGTGTTACATTACATAGCGTTAGGCTGTGTTTCAACTCATTATTATGAAAGAGCTGAAAATGGACAGCAAAAGTAACACAGGATTGAATACAGACATAATGTTAGAATGCCGAGTATTTCTCTACAAAGGAACATTAGATGGCTGTCTGATATTTTTACAAAGGAAAAAGTTTTAACAGCATCTACCAGCTTTAATACCATGTACTCTGCAAATACATAACCAAGCCACATAAATTAAAGGAACCGTATGTAAGAAATGTAATTCAATTAATCATAAAATGGCCCTGATCATGCTAATTTCAAATACTTATATCACTGACAACAGTAGTCCGGCCAGGATATCGTCATTTAAAAAAGTGAAGTTGCAGCCCTCAACTGATGTTGATGTTTACATATTTGTGTGTTAGCCTGATCCGCCACCCTCCACCTATCTAGTAATCACAAAGTCAGTAGTGTTTCGGCATCTGGGTTGCCAGCTCTGCTCTAGTTACCACGTCTGTGGTGTACACCGCTCTACAGTATTTTGAAAGTGATAGTGTAGTACCAGTTTTGGCCAAAATCCTACATACGGTTCCTTTAACAACAAAACCAAAATGTAACATTGTAAAATGTTAAATGTAACCAAAATGAAACGTTGTCAGAATAACTTCATATGCAGCGACATCTCAATTCATATATGCTGCATATGTTGCATAGGCAATAGCTACCTTGTACGCTAGCTTTGGTCAATAGTTTAGAGGAATTAGCATCCAATCTTACTAAAATTATGTTAACATTAACTGTAAAGGAGAATTACTCCCTGTAGGGCACAGACACATTGGAGAGGTACCCATGCTCACCTGTGGTCGTGTTGCCAAAGTTAAACCCAGTGGATTGGGTAGTAGTTGTGGTAGGAGCACCGAACCCTGTACCAAAACCTGCAATTTTGAAAGTTATAAAATCATGATCCCTACTCAGTGTAATATACAAAGAAAGTTGCTAGGCTTTTAGTTTCACCATGCCCCCCCCCCCCCCCCCCTTCACTGAAATGAAGACAGAAAGCTCTAATGTGGATACTTTCCAGGATGAATGTGCAAGCTAAATGCCAACCATTAAGAGGAATGGAAATGCTGACCCTTCACTCCTGTCAGACAAATATGGATGCTAAGTATGATGAGTACAATGACATGACAAATACAGTGCTTTGGCTGAGAAGAGTCTGTGTTTATGAATGAACAAGACTACAGGGTTTTGACAGCAATTGCCTAAATAATGTCTAGACTATTTACTAAACGGTGTCTCAGACTATCCAAAGAACGTAAGACACAAGTGTATCAAATTATACATATACAAAATAATCATAATCTAATGTTAAATTATTTTAATACACTTAAAGGAATACGCCACCCCTAGGTGAAATTGGGTCTCTCCCCGCAGTCCCTAGAGTTGGATGAGTGAGCCAAAGCGTTTTATAGCCGACCCAGCCATTGTCCTAATCTAGAAACGGCCCGGTTAGCTTTAGCTTAGCGTAGTCGCTGTAATCCGGCGCTGCCAGCTAGCATGTCGTTGCAAAAGTGAATCAAATAACTCAAGATTTTTTATAATTATTTCTCGTAACCTGTACATTCACATCGAGTACAAATATCAATGCAAATTAACACGAAGGGATTTACTAGACCAATTTAGATTTGGAACTATTTTCAGGCATAGCACCGGCAAAGCACCGCTGCCAGGCGCAAAGACATCACGCAGCATCTGAAAACCCCCAACTTCACGCAATACACCAGTGTTAGTATTTTGAAGTTAGTTTCACCGAAGGACTTTGGTTTCACATCTACTGGGGGAAAATGGCTACTTGCTGTGTGAAGGGCTGCGGTAACAAGCAGAGGACACGAACATAATGTTTCACAGAATTCCAAACCCAGTGGAACGAAGAAATCTTTGGCTTGCTGCCCTCGGCATTCCTGCAACAACTCCAGTGGATAAAATCAATCAGTATCGTGTTTGCGAGGAGCATTTCAAACCGGAGGACTACAAAGAGAAAATGCAGTAGCCCTATGCTACGAGAGGATAGGCCGTCCCATCCATTTTCAGTACAGAGGCAGAACAGTGTTCATCATCCATGCCTGTAAGTATAATTTCTATCCTTCTTCAGGTTATACGTTGCTAACGTTATAACTGAAACAGTCTGACTCACATTGTCGCTTCCAGTTTTATTGTATAACTTCATTAGGCTGCCGTTTCACCCTATTGACAATATGACGACTTTACCTTTTACCGTTACCTGTCAGTCGGCATGGGTTGGCACACTCCACACTCACACCACCTGTTCGTGTTTGCTCTCGTTCGCTCATCCGACTCGCCTTGACCAGTCGCAACGTCCTCTCTTCCCAGATCCAAAGCTCGCAACTCCTCTTCAGTGAACTCAGGTTCGAAAAGGTAGGGTCTTGGATCTTGGTAGTCGAAGTCATCATCTTCGTCTATCGTGTAATCTTCCATATTCATCGGCATTAGAACTCTTAGAGAAAGCCCACCTGTCAGTGTCAGCCTAGTAGCAGAGAACTTGGTAGTCTTGCTGGTGTATTGCCGGAAGTTGAGGGTTTACAGATGCTGCGTGATGTCTTTGCGCCTGGCAGCGGTGCTTTGCCGGTGCTATGCCCGAAAATAGTTCCAAATCTAAATTGGTCTAGTAAATCCCTTCGTGTTAATTTGCATTGATATTTGTACTCGATGTGAATGTACAGGTTACGAGAAATAATTATAAAAAATCTTGAGTTATTTGATTCACTTTTGCAACGACATGCTAGCTGGCAGCGCCGGATTACAGCGACTACGCTAAGCTAAAACTAACCGGGCCGTTTCTAGATTAGGACAATGGCTGGGTCGGCTATAAAACGCTTTGGCTCACTCATCCAACTCTAGGGACTGCGGGGAGAGACCCAATTTCACCTAGGGGTGGCGTATTCCTTTAACCAATTGATTACTCCAATGGTATGTAAAGGGGATGTTGTCTAAAAGATTCAATAGTGAGGTGTCTTTCAACACCAGGGTCTATCATCAAAGTGGGTGTTAGAGCAGACCCTCTGGCAGGTTAAATATCCCACTCACCTACAACATGAGCAAACCAATCCAACCTGGTATCCAACCTTAGGCTTAGCAAAACGTTTTTGAGACTTACCGTCTTAACTAAGGATTTGTACATGAAGGTGCGTGTAGTAAATTCACTACGCGTGCCCCTCTTCACCCTACATACAAGCCTGATTCCGAGAAGCCCCCGGAGTACTTGTGAGCTGATTCAAAAGTGTCCCTATGAAATACTGGGGCTACTGTAACTTCTTGATTGGTTCACGGTTCCAATGTTTACTTATACTGTATTATAGTTTTGACTCCGTTCATATGCAATGATTTTTATGTCGAAAATCCGTCTGAATACAGATGGCGGAGGGGCTGATGGTGTTTACTCGAATTTTGAAATGAAGATAGGAGACATGAACTTACTACCGAATCCGGAAGAAGCTGTAGCTGTTGTGGGAGCACCAAAACCAAATGCGGTGGGCGCTGATGTTTTGGCAGCGAATGAACCAAATGAAAATCCTGAAGTGCCTTGAGTGATAACAAAATATAACATGAAAACATGCCAAAAAAAATCATGCAATGCAAATGGGTAGCAGCTACATGGATGAAGGAAGCTACCAATGGATATGTAAGCGTTGACAAGCTGTTATGTTAGCTCCGCAAATCAAATGGTCTGTAATAGTTCAAACCTAACTATGACAATCAAATAAGTTCACCAGCTAGACGGAATCATGCACACCAGGAATGTAAACGTCTTCATACATAAAATACAGGCAACGTTATTTCATTTCTTGACATTCGTGACTTCCAGTAACGTTAACGTTTAGTTATTTCACGCAACCAAAACGTCACGCTATTTCAGTTAAGTTCGAAATGTCAGGCACATGTGTAGTGCTAAATGTTTCGAAATGTCAGGCACATGTGTAAAGGTATCTAAATGATGGCAGAATCTCAACAAACATATGAATTAGGCTACCTACATTAAGTTACCTATACATCCAAAGGCTCAATAAAAACATATGAATTAGCATCTGTTTCTACCAGCTATCGTTAGCTAGATAACGTTAGCTCTAATCTTATAGCCGTTCGGTAGTCTTTCAGATGACAAATTTGATAGATATATCCTCCTTACAATTTTCACATAATATATAATTTCTTTAATTATTTATTTGCCAACTTCACCCTGACCTTTGAAGTACAGAACCACTTACTAGCAGGATTTGTTGCGGCAGCGCCGCCAAAATTGAACGCCATGTTTTCCACTGACTGTCCTCCTGAGTCTCGATGTTACAGTCCGTCCGGAAACAAGTCAAAATGTGTATTGTTCCTTCCTATTCTACAGTCTTTTCCGATATTTTGTTACTAATAACAAAGTTTGATCAGCAATCCTAGAGTTTATTCACACAAATGAAATATCAGATTTTGCATTTTGTTTTAAGAATGTTTTCTTTTATGTTTGTTTTTGGGATATGATGGTAAAACTTCTAAAAAAAACTCCTAAAACTTCTACCTGTAGCTCCTGTATAGGCTACAGTGCATGTGTTTGTTTATGTATATATCTTGTATTTGTGTGTGGCCTACAACAAATATGTTATTGTATAATGAAAACAGCACTTTCACAGCTTCTGCTAAATAGTTTCCACTATTTGTGGGATAACAAAAAACAACAGATAGTATATCAGGTGATCCATGACATGAATAGGCCTAATTTAAAACATGCACATCACTTTGAAAAAAGCACGGCTTCAATTTCTCCAATATTTGGGCAGTCTGAAAAAGGTGTATAACCTATTGGCAATGCAGTGAGAAGAGTTGAGCCTGGGGTCAAACCCCAGAAAGTAAAAGCATCTTGCATCTGTTGCTGTAAACAATGAACATTTTAATGATAGCCTTTGATGATGATCATACAATACAGGGCAAAACAGATTAATAATTGGCTTACAGGGCAAAACAGATTCATAATTGGCTTACAGTATGGCTGTTCAATTTCTAACTCAAATCATTCTCTGTATCATCAAAACTCAGTGCTCTTTCAGAAATTCCTCTTCCTCCGAGTATGATTATACCAAACTTTGTGTCATTAGTATAATTTAGGCGTTTTCAAATGTCTGATGGAATATTAGTACGGTTGACATTCCACCTAAGAGAAAAGCAACTTTCTAAACTGCATTACCCTCTGGTGGTCACTGTGTTACGCTTTCAACCTTAATTCACTTTTGAATCTTTGAACAAATCATCCCATGACTACAGAGTGGGAGAGAAATCATATTGATATTTTTTGATGTTAAGGAAGTTAATGTTTAGGAGTTTTGATGTTAAGGAAGTTGAATCAGAAAAGTTGGTGGTTTGGAATGTCCCAGTTGGTGAATAGAGAATCTTGGTCATGACTTGGCCAGAATAGAAACTCTCTCCCCCTCTCCTGGGTGTCTTTAAAACCAAAGTGGGGTGTGGCAGCTTAATTTTAGGTAATGAAAGCACTCTGAGAGCAGATGTTAGCAGCACAGAATTTTCTGCTATTTGTCTACTATTATATTTAATAGTTAGAAGCTGTTACTTTGGTAACAAAATTGGTCAAAATGTGTCACTGCACATTGGTGTAAGCACAACAATACAAGAAAAACCTCTACCTCATAACTTACATACTTCAAGAGAGAACAGTATAGTTCAAGTATAATTCTGAAACCACAAAAATAGATGACCAATCCTGAGTGTAAAGGACTAATATTTCCAGTCCTCTCAAATTCACGCAAGCAGAGATTACCTAAACTAAGAATCTATCACTGTTAATCCTAATGTCCACACCAAAGTAATGCTTTAAAAGTATCCACTTATTACCAGCACAAGCTAGGCCTCAGGGGCCCCTGGCCCTTACTTACCAACCTGCCCATGTATGGCATACTTGTACCAGACCTGGGGGTCTCCAACCGGATCAGCATTATCCCCTATGGAGCCACCATCATGCCAGCCCGTATCTCTCGTCCCCACCGGGAGACTGCCAGCTGCCATATTTAAGCCATCTGCCTCCAGGATGACCAGCCACATTCTGATCACGCACAGCATCACAGCACGACAGAGATGGTGAGTTTTCCCAACTATCTTTTCACCACAACATAAAGATAGCTGTTCAATTTATGGAGTTCAGTTGTCAGCGAAGGAGGATTGAAAGTTGTTGAGTTGATGCGGTTCAGTAAAAATCTTAGTCTTTCTTTAGTCTTAAATGGCACAGATGTTATAGACTCAGTTTAATTACATTTCTTGATATTGCAAATATTTTGAAATCATTTCAATGCTAATTGGAAGCAGGTCAACAAAGTTAATGAAAGTCCACCCATCTCCTGAAAAAAAAAGCTCTGTAATGGCTAAAACTTGAATTGTTATTGTATTATTAGAGAGTATTGTCATGCATGAACATAGTGTAGCCTAAATGGGTACATCAAGCCTTTCTGGAATCTGAAATTCTAACACTGCTAGACAAGATGAGGAAATTATTTTGTTATCAGATAAGAATTTCACAGTTGCCCTTCGTCTCTCAGGCCAGCAGGAAGACTAAGAAGAAGGAGGGCGGCGCCAAGCGTGCTCAGAGAGCCTCCTCCAATGTCTTCTCCATGTTTGAGCAGACACAGATCCAGGAATTCAAGGAGGTAATAGGCGCCTGAAACTCTGAGAGAAGATAATGTTGTGAATTAGGCTGCTTTCTCGGGGGAGAAAGGATGCAGTGATGGACGGCTGAACACAGCTGAGGCACTAATGACAGTGTCTCCTCTGGGTGCTGTTAGTTCAACCTTAACGTTTGCCTTGTGATTCTCTTGCTTCACCCTCTTTCCCTCATTTCTTTCTACTGAGCTGCCACAAGCAGATGCATCCCTCACTGAACTGAGTTCCTTAACATCAACTGGTGATAGCTCTAAAATGTCTCTTTGAGTTTATTGTTAATCCAGCTATGAATAAAACGGAACTGAAAATGTATGTGTAAGTCTGAATGAAAGGTCATAGCCTCATGTAGACTCTGATATGAACACCAACCATGTTATCTACTTCTCTTCACTTACCTCCCTCAGTATTGGGAAGTAACATCTTGTGATGTCTCAATGGAAAACTAATCACTACTCTTCTTGCTTTTGTATTTAGGCCTTCACACTTATTGATCAAAACAGAGATGGCTTCATCGATAAAGAGGACCTAAAAGACACATATGCATCTCTTGGTGGGTGTTTCCTAAAGATCACAATTGTTTTTTGTGTGAACATCCTGAGGAACTATGCCCTAATGAGTACTGAATTCTAATTTCTAGCAACTAGGATGTATTACTTCATCCACTAGTCAAGCTGGTCATATTTATGTTGAGTTTTAAATGGTTATTTCTGTTTGAGATAATGTGACTGGCAAACATGTACAAATATCCACACAATCTGAAGATGAAAACTATAATACTATGTCTTCTCAATAGGCAAACTGAATGTAAAAGATAAGGAGCTGGAGGACATGCTGAAGGAGGCCACTGGTCCCATCAACTTCACAATGTTTCTCAACCTGTTTGGGGAGAAATTATACGGTAAACTGTACTTTAGGGTGAATTAGTGTGCCAACACATAATAACAATGAATTGTATGAAAAATTAGTGTGAAGCACCTCTGAAATGTTTCTGCTTAAAGGTACTGACCCGGAGGACACCATTGTGAATGCCTTTAAGATGTTTGATCCTAATGCACAAGGTTTCATACACAAAGATGAGTAAGTCCTGATTTTTATTTTATTTTTCAAAGGCAAACCGACAAGAAATAACAAAGCTTAGTAACATTACTTTTTCTGATGATCTGTTAACTTTGTCTTTCAGGTTACAACATATACTGATGACACAAGCAGACAAATTCTCTGCAGAGGAGGTAAAGTAGCTTAATTTTCTTCTCTTCTGTTTGGCATAGTGTGAATAAATCTCAGAGGTCTGATAATTTAATCCTGCTTGAAAGGTGAAGCAAATGTTCCAGTCATCCAACATTGATGCAGCCGGGAACCTGGACTATAAATCCTTGTGCTACATCATCACCCATGGGGAAGAACAGGAGGAGTAAGACGCACATGACATCCCTTGTGACTCGGGTCACACCATACATTCTGTCTGTGAATTGTGAATAAAATCTTTGTCTCAATAATATAGATATATTTGTTTGAGTGTGTAAATGGTACAATGAAGTTTGTATGAAGTAGGAGCTATATGGGCTCTGGGAACTAGTTGGATCAGAATATTTAGTTTTAGAGGTGAAGTGAAAGTGAAAAGATACTTGAAGTCCCTTTGAAATTGTCCAGTGGTCAGCTTTAATAGATATATACAGCAGGAAGTGTAAACATCTTTACAGCATAATTTATGCATGACACATGTAAAATGATTTCTGACAAAAACAGCTTGGATTTTTAATATCTTGTACTGTCCATATAAAAATGTTCATCCCTGCAAAAGTAATCAAAGGAGTTGAGGCAAGTGAAAATAATTATTACAACAGTCCAGCTGGACAGTACTGTGAATATATACCACACTGAAATCAGCAATGTGTACAAGAATGCATAATTTATAATATTACAAACAAATCTGAGATCTTTGGCAGTTTCACAGTGCAATGACAAACATCATATCTTTCCCTGTTTAAGAGCACAGTGTGTAAAATAAAGTAAACAGTACTGGTCACATCATGTATGAGTGGGAAAAGCTCACTGGCAGGCTGACGCATGTGCTTCAGTCAGGACGTAGAAGGCAAACGAGAATCCAGGCAGACTCAGGGGTTCCCCTGCGTGAAGTGGGACGCCCTTGAGTTCGGGCAGCGTTTGGTCATCCACCATCTTTAGTACCAAGCCATTTAGCTTCACTGACCTGAACATCATCATATAGCAGTTGCACAGGAGACAAGAATGCAAAAGGAGTTTCAATAATCCTGATAGGCATTGTGCATACACACAAGAATTAGGCTTATTAATGGTATACTATGCAGGTTTAGGTTTTTGGTGAGTTTAGAGCTCCCTCTAGAGTCGCAATGTATTTATATGTTACTCTGCTATTGGAAATAGCAAAGTTGTCGTGACTTATCCCCCCTGTACACAATGCAAATGCTTTTGTTGTGGAGGTGAAGGATTAACAACAGGCAAAAACAATCTCCAAAGATCTATATCTACTGACAAGGTAATGTTTCAGATTCTCGCAAGTTTTGGCGGGGCGCCACTCTTGGAAGTTGCATGGCTGGTTTTCTCGGTAGGGACTCGCTACGTCTATGCTGTATAGCTATACTAGGTAAACACAAACCTATTACAAGTTCGTTTACCATCAAATTGGCTTCATAAAGGTGAAAATCTTGCATGATGTGCCTTCAAAGCAGGTAAGGTAAACAGGTAAGGTTGATTATTTATCCCTTGAAATTTAAAGGAACAAAAGCTACACATTGCTTAACGGCACAAAGTTAGTGAGGTCAAAATTACATTTAAGATACAAAAGATTTGGGATGCATTTTTTGCTTTGCATTTTGCAAATATTGAATTTACTACATTTAAAATGGGATGTACTGGTTTGCAATATAATGAGGAAAATTGTCAGATAGTTAGAACGTGGAATAGCAACTCTACATGTCAATAATATTAAACTTTCATTTCTAATTTTCCTGAATGTGTTTAAAATATGCTAGGGTCTTAAAAAGTAACACTGTGCTTCCCTGGAGTAAATGACAGTACCTGGAAAGAAGTCCTTGCTCTCCAGGCCCGGGGGCCTCCAACACAAAGGCCTCTGCTGTGCTGTTTGCGAGGTGTGATGGCAGATAGATCTTAGCTGTGTTCTTACTGAGGTTCAGGGCAAACAAGGTGACAGCGCCTCTCTTGTAGCTTGTGCTAAAATCAAAAGTTATAAAAACACAAAAACAGTGAATGGAAAAACAGGAACTTAAATAGGACTGGGCCATCGAAAGAGTGTTCTTGAGTGTCTGAGCACACACACCTTCTTTTACTTGTGCAGTGGCAGTACACTCGCAGTCGCCTTCCGGGCTCTAGAGTTGAGAGAACCGTAGCGTGCAGCACCTCAGGGCCAACTAGCCTTTTATAGAGGACCGACAGCCAATAATCCTGTGACAGTCATGGGGAGAACAGCATAGGAAGTGTGTGGTGAGGGCCATTTTTCCAATATAGTTTTTAATCAAAGTCAAAAGACATACTGGGAGAGGATCCAGGTTGTCATCCACCAGGTGATAGGTTCCTGAGCCAATGAGAACTTGTCTGACGAGAACATCCAATCCCAGTTTTGCACCAAGGCCAAGTTTATCTAGCCACCTGCAAGTGAACAGAACTGACATCAGTGTTCAGCACTAAACAATCGAATTGTATAGACTATGGGAATGGAATAATCAGTGAGAATATTCTGCAGGTTTAGCATAAAATACTTGGTCAATCTGGTAGTAGCAGGTAAAATGTGAAATGTGACGCAGGCAAATACTGTGAATGAAGAGGCAAATTTAAAGTAAAATCTTATGGTATACCCACATGAAGCCTGCAGCAAATGTGTCTGATAATCCCAATGCACCACCGCCATATGCCGAACTGGTCTCTCCGAGCCAAACTTTTTTCCCAGGGGAAACCATATCTACAGTCTGCAAACACAATTTCAATAATCAAATAAAGAAATGATGATTAAATAAATAATATAAACTAGAAAATGTAATTTCGAGGAAATTACCAGTGCATGAAAATGCAAAACATACTGTATATTAACATAAAATACAAAACAAACTTTTATTTGGAAACAGTTGTGGGCAGAGGAAACTTGGAAGGAGTCATAGTTGATAACAACTGACAGTTGAAATGGCTGAACAGTTAAATAGTTGAGTAGTTTAAATAGTTAAATTATTTAATAGTGAATTATTGTAGTGAGGACATTTATTTTAAAACAGTTGTGGGCCAGATTGTATGTTTAAAGCCTGAGACAGAGTATATAGTTTAAAAGTTGAACGGTGAATGGTTTGAAGAGGATGAATGGATAGAAAGTTGGATGGAATGTGCTTTATATCCTTGTAGAATGGAGAGACACAGAGAGAGTTGGCCTAGTTGAGCAGAAAGCAGTGGATACAGGTGCAATCAGTTTAACTGGCCCTTTGATGGGTCCTAGTTGAGCAGCTGGAAGTTGATACAGGTGCAAATCAAGTTAATTAGCCCATTGTGATGTCATAGTGCCAATGCAAAGTCTATGGGGGAAAATAAGCTTGTTTTTTGTTAATACCTCAAAAAGTATGAAGTTTACAAAAAAGTTTGAAAAATACATTCCTCAAGTGTCCTTTTCAAGACCTACGTTACAAAGTTTGAACAAAGTTTCTACGGTTGAAGCTGAAGAAGAAGAAGAAGAAGAAGAAGAAGACGACGACGATGACTTCAGATAACAGAACAGTGCATTTTCATGCACTGTAATGACAAAAGCACCTCCTCTTTGTTGTATACCAACTACAAACAGTCGGTCATCTCATTTATTGAGATCAAATAAACACTAAAAATGGTCTCAATTGAGCCTCAACCAAACAGCATGGACATAAGCACAAAAGGCAGAATGTTTTGAGTGAATGAGTATTTAGTATTTTACATTCCATTTGCCCTGCACCTCACCGGTGGGGATGTACACACTACTACAATTACTTTATTGCCAAATGCACCTGTGCGATAAGGCCGAATATAGACAGCAGGGTGTGTCCAAAGCAAAGACCTACACTTGGGAGGTGTTCCATTTTACCTCAAGCACTTCATGCGTTTTTGTGGCTAGTGTATCAAGCACATCAGGATCCAGAAAATCTTCCAGTGAAGTATCTCTACCATTGACGTAGTAACTGAAGAGAGAGAATAGTAAAAATCACAAAACACTATGTTACTCTGATGTGTAACCAACATTTCTTTTGCTTTATTTTTGGGGGATTGCAGGGGAAAGTATATGCTGTGGTAGCAACATGAACACGGCCATGTTTTTTTAGAGTATGTTTGCTGAAGTTTTGACTTTCCTTTCTTGGACAGTCCATGTGCTACCCTTTTCAGACATACAGTTCTGACACAGTGTCTGGGTTTGGTCTGGGTATGGGAATGCATGGTATGACAACAGAACAACTACAGAACACTGTGTGCTGAGAGAGAGAGAGGGCAAAGGTGAGA
The DNA here is from genome assembly GCF_046254945.1 of Alosa pseudoharengus. NCBI lineage: Eukaryota > Metazoa > Chordata > Actinopteri > Clupeiformes > Clupeidae > Alosa > Alosa pseudoharengus. The sequence goes on from NW_027468609.1 coordinate 29,745,120, forward strand.
GGAGGAGCTACAGAGTAAAGTGAAAGAGGGGAGAAGAAGAGTGAGAAGAACAAGTGACAAAGAGAGACAAAGAACGAGAAAGAGAAACAAAAACTAGAGAGAGAGCAGGAGATAAAGTGTGTGAGAGAGAGAAAGAAACAAAGAAAAAGAAGAACTGAGACGAAAGAGACATAGAGAGAAAGAGTGAGAGATGCAAACTTACTGATGCCAGGTACATGCGTTGATTGCCTCTGCTCCACTTTCCAGAAACCTGAACGGGTAAAACACTGTGACTTTGATGCTTATTATTGAGGTAATCCCTTAACTGAACCTCATATTCTCTTACATTGACTGACTAAAAATGTATCTTATCATTCACTCCTGCTTTGCAAACAGTGTTTAAGTTACTGACATTCCATGGTAGCTTTGCACTTAAAAGTTCTGTTTAAGTGCACCACCACATATAAACTTTAAACCAGCTTGCTGCAAAGCACAAAAAAACAACAGCAACAAAGAAAAACCTAATTAACCACCAACTTTTCTGAACAGACTTGAAAAAAGCACAACCTCAAAAAAGTACATTGAAATGGGTTCAACCCCTAGGGCGCAACCTCCAGATTATTTTTTTGCCTTCACTGTAATTGTAAGTGGCTTTTTAAAGAAGTAGAAGCTAAGCATGGGGGTGAAAACATTGATTGAGGAACACGCACCCCTCCAGCAGATCCCGGCGGTGGTCTCTGGGCTGGCTGACATCAGGTCCATAGAGCCCTGAGGACTTGTACAGTTTGGACTCGCTCAGAATCCTCCGGAGATGGACAAAGTCCTCCCCCAGCTGGTAGCCATCTACCCTGAAGCCAGCCTTCTTCTGATAGCTGTTGGGCTCTAGGGAGGGAAAAGACTCTTGGCTTAAGCTCACTCTCATAAACATTCTGCTTCAGTAAGTACACATACCTGTAATAAATGTTTGTTTACTTTGGGAAAACCGGGTGAAAATGTTCTCATATACCCATGTAAACTTTTTTTTCTGTTTAAAAAAAAAAAAAATCTTCTCATGTACTTTGAATTGCCAGTGTACATGAATATATACATATGTTCTATACATAAACTTATAGCCTTGCCTAAGACCATCATACTTTGAGAATGAGGTGAGGATGAGGGATCAGTCATACCGTTGCCCAATTCCCAGGACATCTTATACTGTCTTGATTCACAGTAGTCCAGCAGCATCTGGGCATTGTGACTGTTCCAGGAGTTTCCTTTGGTCCTTAGCAAAGCATTGAGGCCAAAGATGAGGTCCAAGCCGGTGCAGTTTGCAAAGGAGTAGAGCAAATCCACAGCATACTCTGTGCAAAATAATGACATTGGTATGAGATTGATATCAGTACTGCATAACTCTGAATGGAGTTTCTAGATAAGGCTACTTATCTAGAACCGTACTTAACTGAACCGTTAGAAAAACACGCCAGTAAAGCCCAACCACATACCCTCTCACCAAAACTAAGGATAAGACATGCATTCTTGGAGGTGTGGAATACTTTCAGAAAATGTAGATGCAAACACCCAGAATTTTTTTTTTTACTATGACTGACAACCAACCAGTCATCTGAGTTTTGGCAGTTCCATATTCTCCTTGACACTTTAACACTCCTACCACATCTTAGACTGTGTCTAATCTGATCTTCACTGAAGATGTACTTGTGATCATGTCAATCTCACGTTGATGGAGCATGTAACGGTATTAAATACTCAGATATGTCATCTAGTTAAATACTCTGATATTTAGCTATAAGGGGTAGTCCTATAGTCAATTCAAATACTCTAAAGTAAATACTCTAACGTAATACCCTAGGGTATCAGAAAAAGATACCCACCAGTAAACCCGACTTTTTTGTACTTTCCCTTCCGTTCTTCTTGTTGCAAAAAAAGTGACTGCAGTGCCCACTCTTTCTTCAGGTTCTCCTCCAACAATGGAGGAAGTTCCATTCTCTTGCATGTATCCCCTGAATGTATAAAAAAGGAAACATCTTAGCCAATCTATAGCTGGTGCAGAAAGGCATTATTACAGATCTCAAATGCGGGCATCAAAATTGATTCTGTTTTGATCTATTCAAATGTATTCATTCTTTTCATGGCTCATGAACATGTTGCTTTTCAGTGTAAAAAATATGACATCATCGTCTTTCTGTAAGATACAGAGTAGCCTAGGCTACACACTAACCAAGCACACTCTTTTGTCTTTGGAGGTAGGCTATCTATGCCTACATACAAATATGTTCCGGTTAAGTTCGAGTTTGGCAATAGGAGACCATCCTGTTTTAATTTCAGATCCCAATTCTGACTACAACACACGCCATTGAGCTTCAGGCTTCGGCTACTCTGGACCGCAGATGAATCAACCGACTGTTTGCTCATCAACTCAAAACAGAATCATGCCGAAAGGAGGTCACGTGACCCACAAACAGTCTCATCTAACACCACATGACAGTGGTGATGAATGAACCAGATCTCACATAATTATATATAACTATAGATAGATAGATAGATAAAAGAGTGATTGAGCCCAATCTAAATGTTGTCTGTAGGCCTAGCCTAAACAAAAACTCACCGACAAAAGGATGAGAGTTTTTTGGATGTTGCAGATGGTAACTGCGGGGGTTGAATTTCATAAAATCTTGTTTGGTCCCTCCAAATCGCAGAAAGCCAGGGCTCAGGGCACTTGATAACGTTTTCAGCTTGGCAGATCTAATAAAAACACAACAGTTAGGCTACTTCTCGTTTAATGGAATGTCAATGAACGCATAGTTGTTTATCATCAGCCATACACTATGTATCAGGAACACAATGCTATTGGCATGAGATAAGATATATCAGGGAATGTTTGAACAGGTCCTGTTCAGAAATAGCCAAGACTTACGCTAGGAGATACATGAACTTCTCCTCGGCGACCAGGCTCGCATCGATGGCAACGGAGAGAAAACGCTCATTTACCCTCTTCGCAACACGATTAAGGTCCACGTCTACATGCACTGCTTCCACATCAAACTTTTCAAACAAATCTGGTCGAACGTAAGGCCCGTGGAATACGAGAAAGAACCAGGCGGCCGTGAATCTCACAATCATACCCATGTCGAGAATCTCTTTTTTCACGTCTTACGGCTTGTGCTTTTCTTCTTCATTGATGATGTGCTCATGTCCCCTATTCAGTCGCAAATAGATTTGGGTTTGAAACGTAGGCTATTCACTGTCGTCCCGAAGTTTATGTAGTGCGAGCTCCATGAGAATATTCTGTTTTGTGTCTTCCAGTAAGAACAAACTACCTGCCCTGCTGTGAGCGCAAACAAAAACGCATGGGTGGAGCGTGACGCTATAGGACAGGGAAGTGAACATCAACCCTAACCCTAGGGCCAATCCCACCAACAGCAGTGCACGCTCGCAGTGAAAAGCTCGTGCAATGGTAAATATGCACACTGAATTAAACTCAGACAGCCTAATACATGTTTATTTATTTAAATAATGTATAATGAAGTCACAGAAACCAGAACATAGCGTGAGGTTTTGTTTATGTTTTATTTTAGCTGTTTGAGACAGTACCCATATAAACCAAATGTACAGTAACATAAAATACAATTGTATATTTCTTTTTTTCTTAATTATAAATTAAGTATTAAGTTACACAAAATACAGCTATATCTATATATATATTAATCTAACTCCCTACTGAGGGAAGATCAATGGGTTTTGTCAATAAATCATCCACCTCCTCTTGCAAGGCCTCTGCCTTTTCCTGAATCAGCATCTACAAATGAACAACAAATATATATTCAAAACAAAGCACACATATTAAAAGGAATATATCACTCATGTAAAAGGTAGTCTAATGTTGCCAGTCCAATAAACAATCAACATTACTGTACCACACTCATGCAGACTCAAGAAAACATTTATCCATCAATCTCTTTTACATATGTTCAGCACAGTTCAATTTCACTAACTTTCGCTGAGGCCACTATTTGATTGGCCTGCCGTTTGGACAAGTTCTCCACCGACTTGACCAGATCGTTGGGGTCTGCATTGGCGAGGTGAGCCAGTGTCTTATAACCGGCGTTGTACAGCTGCTTGGCCCGAGCCTGGTGAAGACACGCACGCATGCACACACAGACACACACACACACACCTCATGAGTTCCCCACTGCCTACAGACACTGCACATCAGCAGCAGTCCCACTCCCATTAGAGCCCATTAGGTGTTTCAAATGAGTTAACTCAATTTGGTTTCTCCAGAAATGTCTCGACTTTAAGCAGCTCTCAGGTCTGCCCACAGTGAGCGTTTCCCAGCCACATCTGAACTCATATGGACAAGAGTTGATTTTATATATATACATTTCTCTCTGGCCTTCTTGAGAGGCTAACTAGTCAGTACAACTGAGAATTTCATACTGAGAGTTTCATATAGATAGGTGAAATACAACATGGTAATGCTATGCTAGTTTATGTCCTCGAGCAATCTGCAATACGGAAGAATAAAGATGATGACTTATGACAGCTGTGGATATAATGCTGTTGTTATAGAGATGCAAATAGGGAGATAAGTGCAGGGGTTGGGCCTGAACTCTAAACTCTGACCTCCATGACCCCCACCACTTCCATCAGAGGGATGAGTTCGGTCTGCACGCAGTAGGTGAGTCTACGGGTCAGCTCAACCAGGAGAGCCTTAAAGGGCCAGAACTCCTCCAGCTCCTAGACCAGGGACACACCAACACAAACAGGTTGGACACACACACTAAAACCTTCCACACATAAACAGAACAGAGATACGGTACATGGAAATGGGAGCCCATTTAGTGCTAAGGGGGCACCCAGTGCGTCAAGGGTCATGTTCACGCCAGAGCAACAGAGTTACATAGTGAAATACTAGGTGCTGAAAATTGAGGAAAAGGGGAATTCATTAATTGTGTTACATTAAAGGAGCGATTTGTAGGATTGTTACCGAACGTTCTGTAGGCCAAAATCAAAATACTGGTGAACATTCTCAAGACTACCTAGACGCAAGCCTCTTCTGGGTTGCCAGATGTAATGAAGACTTAGCTAGCTTAGTTAGTTGACCTGCAGCCTCTCCAACCATGACCCAGCTACACATTACGGAAACAGTGAAAACAAAAAATACCTCTCTAACCAACGTAACATATTTAGCTGAAGTTAGTGATGCAGATGAAGTTTAGCCTAGGCTACCTGTCGTGGAGAAATATGGCCAGCTCTGCGTCAGACTTGATATTCTTCATTTGACGAAGACATCGCCATCTCAGGAAGCTCCTCCGATGTCCACTTAATTGGTTTCTTGTTTTAATTTTGGAAATTTGCCTGCCTCTCGTAGACTAGGCCTACTCGCTCGTGACTAGCCTACAACTGACAGCTGTTGACAGTTGGCCTTTGCTGGCAACCCAAATAGGAGAACACGTCAGCCCATTATTAATATGCTATTCTAGAATTAAATGGTTCAAAACATAAACGAAAAGTTTTGCAGTTATAGTAATGTTGTCAAATAAGCCATTACTTCAATTCATTGTGTTTCCTTACTCTCTGACGACATATGGTGATCACCATATGTCGTCAGAGACATTTATTTTTCATTATTTATTTTCCATTATTTCCTACATACTGGTCCTTTAAGGTGGGGATCACACTGACCAGTGGCAAGCAGCAGGTTTCCTATTGTTCTCTATGGTTCGGCAGCGGAACGGTGGTAGCGCTAGCGTAACGCTAGCATTGAACAAGCTGAGCGTTAAACTTGGTTCAACTTTCAAAGCGCAACGCAAGCGTATTCAATTATCAGTTTAGGCAAACCGTTTGTGTTACTTAGGAACGAGATATAACTTATTATGGTCTAAACGTTGCGTTACGCTTGCCGCTGCTGCTTTCCGCTGGCCAATGTGATCCCCGCCTAAGTGCGAGCAGCTTGTGCTGTATGGCTAGTGTGGATAGGTGTCAGAGGCGTGAGCTGACCTCAGCGAAGTGGAGCACACAGGAGCAGAAGGCTGAGGAGGAGCTAAGGAGAGTCTGCACGAAGCCGCGGGTTAGTTGGAAGCGCTCCGACACACTCCACAGGTCGGTCTCCTTCAGCAGAGCATGCAGCACCAGGGCCAGATACAGACGACTGGCCACCTCTGTGTCCACAGACTGAGACTGAGGGAGACATAGAGAGATGGAGAGAAAGAGAGAGAAAGAGAACGAGAAAGAGAAAAAGAAAGAAATAAAGGAGAGATGGACAGATAGATAGAAACAAACAAAAAAAGAAAGGATTGAAAGAGTGACAGATGATGAACCATTAATCTCATCACTCAGGCTGCTCAATATCCTGGTTCCATTACCAGATCACACTGTCACTTTGCGATGTCATTTTCCTGCAATATAAGGTAGCCAACGTATGCTCCTTAGAACGCCATTTCAGTTAATTGCAACCAAATGATCAAAGAGTCAGTTTTGTGAGAATTACTTTCTCACTTCTCCTTGTGTAATACAGAAACAGAGACTAAACTCGCAGTAATCCTCCAAAGTGTGATGGACATCAGTGAGTGGGGGAAAAGGATTTTAATGTGATGAACAGCAAATTAGAAGCCCTCTGCTTCCTGCCTTCGTTTGGATGAGAAGCCCCAGAGATTGAAACTTCATAGTTTTTGATAATAACTTTATATTGGAAAAAGAATCACAGGCACTTACCTTCTTTACGCTCTGGCCTGCCGCCTTCCTCGCCACAAAGCTCTCCGGCACTCCTACCGCGGCACAGATCTTTTGCTCCGACGGAGTCAACAGCGTGAACTGAGAGTGGGACGATTAAGAACAAATTGGCAAAAGTTACAGGCACTGAAGGCTGAGATGGAAAGCAAGTGCAGTGGAAACTAATTCTGTGAGGCACATCAGTGAGTGTAAACAGAGAACAAGACACTAGATGTGTTACAGAGAAACAAGCCAGAGCAGGATACATTTGGATATATAAATCACAGGTGCATCTAAAAAAAAAAAGAATATTGGAAAAGTTCATTTTTAGTTCAATTTATTTCAAAAAGTGAAACTTTCATATAATCTAGATTCATTACACATAAAGTATCTACTGTATATAGCATATTTATATTTCATGGTTATTAATGTGCAATGTCCATGTCAAATAAACCTTAAATAAAATAATAAAATAACAGCTCTAATCAGCTAATTAAGTCAAAACACCGGCCATAGTTTCCTGAGCCTTTAATCTCCCAATCTGGGCAGGGCAATAGACTTTTCCACAATATTATCTGAGATGCACCTGTATGTTGATGACTTGAGCATAAGCATGTGTGATGCATCCTTGTAAGAAAATACATAATTTCTGCTCATAGGAAGTCTGGGCTGGACTTAAGTCCACCTCACTTGTCGGAAGTAGATCATCCAGTCAGGCTTGCACTGGGAGACCATGTCGTACGGGGTCACCAAATAGACTAAGTGCAGGAAGCTGTTGAGCAGTAGCCCTTCCAGGCCCTTTGACAGGTCTCTGTACAAGACATCGCTGTAGGTCAGATCCACTGAGCCTGTAGGCAAAAACACAACCAAGGCATTCAGTGTGTGGAGTTGATGGGTAGACACAGAGCCGTATATAGAGCTCTGGGTAGACACCAGCAGTACTGCCCCCATGTGGTGAAGCCATGCAGTGCACTTGCTAGGCAGTGAGTGAGTGCTTCATGTTTCACCAATTAGATTTTTTGTGAGTAGCAGCAATAATGCTAATGTTCTGATGGCATCATGACAGTTTATCTCTTTTAATTACTTTTTCAGGAATGCCATTTCATTAGGTCAGATTTTCCAAGTCCAGATAAAATGTAACATCAAAACAAAAACACGGTCAAGCATATTGTGAGGTTTTCCCTGTTCAAAAGGTCTTCTATCATCACATAATTATTGCATTCATAGATGCATTGATCAACATTAGCATGCAGAAGCTCAGATACTCTTTGCGGGTATGCATGGACTGGAAACACACCTTTAAAGCTCGCCCGTCCCAGTTTGGTAATGAGTAGAACAGAGCCGTCAGGGTGGTCCGGAGAGAAAGTGATGAGGGCCTTCTCCATGAGAGCTTCCACTGATTGGGCCGCCATCTCTGATAAGCTGCGCTCAGGACAGACATGAGCCTGCTGCACGCCTAGCAGCGTCCCAGACAGGAAATTCCTGATCTGATCCAGAGTCTGTGCTACCTGGCAGAGCCAAAGGCACATGGAGAACGGGTTGTAGAGTTTACAAATGGAGTCCTTAAGTGAGCGATCACAACCAAAACAGGATTAATAGGGTTGGTAAGATTACATTTAACATATGCATTGGAAATTATGTAAGATATTAAACATGTTTCAAGTCAAGTCATATAAAGTTGTTTGATTGATATTTCATTCGAGCCTGTTTGAAAATGGAATTTTATTTAAGGTCTTCACAGCTTTATGCATTTCCAGAACTGGCCTGTCACAATGTGTCGGTGTGTGCAGCGCACTTACATTCAATCCAATGAGGGACAAAATGAGACTCAGGAGTCCTTTGCCACCATCATGAAGGAGGTTGCTGTAGCATTTTTCCATTGGAGCAGACAGCAGTTTTTCAGCCTAAGAAGACAAAGGAGGTCATTCTGATGAAGACAGCAACAGCAACTCACGGTTCTAGTGAGTTGGATTCAAATACAACTGAGGGGTCCACTGTAGCAACAAACACCTCAACAAAGCATCAACTACTGTACATGCTGGAATGCAAATATATAAGTATAAGTATATATACTCTTTTGATCCCATGAGGGAAATTTGGTCTCTGCATTTATCCCAATCCGTGAATTAGTGAAACACACTCAGCACACAGTGAACACACAGTGAGGTGAAGCACACACTAATCCCGGCGCAGTGAGCTGCCTGCAACAACAGCGGCGCTCGGGGAGCAGTGAGGGGTTAGGTGCCTTGCTCAAGGGCACTTCAGCCGTGCCTACTGGTCGGGGTTCGAACCGACAACCCTCCGGTTACAAGTCCGAAGCGCTAACCAGTAGGCCACGGCTGCCCCAATATGAAGAAAGTCTTCTCAATATTTTATTTAGCACACCAGTTACATAATTCCTGATCACATGGCAAAAATAAAGCCTCACAAGAAAACTAATTTCTACTCATTTTCCTTCATGGCCAAAAGTCATCAATAAACAGAGCTGTTGCATCCAGGCTGCTGGCTGCTTGTACCATGATCTTGTCCTTCTCCTGCAGGACCAGGATGCTCTCTCCCATGGAGTCGATGCCAGCTCGCCCTGCTCGGCCCACCATCTGTTTGTACTGACTCCTCCTCAGAAAGTCCATGGCTATGTAGGGTGACCGCAGGATCACCCTGTTACACATGGGGGAACTCATGACTCTCAATAAAGGTGTATTCATATAACAATAACACACACACACACACACACACACACACACACACACACACACACAAAAATCCCAGTCCAGCCACAACATGACACAATGCATATCTTTGTATAATACATACATATCAAGTCCCCCTGTCTTAATTTCTCAATAGCATATACCGGTACTTAAAAATAATATTGTCTATTAAATATGAACTATGGTTTGGGGGAGCTCAATAGTTTAATATGCTATATAAATGAAAGTGATGTCACTTGACAAATTCTTACAATGAAAAAAACACCTTCATAAATCAGTGTCTTAACAGTTCATTATGTTTCACTAATTCCACTAGCATGCACAGCAGCGCAGACAGACACGGTCTCTCTTTGTAGTACTGAGGCTCCAGCTGACCTGCGGGCTGGGAGGTTGACGCCTGCGGCCAGTGTGGAGGTGCAGGTGAGTAGGCAGAGCGTCCCGGCCGAGTAGGCCTCCTCCACCAGCCTGCGCTCGTCACTGGTCAGGCCGCTGTGGTGGTAGGCCAGGCCGTATGGCACCGTCTTCTGCAGCACGGGACACAGTAGCCCGTTCCCACAGTCCTTCAGCTCCTTCAGCAGAGTGGCCTTCTCTGCCTCCTTGTGCTGCAAGAAATCTCTATGGAGGAATATGGCATGTGTATATATTTTTTTTAAATGTATGCATGGTTAATTAAACACTGATTAGTATAGACTGAAACCGAATTATATGATCTGATATTACATGATACATATTTAACATAAATTCAAGTTTTCCCATTTCCACTTAAAATTCTTTGCTTGAATTCCACTGTCATGTCAACTAACCGTGCCAAGTACTTGCAGATCATTCCAGCCACGTTCTCACAGTTCTTCTTAGTTGGACAGAAAACCAAACAGGACTGCGATGGAATCACCTCCGTAACCAAGGCAACAATATGGTCCGGGTCCATTTTCTTCAAGCTATTGGAATACTTTCAAACCAGAAGGGAATCGTTTTAGGAAATGATGAATTGCTATTCAGGTATACACCAGTTATACTTCACAAATAGCCATACGGTACAAAGGTACTGCCAGATTATGGTGGCGTTTCACAACTGGCACAATCCAGAGATGCTAAAACATACCTTATAATTCAAGAGGCGTGAAAACTTAAGACATTGCTCTTCTTTGGAATCAACCTCATATATAGAGTCCTTCAACTTCACATATTCTTTTAACTGGACCTGAAAACGAGTGTCATTTATGAAAGCTCTATTTAACTCTATTTAACATGCACAGAGAAGCAAGATATACAATAACACATGCCATGATATACCATGAGTGAGTGCACATCATCCTAAAACACATACCGGCCTAAAATCATTACTGTAGTTTTCTGCCTTTAAGAACTTCTGTAGGTCACCAACATTCCCAAGTGTGGCACTCATTCCAATGATTTGCGTTGATTCTGCACAAACATTCCATTGTTATTACTTATGATGGGATACTGGTATCATTGCAACATCAAATCTTTTTAAATGATACCTCTTGTGGTAACTACTTACTGCTCACGTGTAAAACTTTGGCCAAAGTCATCTCAAGAACTGCTCCTCTACTTCCATCCCCAAGCATGTGAAGCTTGAAATAAACCAAAAGATTTGAGATTGTAGCCAACTCAATTATTTAAATATTGGCTGCATATTTATTCACACAATGTCTTGAGCAAGTACTTACCTCATCCACCACCACCAGACCAATATTATCCAGCCGACTGGTATCAATCAAGGAGTTGACCAGGCTGTGGCCTTTCTCAATAGTTGTGATGTACAGAGAATTTTTCTGTCTTCTCTTGATAGGCGGGAACTTGCCCTTGCTCCCAGCATATTCCTCTACCAGGAAGTCCAACTCTACACCAAAGCTAGCTAGCCCTCGCACCTATGAACAGAAAGTGAACAAGTGGAAAAGCTGTCAGGCATTGTAAGACTGAAGCGATACAACAAGAATCCATGTGATCTATAATAAACACATTCAATGAACAAGTAAAAAAGAATCACAGAATTATGCCTTGAAGATATCACCTTCAGATGTGTATTGTTCAACTAAATCAAACTTTAGGGCAGAGAGTTAATTAATATTCACATACTTTCTCCTGCACCAACGATACGTATGGCAGAATGAGTAGGGCATCGTTTTTCCTACACAGGATCTCCTTGAGAATGAGGATTTCAGCCACTAGTGTTTTCCCACCACTGGTGGGTAGGGAGTAAATCAGGTTCCTCCTCTGTTGAACACTTTCCAATGTCAAACACGTCTTCTGCCAATCTAAAACAGAAAAACCAAGATCACAGATGTCCTACAGTTAGTGTTATAATGGTAGAAACTGTTGAAACACATAATAGGAACGTGGCCAAAACAGGACATCCCTATGCTGCACACTAGGGAATGTTTTGTTTACCATATAAATCCTCAATGCCCTTCAGTCTGTTGATGAGGTCTTTCACTTTTGAGGGAAGGCCAAAGAATGGTCCGAGGTCCGTTTCCATGGAAATGGACTGCATGGTCTGCATGGCAACGTTTATCTCTTCAGTCACTAGAAGTTCCTTTTGCTGCTGAGCTATTTTTGCAACACTGGAGGAAACTGTGGCGGCATTTCCAAGCATGGCTCTTTTCATAGCGTTTGCCATGCTCCTCCTGGCCTTGGGACCGCGTTGTGTATCCTCTGTTTTGTTCATGGCATCAGGGTTATGGTCTTCCCTTAGGTTTTTCCCAAGGGGTGTGGAGGTGTGGCCACCATCTGACGGCTCATGCACCTTTTCCTGGAATTCTACCTGTGAGCCAGGAATATCTTGAAATGAGTCATCCTTTAAACAGATCGCTAGGAGGGAGTCTGTGAAGCCCTCGCCATTTGTATCGGCTGCAGTTTTTAAATGTGTGTAATTAGCATCAGGGTTTTCATTACTTTGTCTTGCACAGACTTCCTTATGCTGGGTCACGTGTTGTTCTGCATCATCTAGCTTGGCCATGAAAGAAGAGTCTCCAAGGATGCTGTCGTATCCGCCAAACAGATCCTCATTGTCACTGCAATACTAAAAGATGTGATGGATGAGAAATATGTTTGATCTTTCCAATTATGCAACTGTGGAACATATTTCCTTCCAAGAAACCATACTAGACAACATCCCTCTACGTACAGACTACAGCCAGTTGGCAGTGTTGCACAGGTGCTTTATGGTTCACTATTTTACTAAATGCAGAACTGAGCAACAATGACTGTAAAACACTATTTTCTACAGTCACTGGTGAAGAACAACAAATGCTGCAATACGTTTACAATGAAGAATTTACCTCTGGTGCATTCCCTTCAGGTGTTACTTCGAGATAGTGTTCTATCTTGGTAGCAGTGAGCTGACTCTGTCCATCAGTGGTCGTTTTTTTCCTTGCAGGAGTTAGACTAGTCCTCGAACCATCCCTCGACCTTTTTCTTACGGATCCACGTTTGACAACAATTTCTGTGTTGTTAATCATGGTGCAATCTTCCCCTGGTCAGAGTCTTTAAGTTGGACCCAATGACTGTATGTTGAGTCATTAGTTGGAGCACTAATTTAACGGTAATTTTCAGTTAGCTAAATAGCAGCTACCTAACTTAGCATTCGAAGTTATCTTCACAAACATTGTGCGATGACAAGTTAGCTACGATTAGAGGTCAGCTTGTTTTGTTCACCGAACAACTAGCACTAAGAGTAAACGTTCTCGGTACTACATGTAACACATCACTGCAACCTCTAAAATGAATGGCATTACAAACGTAAAGTATTTGTTATTACCATTACATGTCTAGAAAAATTCGAAATCAACAAGCATGATACAAGCCAATCAAATACGAGCTCTCATGTCCTTCCTTTAATGGTGCCCGGTAGAAACATTGCCTTCAGATGGAACTATGGTATGGTGTGTAGATTTGATAGGAGACTTTTACATTGATACACTGTGACCGGAAAGTGCTAAGTTTTGACAGTGGCAAGGTGTCCGTTTGGTAACTGCTTTTGACTGCATGTTTACCAAAATGCTTGCGCTTCGAAGTTGCCGAACAGTTTTTCTTAACCTTTCACAGGCGGGAGTTAAACGTCAAGTTGCAGGTCATTATCCTCTTAAGTTGTTCCTAATCGTTCTTTATTATCGGGTATTTTGGGTGTGCGAAGGGCGTCTGCTAGCTAGCGCCCATGTTTCTAATAAGAAAGTCATGGTAAAGGACGATTTACAACCTATACCAGTGTAACGTTAAAAATAGTCTTCAGTCGTAATGTTTTTAAACCTAGGCCTACCCTTAAAATCCATCAAAATTCGAATGTTGTTATGGATGGAAAATTACATAGAGATGATAAAATGCTGATATGTCGAGTCAACTGTAAGCGTTCTAGGCTAATGTGTTAACATTGTTGGATCTCTTGTTGGATAATTTCGGTAAAGGCTGTTATCAGGACAATTGCAATTTTTAGGCTAATTATTTGTTTTCTAATTTTCCACAGAGCAAGCTTCCCGAAGTGTATCAGTTGCTGCCGATGAAGACCACAAAGACATGGTGATGCACAATACATGTATTGTGATCAATACCTAAATAATGCAATGGCACAATGTCGACAATGATACGATTTTTAGTGGATATGTTGATAGGTTTGATCTGTAATTGAATTGTTATTGTCTCGTATAACACCAGCCCATCAAAATTGAAAATCCATTCAAGGAGCCTCAGAAAGGATGCATTCTGTGCAGCAACGAGATAAAAGTAGATTACAAAAACATTCAGGTTTGTCTTGTCCATTTCCTGTGGTTTTGGTTTGTCAGTCATCGATTTGTTGATCATATGCATACCCTTTAGATTCAGTAACTTACTATACACAATCTTCTCTTTACAGTTGCTCTCTCAGTTTATATCACCACACACAGGGCGAATTTATGGCAGACACATAACAGGTAAGTCAGACAAGCCGTCATTGATAATCTCTGCTGCATGGATACAGTATTATGTTCTCTATGCTTTAATAAAACCTTGATTTATTTAACACAGTGGCTAGTTACACATATATGTGACACATTTAGCCAACATGCCAACTGTGCTTTGTACCAGAGATATTATATAAAGTAGTGTGCACAATGTGTCACAGCCTATGGGTACACTGTTACAAGCAAGCAGATGTTGCTGTTAAACAAAGTGTACAGAGAGCAGAGTATGAGCACAATGTTTTTGTAGACTAGAGGCGAAACTATATATATTTAAAAAATATATATACTCTGGCAAAAATCTGGCATTTTCAGTAAAAAACAACAACTACAAAAATAAAAGCACAGATCCATACACAGACCCACATTGAAAACAAAGAAATGAGATGTGTGCCATGCACTGCATTAATGTCTAAGACTGTAACTAAATTTTTAATTTTAGATTGAACCTTCCATTGAATATATTTACACAAAAGTAAGCATATGTCATGCACAGGTAGAGGATATGTTTCTGTAACAAATTCAGAAAAAGTAACAAAATAAATTATTGCTCTTTTATTTCCAGGACTTTGTGGGAGGAGACAAAAGGAGATATCTAAAGCTATAAAGAGGGCACATTCAATGGGTAAGATTGCTTTTAAATTATGTTTGATATTCTCATTCAGAAACAGTAAGTGGGTTTACATGGACTCTTTTATTCTTATTAGAATCGGTAAAATGGCTCATTCGGAATAAAAATGACATATAAACACCATGATCGGAATAAAACTGCCGATCCAATTAGAATTATAATCCGAATGAAAGGGGTGGTGTATTTCATTCTTATACCAATTGAACAGCCATGTATACAGTCAATCGGATTGCCTGCTGTATATTCTCAAGGAAAAGTAAAGCAACAACGGCTATTCCAATCAAAAATTCTAAAGCGCCCATAAGCACCTGATCGAAATAGAATGCACCCCATGTAAACAGATGGCACAAACTTTTCAATCGGAATAGTTTAATTAATCAGAGTGCCAAAAACTGCCCATGTAAACCAACCTAGTAATACAGTCCTTATTTGTACTTCAATAGCATTGGACATTTATAAATAAATAATCTGTTTTGGAGTTTGTGTCTTTCATACCCATGACTAGAGTCTCTCCTTGTTAAGGTTTCATGTCAGTGACGTTAAAAGACCCCCAGTTTATGAAGGACCCCAACATCTGTGACATCAAACATCTGGAATAATATTTTGCATACTGGTCATCAAGTTTCCAAACAGGCAGACATTTTATGAGAAATGAACATTTTCCTAAAATTATGTCTAAGATTATTATTTTTTGCTGTGCTTTGGTTAATTTACTTTTTATAATTCCCAATTGTTAACATGTATATTAAATGTCTGTGTTGAACATGTTTCTGTATCATGATGTTTCTTTGGATAGATAAGTCTAGCCTGGAAGTCAGTCCGAATATACCCAAAATGTGGGCACGCCCAGAAAATATAAGTTCGGGAAATTCAATCAGAATATGCCTGGTCTGGATGTGTTTGGGTATCAGGCAAATCAAATCATTTGGGTTTTATACGAGAATGGACGGATGAGCAACAGTGCTGTAGTGCATCCATGTCCCTTGTGCCCAGGTGCACTTGATTTCACTACCACCATCCATCCATGCATACACACACACTCATAGGCATATTGACCGTGCACACAAGATTGTACAGACACCCCCACACACACACATATGCATACATACACACAGGTGAACATACAGACACGCATGTACAAAAACATACTGACATGCATCAGAGTGTCGCTGAAGTATCATTTCTGTCTAATCGCAAGCCCACAGAAGTTTGTAGACAAAAAATTCACTCAGTCACACACATACACCTATCTCTCATACATACACACACACACTTAAACTTGATGTTTAAGCAGTTCAGACTGATTAAGTAACCAAGGGAAGGCATGGAATGGGGATAAATTGTGACGTGCCGTCTACAAGGAGCTGCTGGAGTAGGGCATGGAGAGAACATATATACGGCTCTGCCACCACAGAGTGAACACAGCCATCTACAGGATCTAAGTAGCAAGTGCAATATTTCAATTTCTACCATAGAAAAGAACGGGACAGTAGGCTCACTGCCTGCCAATTTTCAAAATGAAATTTGGCCTATATCTGAAATTGAAAAATCAACTCAGAAATCTTACTAGGAAAGGAGTAATGGTTTGTAATGGAAGACTTTATGATTACACTAAGACAATAAGGAAATATGGGGACAGAGTGGATGCTTTTGCTGTGAAAAAGATTGAGACAAAATCCAATTGCAACGAAGCATAACATAGAAAAGAATGAACAGGAGGCACTTTCAGACTGATATAAAGAGTGAGCATATGATGCATAAGAATAGACACATGGATATTGAATTTCAGTCATGGGCTGAAAATAGATGATAGGAAAAAAATGAAAGGAAAGAAAGGACAGAGAACTCACTGCTTGGTAACAGCACACTTTGCTCTAATGTAACACTTATAAAGTTATAAAACAATCAAACTTTTTTAAAAATGTATATAAACATGACTGTACTGGTGTAGGGGAATATAAACAAGTGAATGTAGCCATCTGCTGTGGAGCTCATACATGTTACAATTCAAAAAGATATGTTCCAGAATGAAATTCACAAAATAATTCACTAAAACATTAGAAATAATTTCATTTTTTTTTATTAAAGACATAGTGCAAAAGATAGCAGTTGTTAAATTAACTTCTCTATTAAAACTGTAACAAATTCACATATGAAAATCATTTGCTTTTTGTCAATACTTTGGTTAGACGCAAACATATTCACAAATGATTAGATCCTAAGCAGCCTATTCCTTCGATTGGTTATGACACCAGCATGACCACTCCTGTGTGACTGACATCTAAATCAGTTCTTAGCGCTGGCTGCCTCTCCTTCAGCCACTGCCAGAGTCTCTTTGTTCTTCAAAGCAGGGGTAAGTTCAATGGGCACCACCCTCTCTTTGCTCTCCGGCAGGGCCTTGTTGGGCGCCGTTATCTGTAGTTTGCCCTCGGCGAGAGAGCAGGTCACTGCCTCCGGATTCACTCCCTGGGGCAGGTCGAACTCTTGCCTGAACTCCTCACATCTGTAGGAGTAGGAGCCCTTGCCGTCGTCCTGCTTCTTCTCTGTCTTGCCACTGACCCGCAGTTTCCTGCCCACCTGCTTGACGGTGAGCTCCTCCGGGGCAAAGTCTTTGGTTTCAAGTGTCACGGCAAACTGATCTCCCGCCTTGCCCATGTGGAACGTGATGGGCTTGAACGTGGTCGGCGTCAGGCCCTGGACGATCTCGTTGAAGATCTTCTGATGGAGGCGATCCATGAACTCCATGTTGTTTTTCATCTCCTGCATGTGCCTCATCATCTCCTGTTCCATCTGGAAGAACAGGGGCCTCGTCTCGGGCCACAGGCTGCGTACAGGCCAGTGGAAGTCCATGAATGGGCTGATAGGCTGGAATGCGCTGGGGCAAAGCATCTTGAGTCGTCTGCTCAGTTAAAGTGTGCAGTTGTTTAGTCGTGTTTGGTCTCTGTTTGCTTCTGTCCCAGGCAACTAGCGCACAACTCTTTTTATACTGGCCATGGAAAGTTCCAGTGGCATTCCAGTGACGTCTTAGGCAGCACAGTTCCTCACACTGACAGACTCTGCTAGGATGTCATGGCTATGCAGGTGCAGTCATACCCCAAAACAAGCCTGCTGTATTTTTGCCGTCTGGCTGTTAAATGCCTCTGCAGTACATCATTGTTCTATTTAAAGTGAGCAGCTTAACTGTTAGGCAGCCTAGCAAGCAAAGTTTGTGTTATTGTGCTTCTGTAGGGGGAAAAAGCTAACCAAAAACAAGCCAAACCAAAAACTAATCTCAATAAACACACACACACACTCACAAACCATACGCTACTTTTACTTTTGAAACAGTCAATAGGCTATTAAAGCATTTGTGATAGTACTGTGATTTTAGGGCAATTATTTGTAAGTTAAAGCATGGTGTCTAATGTTATCTTGACCACAATGACACATAAACCATTGTTTGTTGATGTGGTGGCTGAAATGTGAGACAGTGAGTTTGTGATATTTTACTGACTGATATTTTGAAAGTCATGACTAACTGAAACAGCCCCCTGAATATATGAAAGAGAAATAATCAGTCCTTTAAATAGATCTCTCTAAATAGATGTCTCCTTTAAAAAGTTGTGAGTGTCTGTGACAAGTGACAACTGTGATGATAAAATGTAGCTGTAGAATGTTAGTTGATGAAGTTACATGTAACTATTACTGAAATGGACCACATAGAAAACCAGCATTATTTGTCATACACTGTGGTAAATGTTAATGATAAGGAAAAAACAGGCCTCAGCATAGGGCCATATACAGGGCTAATTCAGTAAAGGCTGGACTACATGCTAGATTTCCGATAATGATGAAGATTGTAATCTTATAGCGTCGCATCATATCCTAAAAATACTATTACCGTTTGCATCTAATATTAATTCATGAAAAAACATGCCTTACAAGAATCATACAACACGCAAGACACGTTCTCACGTCACGTAAACTTTTTAGGTACGCACTTGACGCAAACGTCGCTCTGACGTCAGGTAAGCTAAATCCACGCGCGAGTGTCGCTGTCACTGACGTTCTTGTTTCCTGAGGTGAAAATGGTTCCTCCTGTCCAGGTATCTGCTCTGATCAAGGTAAAGTACATTCCCTGGACAATCTGTCAGTCTGGTTGAGTATCGTGGTCAGCATGCAGGGGAATGCCTGTCGAAAAACCAGCTAACTGAATTCAGTAAATTTCGTTCCTGTGACTACACACAAACCTAACGTTAGCAGCTAGCTGCTAGCCAGCTGCTACACAGTTAAGCCAAACCACAGTTAACGTTAGTTGTCATATTTTCAAGGTTATCAGTCAGTCTTTCTGTTGTTACTACCTTTCAGCTATTTCAAGAGTGTTTGCAGTGTTGCATAGTACAGTTTTCAGCCTGCCAGCCCAGTTCTCTTGACCGTCAATGAGCTAGCGTGAAGCACAACTGGTGGATTGATGCGTTAGCACGTTAGCTAGGAAGCCGAAGGTCAGAAGGTAGGCCTAACGTTAATCAACTAGAACTGGAGCTGCGTTGTTAACTTACAACTTCAAGAAGTGAAATCAAAACAGTATTGTTGAGACTGTAAAAATATGAATTTTAGACAAGATGTACAGATTTAGACTCATGTTGACAAGTGGCAAACTTTGTTTTGTTACCAAAATAATTGTCACATTCAAGAGAAAGAGGCTTTGATTGATTTTAGCAGCCCTCTAACCCCTACCTATATCTGGTATACTTTTTTACAGACTGCAAGGTGGTCTGCCTTGCTGGTCGGAATGGTATACGGTAAACAGCGATATGGTAAGCAGATGTGTCACTAAATTACCAGTGAATATTCACATGCACCACAGAACTAAAAGACTGGAGGCCATAGAGTATTTCAAGTAAAACCCCTTAAATTTAGTCTAAGTAGGCCTAATGTTTTGTGTCTCTGGTGACAGATTACCTGAAGCCCATTGCTGCAGAGGAGAGGAGGGTGGAAGAGGCCGAAAAGAAGTATAGAGAGGAACAAGAGCGCATTTACAAACAGCTTGCTGAAGGTATGGACCCTTTCAAGAGAGTTCCATTATCAGCATCAGAGTTGGCCCCACAAGACTTCCTTTTTAACATTCCATATGTTATCTTAATGCAGAGGAAGTAGATTGGGGCCCAAATAGAATGTTCAAGCATTGTTTTTGTTTACCTTGTTGAAAGGGTCTGCCTTTCAGTTATTCAATCTTCTGGCTTCTGCCTTGAGTCTTTGATGGTTATTTTTTTAGTTTTGTTGTGAGAAACAGATGATGACTATGGTGTGTTTGTTTTTGTGTTTGCCTTCCCAACAGCCAACGAGGACACCATTCTGAAATGAGTCATCCTTGCACTAAACCTTTTTTAAGTTAATAAACATCCCAACAAATATTGCACTTGTTAGACAGTGTTTGTTTAGCTTTCCTTCTTGTTGCACTCTAGACTAGTGCATTTCCTACAGTTTTGTGTTAGCTGTCTCCCTTTGGTTTGGTGATGGTGCTGCCATCATGTGGTCCTTTGGAAATATTAAAACACAGGACAGTTACAAATGCAGTGAAATCCTTGAAAAGAGGAATATGGTCCCAGAGGAATTATTTAAATAATCAAAAAATTAGGCCTTAATGGGTATTAAATCAAAATGTCTTCATGTCTTGCTATGTTAAGACATAGTAGGACTTTATTACTTGATTTTTTAAATTATTATTTTGCCATTGCAATTTAAAATCTCAATATTGGCTAAGCTCCTTTAAACTTTATTGAATAATGTACGAAATGACTCACATTAATGTCGGCAGAAGAGGATGATGGAACCACCAACATTTGTGGCCGGGATGCTGTCTCTTTGTTCTAACGTATACATTCAATGTGTCTACATTACTAGATCCCAAAAATCGTTTTTGGCAAAGCAATATATTTTAATAATAATATATTATAATTAGTGTAATCTTTGTATTTTGTTAATTTATTCTTCTTTCCTTCTAGAACTTGCTATACTCTGGTACATTGAAATGATAATCAGCATAGATGCTAAGTCTGTGTGCAGTGGTGAATATTTAGCTGCCCAATAAATGCCTAATTTTGCAGCATGTGTACTCCAAACGTGCTAACAGACCATAACTTTTTTCAGGCCTAAGCTTATTCCCAACCTATTTGCTTTGCTGTATATCAAGTACTTATTGTTGTAGTACTTGCCTTCAATAATGTAATCATGAGATGATTTCAGTGTTGTACAATATGGATATTGAACCATGTTGTTCTTTGTATTTGTTTACATTTTAAAGTCCCAAAAGATGGGAACAAATTTGATTAGTATCACTGCTATGGCATACTACTACATTAAATTAAATTAATCTGGAAAACTGGGTATTACTGAAGTCTATTGCATGTGGCTTGTTTTCATCAGTAAATTGCTGTAAACCAGAAGTGCCTGTATTGAAATTCTAATACTTCAGAAAATTGTCCTGAAGAGAATTGGCTCTTTTATGGGGTAACTTTCCCCTCGGCATTCCCAGTGTTTTTGATCATTCTTGTCCTTCAGTGTTACCACAGCGCAGGTTTTACACAAGGCTAGGCAGGGCTACCTTAGTGTAATCCATTCCCGGTTTAGTGTAAATCCCAGGATTCAGGTCACAAGCCAATATGAGAAAGTGCTGAGTAAACTCTACCACCTCGTACCTAAACAGGGTTGTCTGGAATAGTTTTTTTTGGTGGAGATCCAGCAATTATTGCTAAACGTTAGTGCCACAAACGCTTGATTTTGTTGGGACTTGAGAAAATAAATTACTTTAATACAATTTCACCCGTGTTATCATTTTTAAACATCTTATCATACACATAACATTCCAATTTTCTATATGTTTAATTTTATAATTTTATGCTTGTCGTTATTCCATAAGTAAAGTAAATTAAATCCCCACAATGACCCTGACCTAGGTATCGATTTATGGAAACTGCTTATAGTTATGCTAGATAAGAGGCTTTATGCATGAGTGATTCATGTGTTATGAAATGCGACCACTACAGAAGCTAATTATAAAAGCTACTAGCCCCATTCTGTGAAGATGGATAACTGTATAGGCCACTCTAGGCCAACATTTTTTCACTTACAGCAGTATCTGTGGATGGTGTCTTCAATGCAACAATATAACTATAAAATGGTGATGCATAACCTTTAAGTTCTTAAAAATTCACATGCTTTATTGGTGCCATAGTTTACAGTAAACTAACAATTACACAGTCATAGTACAAAATATATAGTATATGTGTTATTATGGACGATAACCTTAAAAGCAGTTTTCTTGCAACTTAATATGAGTCATAAAAGTGGAGATCTCTTTGTGAAAAGTGTTGAACAAATTAAATTGACATTATTGTAAGAGACCCCCTCATTTTAAATCGAATTGCATATTAACAAGCAGCAGCATTACTTTAGTCATTAGCCATGGATAGCCATACTATATTGACAGATGCACATACTTACATTTACTCTTTTACCAACACCTTAGTATTCATGTGTGATACTCGGTACATCACAACGTACATTCATACACAAATAAATCTGACTTGACTTGACATTCACAAAGACAACATGTGTATTCTATCCGTTTCAAGGTACTCATAAAATCAAATGCTGGCAAATATACACTACTCACAAAAAGTTAGGGATGTCTGGCTTTTGGGTGAAATTTAATGTTTCAGTACAGAAAGTACTGAAACATTGAACTGTTGGACACGCGCATTCAAATGTTTAGAGAAGGTCACATTAAGTTCACCTGTAAAGGTTATAGTGGATTTTAGGGTCATCCTGAAATTTCACCCGAAAGTCGAATATCCCTGACTTTTTGTGAGTAGTGTATTTACAGAGATATTGTGATTCTAACATTTGTGTTGTCTTGGGTAAGGAGAAAAATAACTTTACCCTTCCAACTATTTTTACATTTAAAAGAAGAGGCATATATTCCGAAGAATATTTGTCTTGGATCAGTCTTGTCAGACTAAGCTAACAATTAACCAGGTGTGTATCAAGGCCACTGGCATTAATATCTTCTTTCACCGTGGAGTCCCCCTGGTAATAATTAAGGATGTTTTACTAGGTATCTGGGGATGTTTTGGTCATTTACAGTAATCTGCCAGACGCCTTGAGCTTCAGAAATTGTACTAGTTCTCTTGTACCCACCGAGAGTAGAGGAGAGAGTTTTTGAGTCAGTATTCATGTTCACCATAGAACTATTTACAGTAATGTTTCCAGTGTGTTCACTTTAAACCCAGAGCATTCTCTGAAAATTAGGACACAGTCAGAACACAATCCACAGTTAAACCTATATCATGTTATTATACATACATTACACCATATCTGACTGGCAAGATCATCAGCAAGTCACTAACACTACTTAAAAATAAAGTTTGAAAAATATAAATGCCCTCCTCAGTTTTCAGGGAATGGTCTTGGTGCAGCAGTAAATTCACAGCGGAAATGAGAGCTGGCAATGATCGTTTGATTACTGGCAAAACAGTGATCCGCAAAGAGAACTATATGGTGTCATTTCACATGATCAGATGACTTGTATTAGTACAGATGACCACAGTCCACTTTGTAATATCAGATTCCAAAGATTAATATTCTATCTTAACATGTAAGGATGTCTAAATGGTCATGGGATTCCTCCTGACTCCTGAGGGTTAATAATCAACCAGTGATAATTCCTGGAACCCTGAGTTTTATAGTACAAAGTAAATGAAACAGAATATGGGATCATCACCATCTTTCTCTAGCTGCATGAATTGGTATTACCCTTAGGCGGTCCACATGGGGATGGGTGGAGTTTCTGGGGCCAAGGTTTATTGGCTTTGTTGAGCTGCATCACCTTCATGTGGTGCCCATCTGTCTTTCACTTCTGTTTTCTCATCACAAAAAGGGGCAAAGATTGACCTCTCACCCCTGATTTGTCAGACTATATATGATGGTAAGGTGTTCCGAAATGTCCCGTTCTATCCTTTAGTTCCACCTCTAGCATATTGAGCACGTCTTGGATCCTCCACCTCCACCACCTGGGTTACCAGCTGCATTTGAAGAAAGTAAATGTTAGCCAAGTCTGCAGTGAATGGACAGTGGAACCAGTCATATAGCTAGCCGACCAGTCCTGAAAAAGTAGGCCAGATGGAGTAACATGCTTTGAGTTTGAGTCTAGCTCTCTATTCTTATGAACTAGCACTGTTCAACATGTGTTGGAAGAATTCAGATTGGCATGTCCTTTTCCTCTGATATAAGAACAAAATGTGTCTAATGACAAAACATAAGTTTCTACTCTACCAACACGGTGTTACAGTAGAGTATGGTGTATTACACTGAAAAAGGTCGCAAATTGGTCTAATGTATATCATGTCTGTTCTGAAATGATTGCAAGCCTGGCTTACATTTGCCTCCAGAAGTGCCCTCTTTGGCCGCCTTAGCATCCTCTAACTCCTTCAGCTGGGCCTCATGTATCTCTTGCCTCGCCTTCCACTCTTTCCTGTTGTTCAGAATACCATTTAACATTGGCGTGATGGTAGGATGAAAGCGGGAAAACTCCTATAGAGAAAAATAAGGGAAAGAATAATTGCAATGTTGTGAGGCAAGTTCTGTTAATATTTTCAACTTATGTGTCAAAGTTGAAATTACTTAGAGAGGGGGAATGAAAAAAAAAGCAGTACTGCCTAGAACTGTCCCATGCACCATCAAAAGTATAAGTGAGCAGTGATCGATTTTTAGACCCTCGTAGTCACTTCCAAAATATCATGAAATATACATATTTTCAGTGTAGTATTTCAGTGTAATCCTACCTTGTATACAAAAGTGCAGACGAAATCGATGAAACCACACTGCATCTTGGGTAAGTCAGCTACCTTAGTTCTGTCCATCATGGGCTTTGAATACAAAGAGAAGTTACAAACAGGCCTTGTCCATGCCAGATTGACCAGTTGATAAACCCGAACAAACACTGAATACACCAATACTCACAATGGGTTGCTGGTCCAGAACACTCCTCTCCAAGTCACCTTGCTCCCAGAACTCTTCTGCCACATTAAGAGCCACCTGGCAACAGCCACATTGGGAAGTTTATTTTGGCAAAAATAGAACTACTTGTGTAGTCTGTATTGTGTAGAAATGGACGCCTCAGACATGGAAAGCAGGCATGCTAAAAGCTATAGGTCTGTCGCTAGCTAGTGTTATGAAGTGTGGTTTACTCACTACACAGCTGTGCTCGTCTTGGGTACTTTATAGCTGGATATGCCTAACTAATAGCCATTATGCCTAACTATTAGTCTTGACACTTGATGCAGCTTTACGACATGTGTATCTTACAACAGTATCTTTTCCACTTGCATACACCTCTAAATCACTTGTTGTCATGTTGTTGCTATTCACCTTGCTTTGAATTTCCCATGGTTTGGCGATGGCTGACAGGTCACAAGCTGTCATCATCATGGCCCTGGAAGTGCAGGAAAACGCATGAGAAGAGTTGTTTGTCCTCAGTTAGGTTAATGGTTATCTACTCGCTATACCATAAATTGTCATCGGTGTGTACTCACATCACAATTTCTTTTCTCGTTGTCTCCAGGGACATGAAATCTACCCATTTTTTCTCATCCTCATATGTTTCTGATAAATCCACAATCTTCTGGAACATTGTCCTTTTTCTAATTTGCAGACAAAATTAGTTGTGATAGATAAATGGTATTGTTGCTGACATGCTATGCATATATTTTTGACAAATAATAAGCTTTGGGACACCACTTACTTGAAATACAAAGCAAGGTCGGTGGCAATAATGGCAATGTCCATGAGATGGATGACATGTTCATTTTGTCTTCTGTTGAGGTTTTGGAAAATATTCAAACTCTTGAAAGATGGAGAGAAAATCATTCTCACTTTAACACCACAAAATTGTTAACTTAAAACAGAAGAAGTCAACAGACATATTTTGTGAGCATTGTGTGAATATCTAGTAAGCAACATATGTATTTTACCTCGTCCTGAAGCAGGAATTTGCCAAACTCTAAATGATGCCTCTCTAGAATGGATGACCCATGTAGCTTAGCAAGTGGATTGCCAGATCTACAAATGATTGGACAAGAAACTGAAAAAGAGCTGCATTTTACGTTGTACATTTATCATACTTTTAAATGGTTATCCAATCTGTGGTAGGTATTGACACAGACTATAACACACTTTACTTGACAGTATCGACATAAGAGAGTGACATGACACTGTCATGAACGCGTCATAAACAAGTCATAAACGTTTATGACATAACGCTTCTGTTTTAAGTGACATTAGGTTTTTGTCATAACAAGTTAGGTTTAGGATTAGGGTTAGGGTTAGAGGTTAGGGTTAGGGTTACAGTTGGGGTTCATATGTCATGACAGTGTCATGTCACTCTTATGTCGATACTGTCAAGTAAAGTGTTACTACACATTATCATATGTATAAATTGCATATTATATTGAATAAACATAAGGTTTTTTGAATGGGTTTACTTGAGAGTATGGAATATTTGGCCTAATTTGAAGGTATTTCTTCATGCTTAGGTTTACTTGTTCTGTGATGTCATGACTGTGATGGAGTGCACTATCAATGAGACTTGGTGCCTTGTAGACCTTAGTTCAAAGCCGGTTGAGGTGATTGCTGTCTCCCCTCTCTACAATGACTATAGGTAAATATAAAGTAAAAAGAATTTCTGATATACGTACTTAACCTGGTAGAGATTATTGGTTCCCCTGTGATCTATGTCATGTAGGAAACCAGCTGTGATCATCGCCATCACTTCCAGGTCAGTGTAGTAGCGTTTCAACAGCCCTGTCTGTCAACACACAGTCAGCAAGCTCTTAGTTACTGTACTTCTCTTAGCCATAGGCTTACACTATGAAAATGACTTTAGTTGAGTAAATATTTTAGAAATGCTGCATGAATGCAATGTTTTTTTTACCGTTAAAAGAGTGAACATTGTCTGTCCCACGTTGAATCCATGGCGCCAGTTGTGATAGGTGATCCTTCTGTAGCCTTTACTGACTGAGTACATGAACCTTACCAAAACCTGTCAGATCAGTAATCAAATCAAAAGTTCATTTTAGACAATGTCATCTTCCCCACGCCCCTTCAATCAGCATTACTGTATAACACACTTGCCTCCTGAGGAACCTGGAACTTTTTGACAACTCCGACTTCATAGTACATTTGAATCGCACACCTCACAAGGTCCATCTCTGTGCAGTCAAAGTCAGAGAAATGGAACTCGTAGATTTCAAACTTCTTTGGGCCCGGGAGCTCTTTTTTCTAGAAAGAAAAATTTCTGTTAACAGTGGGCACAAGCTGATAAAGAGCAATTCTTGTATTTCTAGAAAGATGTTTTGCAAAGAAAAAAATCTCTTTGTAGGTGAGTACCAGGATCTGCCGAAATTCATCCTCATCACAGTCTGCTGGTTCTCTATCAAAATATTCTCTTGTTTTCTAGGAAATTGGAAGAAACATTAGACATAGAGTCAGCACTAAGTATTTAGCTGTGACCGTTATTAGGGATAAATGTAAAGATGCCCTTTCTGCTCACCAGAATGTTCTGGATTTCATCATTCCGGCACTTGACATGATACATTACCATGTCTTGGGCAATGTCTTTCTTGTTCTCTAGTTTATTCATCTTGTCGTAGGTGTCTGGGTTTAGTACTGACCATCCAAGGAACTGAGTCAAGGCCTGTGGAAAGACCGATGTTGGGATTAAGTGGTTTGTGAATTGTGATCGCCGCAGAGCTCTTGGCAGTCGATGGGGATGCCGTGTTTCTCTGAGTCACCCTCAGACGAGACAGGATGGATGAGGTGTGTGTGTGTGTGTGTGTGTGGGGGGGGGGGGTAGAGGGGTGGTTACCTCCATGAGTTGTTCATCCTGCTCATCAAAGGGCTTGCCATCCTTCCGGTTGTAGAAAGTGGCCACGCCCACGATTTCTTCCTTCTTGTTGACGATTGGCAGGGAGAGGACATTCTTTATTGTCCAGCCACTGCTGTCCAATGGCTCTTTCTGCACAGAAAAGATCAACTGTCAAAACTAATGACTTATATAAATCTTTTGTATACAGTCACAGCAAGAGGGATCTATGAACACCATTTAGTTTGGGCATCTATTTGGCCCTCAATTGGCTTTTAGTTCCTGTAAATGTTTGTTCTGTTACTTCTGCATTTGCTTGTAATTGCACTTCAAAGATATGGGGAACCTTTTATACATATAGATGGTTTTGGTCTTGTGGATTCGTGATAACCAGCTACAAATGGATATTTTTACCTGAAACTGGAACGTCTCCTCTGCTGGTGCATTCATGAGATTACAAATCTGAAAATGTGACAATGCAATCGTAAACATGGAGATAAACTAACAACGGCACACTGTAAAGTACATTTCTGTGGGTGAAAAAAAATCACATACCAATCCAGTTTCTGCCACGTAAACAGGCATCCCACTTGCTAAAGCCCAATGATCAGCAGGAGGAGATCTGTGGAAGACAAATTAACAAATAACTACCTGCAAACAGTAAGATAACTTCAACATTGATCAAACAAATTAGTGTACCAGTTACCTTGTTAAAGCTGTTAAAGGTTAAATAAAAACACTCTTCATTGTACCTCAAAATGTTGAATATGCAGAATGGAGCCATACTTACGGAATGACTTTGATGTCTTCTTTTCCATGCAAAATATAATCAATGACTTTGTAGAAGATTACCTCCTAAATTAGGTGTAAAGAAAATGTTTTGTTTTTTAAACATGTTTAATCTTTTAAAAGAATAAGAATAAAAAAACTGAATGGTGTAAAACATAAATGTTCATTGAACATTGAATTCTGATTCTCACCCTGCCATCCGGGGTCACTGGACCAGAGTAAGGGGCCTGCTCCCCCATTAACACAGGCCAGATATCAAAAAACTCCTGTGGACAAAACACAAATGAGGTGAGTGACCACTGAGTTTTATTTTGTGGACAATTTCTTCTAACATTCAGCATTTCCTGATTGTCTTGACAGTAGATTGTTGTGACTTAAGACTGATGAACTAGCTAACTTTCTCCACATTCTGTTTTACCTATGAAGAAGACATTTCAGAACTCTTCACCACCATTCACAGTCAAAACAGTTTAGACATGGGAAGTTGCTGTACACAGAGCAATAATGGACTATCTGGTTACGTTGACAAGCACAAGGTCGTACTTTTTCTTTGGTCATGTCCAGCAGGCCGACTGAGTATCTGTCACAGTTCAGGTATGCACGCACTGTGTACAAAGCCTTGTGAAACTGTCGCTCAATGTCTGTGAGCTCTTCAAACACTTTGTTGGCTGACCAGAGCAGGAGCTGTAGCAGAGATAAATCAAAGGGAAGCATTGTTAATATGACATAGTGGAGAAGGAACCACTGCTGCCAGAGCTAGTCATGTCCGTTTTTGACACTCACCTGGCCTTTCCTCGTCTCACAGTTGTGAAGGTAGTTCAAGTGGTAGATTTTCAAGTTCAAAGAGGCAACTTTCATATACTTTAAAAAAAGCTGTGTCAAGAAAAAAAGAGAGTCAGCATATTTCATTGGTTCTGCTAGGCCAAACTAACAGATTTAATGTCACATTTAACTTAAAAGATAGCATTGTACCATTGAATGAACTGCATGTGAAATCCATAGTGATAGATCCACAAATTATGAATAGGCTAAATACTATGGTGTGTGGGTGAAGGTGTGTGTGTGGGTTGGGGGGGGGTGTGGTGGCAGACTCACATCCTCATCCGCATCAGTGAAATGAGGCCCAGTGATTTTGTTGACGACCATGACAACAGCCACCACATCTTTGCCATTCATGATGGGCACGGCCATGAGATTTCGTGTTGTATATCCAGTCAGCTCGTCCACAAAATTGCTGAAGTTACTGTTCTGGATAGTGTAGAGATATGTGTCATCAGGAGACATCACAGCTAAGGCATGGACTGCTACTGCTCATTTCAGTAACATGACCTCCATTTTGGAGCTATAAACCGTCTGTTTGACTACAAAAATGACAATAAAGGTTAATAATGCCACTTTATAACAGTTGATCAGAAGAAAATTGTTCTGACAAATGTCATTCTTCCAGATAAAAACTTAGTAGTAATTAATATAAACATATCTGTTGTCCAGGATTCATGCTCATCTTTCTACTATATTTCTTGTCAATTCTAGGGAAGTGTATATGCCTTTGTTATTCATCATTTGGCTATTCCTATAAATTAATATGATCCTTCCATTTGTCTTGCTGCCCTGCTAATAAAGGCACTGCAGGTAAATTAATCCTGGATCCCAAAGGGTAATGGGATATGTCCATAAATGGGATTATGTCAAGAGGATTTAGTGCAGCACTAGGTTGTATTGTATCATGATGTGATATTGTGTAATGCTGAGCAGGTGATCATATAACATTTTTACATCCATTTTTCTTAGTTTTTCCCAGTAGACAACATAAGCAGTGACGCCTACAATATAATTACAAAATACCAAAGATATACCAAAGGCCTATCATGTATGAGAATTATGTGTAACAATAGCACAGCCTTGGTTGTTCTTGGTTGCTTTCTGTCTTTAATGTTAAGTGTCAATTTGACCTATCTGAAACCTAATTTTGTAAATTGACCTGTCACTGGGGATGACTTAAATCCCTTACCTCTGCCACATCCTTGACATTGGTGTGTTTCTTTGTCTGGGCCACATTGCCCACTATTCCAATATCAAGGGGGAAGACGATCTCAGAGTCGGGCGGGACAATGCAGTCCTCGAGCTCTGAGTCAACGCCAATATTGAAGAGCCGGGTGGCGAGCTCAGCAATGCCGTTCCGCTGCCGGTACATGTAGAGACTGCAGCGGTCGGCCTGGGTGAGGTGACAGATCCTTTTTAGGATCTTGAAGATCACTTTCTCCATGTTCACGTTCTCCTGCATGTCCTTGATGACATCAAACAGGATCTCACTTTCCTCCACCTGGCTCACCTCCTTGAACATGGTGAAGTCCACCGTGGACTCCTCAACACCCATGGCCGAGGCGATGGCCCCAGCACTGAGCTTCTTGTTGAAGTAGCTCGTGGCAAAGGCTTGGTTTCCATCCAGGAACTTGGCGACGTCCTCCTTGCTGACACTCATCTTGGTTTTGGGATCCTCTGCCCCAATCCCAGAAAATATGTCTCAAATTCACGTGAAGATGACAGACAAGGTCGGCGGTTGTAGGAGTCACTTTGGCAACAAAAAAAAAGTTGAAAAAGTTCCCACCTTTAGGTCCTTGAGGCTCCCCAAAAGAGGAGGAAAGGTAAAAGAACACCCTGTGGAAGGGAGACACACCTGCAGGCACAGGGGAGACCTGAGTCCAATCCAACTGTCATCAGCAAGGTTTTTTCCTAATAGCATTGAAGGTGAACCAGGATCTGCTCATGCAAAAAACTGGTCAGCTGACCTACCCCCAGGCTAATGGACGTCGCTCAGGCCACCAGACTGACTTCCTCACTCCCTTCAGTTCCCTCCTGTCTCCTCCTCTAGAAGGACAACTCTCAAGTGATGACCACTCAGCAAGGGCAGCAAGACACAAAAGAGTGTTTTAAAAGATGACCCAGCGGTGTTGGAGAGGGCTGGAGAGTGTGTTTAGGACACCAGGTGCCCGCTCCCTGTGTTCTCGTGTGGTTTTCGCGCACAAGCTCTTTATGTCCTTATTAAAAACACACTCCTCGATCCTAAGCCCTATTTAAGCATGTCACTAGCTGATTATCTCAGCACCCCAGTTCTTGTCTCAGACACGCTGCTCTACCTGCACAATGCCCAGGCACAGGGAAAGAGCCATCCACCTGCATAAGAATATATACTGTGTAACATTTAACTTGTGTACTCGTGGGAATGTACCATTAATTGAGATATAAACAAGGAATGCAGGCTTGTATTTGAATCGAGAAAACTGGAGACATTTTGATATCTGTAACTCTAGGATACGAACATGTAGCCACTGATTTTAAGCACAAAGCACAGAATTTAGAATAGATTGAAACTCAAAACTCTTCAAAATGTCTCATGTCCCTTGAAATATTGTCCTTGGCTGGATGTTATATACAAGATTCCTCCCAGTATTTAAACAAGTAACGTCAAATGTTATTAAAACACATTCTGTACTTAGTCCCTCTCTCATATGGCAAATGCCCTTCTCTTTTTGCAGTAGATAAGCGAGGATTGCTATTTGATTACTGTAATGGGACGTTATAGCTCATATTACATATCTTACTACATATATAACTCGAGGACAACAACAGCAATGACTCTTCTACATTCTCATTTGTAACTTCAATATCATGTCCAATATGATATCATAACTCAATCTATGGATAACAAATTAATCAGTGGCTTTCCCAAGGAAGTACCCGTCCCATTATAACATACAGTAATCCTCCCCTGTGCACAGAGGAGCAGGTCTATATAAAGGACTCTATCCATCTTAAGGAAAAGGTCAGCTAGATAATCTGCACATTAATAGGTAGATGAAGCACTCGGATACAGCGAGTGATATATTTGGTCATCATGAGATGGGATATTGAGAAGGGAGTGCTCTGTACAGAAAGGGCTCAGGGTGGACAGTGTGTGATGCACGAGTGACCCACTTACACCTATTTCTTTTCGAACCATCATGTTTCTCTTATCACAGAGATATCTAAAAAGGACATTAAACAGAGAACTGCTGACATTTTTTTTAGCTGCTATAAAATGGATTGGAAGATTCTCTGAAATCAACTGCCTGAAGACAGAAGCTTTCTTTTGCACTTCAACAACATTTTGGTTCTGTGTGTGTTTTTTTTTTTTTTTTTTAGTTCAATTTAAACCACTCTAAATAGAACCTTGCAATGTTTTCTGTTTTAAAACGGAAGGCTAATATTCAAACCTTGCTCAACCGTAACCTTTAAAATAAAACATACAACCAACAACCTATTTTGTTGTATAAATTTTGTCGTTTGACAAAAGGAGTTTGTATTTTGACATTTGAGTTTTTGGCATAGTTTTGGAAGCTTCATTGCCTTGCACCTGGCAAGTCCTGGACATGTCATATCATGTTTGGGGGATGCTTTCACCAATGTTGTGAGGTTGCTAGATTATGTTGTTTCTAACAACCACAAGATGGCAGCAGATCACAGAACACAATATAGGCCAGAGTGTCATGTGCCAGGATGACAGTACAGTGTGCCAGAGTACTGCCTACTCCTGACCTCCGCCATGCTTTCAATAGACTAAATGATTGCTCACAAAGTTAGTTACAGCCCAGCCATGTCTGCTGTGGACTCTAACCGTTACAGGTTTATCAGAGCAATTTCTTTTACACCTCTCCATTGAGCATTTTTATGTTGCAAGGAATTCATCGTGTCGTAAACCATAATTTTCTTACACATCACGCTTTGTAATGGTGTTGTAAGATAAAAAGGTCACTGTGTTTCCAGTATTGCTCCACAACCCCCCAAAACAAGCTCAAAATAGCAGGAAATCCCCAGTAAGGCAACATATCTGTTGCTCCTGAAAATACTTTAGTGAAGAGATCATGGTTGTGTATGATATCTAGGCCTACTGGCAAATGTGAGTCAGTCAGAAACTTTCTACCATTTCAAATACAGCTCTAGTAAAGCAAGAGATGCATCCGAACTCAAATCAAGGTGCTTTTTATTATCAGTGTGTGGTTACATGCAAACAATCAGATTTCACTCCGATTAAATTCTTTACTCCAATTAAAAATGTAATCTAAACTGAGTTCTCTGATTGAACTCCAATTTTATAAAATCAGAGAACCTGAGTATTAATTTCAATCTGATTAAATTTGTCATTTAACCCTCTCTGATGTAACCAAAACTCTGATTACAGTTGGAGTTTATAACGTTCTATGGAACCTTATTGTTGTGGAACAGAGTTTTTCCATTGTTGTGAAACTTTTGTTAGAATGTTCAAAACTCCCTGCTGAAGGGTTTTGGGAATCGGATTTTTAGTTAGTTCAGTTAGTTTAGTTTAGTTCACAGAATTCTGATAATACTCTGATTGGTGCTTTACTCTGATTGTTCTGCATATGTAACCACACTGACTGACATAGAGCTGAGACACAGAGCTTAATTGCCAACACACTTAACCCTTGTAAGGTGTTAATGTTTTGGCTTCTCAGCCAATGTTCCCGGGTCTGGTGGACCCACCACATCATTAGGCTTTTAAATCAATAGAGTGATAACAATTTATGTAAAAACACCTATTTATGTAAAAAAATCAGATGTTCACTTTAGCTCAATTACCAATGATATAGACATCATTTATGGTTCATATTTCCCCCCCTGTGAGATCACATTTATGATCATATGAATGATTTTCGTTTTTTTTGTGAGAAAATTAGGAAATTCAATTATAAACTAGGTAAAAAATTTGAAACAAGATTTTTGATAATTATTGAGGCTTATTTCTTAGAACTTAATCAGAACAGGTGCAAGTGCTTAAAATGTAACAACTTTTTGTAACTGTGTCTGGGAATAGCAGGAGCAGAAAGACAACATTCCCGCACACAGTCACCTATACTCAGACATGGTTATGGTTACGCTTTTGTCCAATATGCAGACATGCACACACACACACACACACACAGACAGACAGACAGACAGACAGACACACAGACAGACAGACAGACAGACAGACAGACAGACAGACAGACAGACAGACAGACAGACAGACAGACAGACAGACAGACAGACACACACACACACACACACACACACACACACACACACACACACACACACACACACACACACACACACACACACACAGCAGGCCCAGTTAGGAGAAGGACACAGTCAAGGTACATAGTACCTACAATTATTACACTTGGGTCCAATAGACCAGAACACCACATGTGTAATAGTTATGTGTAGGGGGGGTGTACCGTGTGCAGTCATTGAAAATTACTTATCTTCAG
Source organism: Alosa pseudoharengus (assembly GCF_046254945.1). Taxonomy (NCBI): domain Eukaryota; kingdom Metazoa; phylum Chordata; class Actinopteri; order Clupeiformes; family Clupeidae; genus Alosa; species Alosa pseudoharengus. Next base: position 29,780,102 of record NW_027468609.1, read on the forward strand.
AGAAAATAAGCCAAGGCCAGTGAGTCTGAGTTTGAAGAAATAGCATAATTGTTCTTTTAGCAAACATTGAAAACGGGTCCCACAGACCCGAACACTTCCCGAAGGGTTAAGGCTGATGATGGGAGCCAAACTTCTGTGGTGTTAGTACAGAGAGTTCTAGACTAACACTCGGGTGCACCCTGAAACAGCGCCATATACGCTGGATCAGCAAGGCTGATCAGCTATGGCAAGCGAATGGGTATAGAGAGAGAAACAAGAACACTTTTGTTCTTTGGCGATGGGTCTGGACAAGGGCTGGACCTGCTGGACCCAGCCGACCCTTCTAACACATGGGGCCTCAGTGGGGGATTAGGACGGGATCGGGGGGTTTGAGGGAAGGGAAGGGTGTCCACGTGCTCTGTGTAGCCATACTGGAGGGGTTTACCCGCAGACGAGGGCCGTTTGGACTAAACACAAAGCCTGAGAGGGATCAGAGCTTTGGTGGTGGGGGTGGAGGGGGAGTGATCAGCACGAGGTTGGACTAGGGAGAGGAAGAGGTAAATGTGGCAACATGAGGAGGAATTTGAGTTTAGGGTTAACGGCAGAGACATATGTCGGACATGTGAAGTTGAGCATCGACCATATGACTTGACATGGAGGATATAGGCACTTCAGCGCTGTCCAATAATAAAACTTAACGTCATAGTCAAAGCCATAGTCTACTGTTGGCATATAACAACTTTATAGCCTATAATACATTGTTATGCAATATTTCTCTGATCCTCCTCCAGCAACACACACATTTTTGCATACCTTTTGGAGAGAGAACACACAAAAAGAACCATATTCATATTCTGTCATATTCTCCATGCATTATGTAGGCAGTAAAACACATATCCATGGAAAGCAAAGCAGCATGTGAAAAAATGCACCTGCTAAATCTGTTCAGGAGAGAACACAAGAACTTGCTGACATAGTCATAAAACCAAGATGGCAAGCTGCCACTCACTGTTTACATGCGTAAATATAGGAGCCTGCTGCTGGTGCATGCCTAAAGAAAGCCGTGGAAGGCCTTTAAAAAGCCCTTCCCTAATCGTTCAGGCATCATCTCTAAATAGACAATATCACTGTAAGTAGCGTCTCTGACGGATCCCAAAAGCCCAGGTGGCTTTATATCGAGAAGAGGAGCTTTAATCCAGCCAAGTCTGTACACGTTTACAAAATGAGACTAATTTATCTAAATTTAATTTGTATAAATCTAGAAAAACTATTATCAGGGACAGACTGGGACTGACATTCTTCCAAATAGACCCACTACCATACGCAGTACACGTGCACACACACCCTTGCTGTCTCACATAATTTGCCATTCAAAAATAGGTGGTCACAGTTTACAAAAATGCTTTATTTGCTGCTTGAGAATTTGGGCCCCATGACATAAAATACTTTTGGGCCTCCCAAATGCTAGGGGGGTTCGGGGGCATGCTCCCCAGTGATGAACATTTTGAAAAATAACCCCTAAATGATGACTTCTGGTGAATTTTGCGGAAACTAATTGATAAATACACTTAAAATATATGACATGCATTGAAAGCATAATACAGCCTATAAAAACCTACACAGGTTGTTATACTCAACTAATTTTAAGCAAGTCTATTAGGAGTTTGATCTCATCACATACTACATCAATGGAGTAAGCCTAGCTCCTGAGCAATCTTAATGTAAAGGTCAGACCTGTTAAACTCACCTTAACATGACATTTACTGAGAGTAAATGTTTTTCTTTATAAACCTTATCTTATAGCCTTAACAAAGCAACACTGTCAAACCTGTTTTACCTCTAGTCTGTAGGAAAGGCAGGGGTAGCTCAAATAACCCCTTATAACATGTAAATGATTTGTTTACATGTTAGGCTATATTCTTGGTTTTTATTTAATATTAATTTAATTCATGAAGAATGAAGAGGCCTTCTGCCTTTATGGGGACTTTTCATTTGAAAAGGGGCAATTATGAGACTGTATAGGCCTATGTCTAATGCTTGATATCAGAATCCAGAAAGGCTACAGCTCTCCTAAAGAAAGTTCGTATGTGCAACGTTTATTTACTTTAAGCAGTTAGGACCCGTATTGAGGCCCAAGTTCAGTTGTGTTATTAATGTTTTATGAATACGTAGCCTACCACTTTGTTGAATGGAAGAAAACTAGATGTACCGCATAGCGGTACAAAATATGACCGCCGCTCAGTCCTGCACATCCATTCCGCGAAAATAAATCATATTAATGAATTTGTCTCCATCTTCTACTCCATCCCCCACTCTTATAACTTTTGTGTATGCTTGTTTGGAATGTGTGTTTGCACACATTCCGCACACAAAGTAGCCTACTGGCGCTGCAAAGGTGAATAGATTTGTTTCTGGGCCAAAAAATCTGTAACATTGTTATAAAACCTTTAAAATCTCTAAACAATCACAAGTAGGGCAGTTCATCATAGTCCATCCATTGCAACTGGACTGATGAAAGGTACACCTGTAGGCTACATTGTATTTGGGAAAAGCAGAAGGTAGCAGCATAATGTATTTATTTATTTATTATTAAACTAAAACAATCCCTGTCAGTTCCATGCAGTTTTCAACAGCTATCAAGAAGAGAGGTCATGTCATGGATTTTTGTGAATGTTTCTTCTTCTACATATGCATAGGTTTAGTCATCTAGTTCAAATTATATTCAGCTTTATTGTCAATGCACAAATTAAATACCAGTAGTCTAAAACAAAATGCCGTTTTACCCAGTGGTGCAAATAACTGACATGTCCAAAAGGGCCTTCATGAAATGCGTTGCGAGACTGTTCATACACATTTTAACGGGCAAAGTTGAAGAGCTACTCTCCGTTATTGTTTGTGCAAATAATATGCTGATTCATGTTCCCTTGCATTTTGCAACCATGAGGTCCATGGTTAAGCTCAATCTTTTGACGCAATCTTTTGATTTTCACCCAGCCTAGTCCATGGTAGGCGCCCGATAGAAATATTGTTTAATTTTGCGATTGAGATATCCACGCACTGGCGCCCCCCCTGCGACGTGTTCGCCCCCCGGTTTTAGAGCTATTCTAAATGCAAAAATGCATAGACATTGCATGACAAAACCGTGACTGTTAACAAACTATAAGCTATATAAGGTAGGCCCTATGCTAGGCCTATTACACAACACAAATTGTCACCAGGCTATGCTGGCGACCCAAATAAAATCTCCGTTGGAACCAATGGCTTACACCTTACAGTATCAAGCTGCCACCTCTTGGCGAAAAGTTAATAGTTTTGCATATCAGTAGTAATACATTTCACGTAGCTGTGAATCACGGAAAGGGCGAATGAAGTGGACACTTCTAAATGGAACCCAACCCACTGTACAGTAACTCAAGGTCTGTGGCTAAAGCAGCCATAATGAAAGCGTTATCATTGTTTGGATACTTCACACACACGTGTTTTTTAATCGCATAGACTACAACTACCAAGCTGGAATCAAAGCACATCGACTCCCCTCTCACACCCTAAACACGCACTTCGAACAAACAAAATGCGCCTCAGTCTCACGGAATAGCCATAGGCAAAACTGTATCTGACCGGTGTAACGTTGGTACTAAATCATCCATCGCAAAGAATGATTTTTGTAGCACGTGCAACAAATATGTGTAGGTACAGCCCTGCCCTGAATATCTCAACGTGCGCTCTAAAACATCTGGTTTAAATGGAGATGTAGATCATCACGGGATCATAGACAGGTTATCTTTCAGGTAGCCTAGGCCTATATATTTTCCATTAAAAAACCATCACGTAGCGAACGTGTTGTGGCTAACTCACTTAGCTCCTGTTAGTAGCCTAGGTTATGGTCATAAGCAAATGAGATGACAGTCGAAAGATACAATTAGTGCTGTTATCGATTTGCTTGGTAGCCTATAAACGCATTTATGGTTTTCTACAAATACATCAATAATCAAATTGGCCTCCATCACTCAACCATGCTAACGGTAACATTATTTTACCTACATTCTGCTATTGATAGGATTAACGTAGCCTACTTGCAGTAAAAAACAAGCATGTCCGATAAACATTCTCAGATTTATTTCGGCTTCAAGAGGAAATGGGAATTACATTTCATGCAGAAATCATCCTACCCGTAGACGTTCTCTGCGGTAAACTACTGTAGCCTACAGTCTTGTCCTTGTAGGAAGCATAGTGTCTTTCTAACCCACTTTAGATTAACTTCCAACAAAATTACGTCTCACTGCAACGATGCGCCATCTAGTGGACAAACGACTACTTATCGCCAATACTGGAAATGCAGCCATGATGATGATGATGATGAATATTTATTTTGGCTTTCTTTTAATCCTACTGAATTTGTAATTATGTATCAGCCGTTCTAATACCGATAGTATGTGGGTGCCTGTGTGTGTGTGTGCATGTGTATATGTGTGCACCACCATCTACAGGCCAATGAGTGTAGAGTCACTAAATGTACACATAACTTAATTTTTTAGACCCCCCCATGGATGAAATTCTACGAAACTTGGCATACCCCCAGAGAATGTCAGGTTAATCATACACATAAAATTTGGTGCAGTTCTGAACGTCTTTACTGAAGAGAGGGGCGATTAAAGCAGAATGATATTGCATTTTCATTTTTTACCGAGGGGGTGCAAATCACAAATGAGTGATTATGGGCTAAGTTGATGTGGGCCCTTGAGACCAACATACCATAAAAATTTCTTCATCCTCGGTGCCACGGTTCAGGTAGTTATTTAGGAAAAACTGCATTTTTTGGGTTTCGGGGGGCCCAGCGCGGAGGGGGAGTGGCCCCCGGGGACCAAACGAAAATTTTCCGTAAAAGTCTAGTGGGGCTACATACCCACCAAATTTCATGTGCCCCGGTGTTTCGGTGCCCCGGGTATCGTTGACCAAAATTTCAGGAAGTAGATGACGGAAAAAAAAAAAAAAAAAAACTGACAATCCCTATATGACCGCTTCGCTAGCTTCGCTAGCGGCGGTCATAATAAACGGTAGGCCTACTGCTGTGCACATTGTGCAGGATGCCTATTCGTAGCTCCTTTCAATAACTTTTTTCATATTCTAGCATAGCCTAATGTGTAAAACTGCATAAGGGGTAAGGTTTAAGTCACACAAAACGCATGATAGGCTAGGCTACGGTATTATTCGAGGGGTAAAGTTTGTCAATAGCCTAAATATAGCCTACCTTTGGGGAAAACTGGTTAAATGTCGCTGTTCTCTCACTCAGTTTTCTGTTGCCTTTTTCGTTTTATGCCAAGTTTTTCCATGAAGACATTTAGGCTACTGACTGTAGGCCTAACTGACATTCACCATCTGTTCTGTACGCACGTAATTCAATTCCACATCTATGATTCAAATCTAGCGCGTTTTAGAAGCGCAAGGCTATGAGCAAGACAAGAGAGGGGTGAAGTCTGCTGGGCAAATAGTAGCCTACTGTACTATGCCATACCACTGCAATCTTAATCTACGTAGGCCTACTCTACATTCCTTGTTATCAATATGCCATCAATAGCAATAGCCAACTAGATGTTGTCAGTCTCTGAAACCAGTCTCAGACCAGAAACATACAGATTGATATTTTGAGGGTAATTTCACAGTTTTTTATAGGCTGAGCTGACAATTGAAAGTTTAATATTTCTGAAGTGAAGTATATTTTGTTTTGTTGTGTCGGTTGAATGAGCTCCATTTAAAAAAAAAAATCACAGTGTGGCATGCTTGACTGGCATGTTCTAAAGCTTGACTGACATGTTCTGAGTTATGTGGATCCATGTGAATCATCATGGCCTCCTCTGAAACTCTGACATAACATCACCACACATACACAGACACAAACACACATATGTGCACGCGCACGCACACACACACACACACACAAACACATCGACAGACCATAATCACCAGATAAGTAGAGAGGAAATCAGAGATAGCCCAAAGAAGTTTGACCCAAATAATCCCACTGTTTGTCAACACCCAGATACAAATAGCTCCCACTGTATAAGAGCACAGAAAAAGAAATCACTTGCACGTGAGATAGTTACCTGTTTTCAACCTTCAAAGCATCAACACGTGACACATATCTGTCTCATTTCTTTTCCAGTTCACTAAATGTCACTATTATACTTGTTACAAATAAGTAATTCAGCTGTTAATGCTGTTAAATAAAGAATAGTCAAATGTTAAACTAGCATGTTGTTGTCTATTAGTTTAAAGTCAGCCCAAATGGATTCTCATGCTGGTCTTTAGTCATTAATTAACAACTTTATGCTTTAGCAACCTATATGAAACATTTAAAAATGCATCAGACTGTTGTCATTGCATTATGAACAGCTTTGATCCTAGTGATGAATACTGCATATTGTGAACTAAGAGCACTGGATAAAGACTGTGAGCATCTTTGATAGAATCACTGCTCTATAGCCTGTCTGTTGTGTTGAGTACAAAATATAAAATACTTGTCAATTATAATAATATATATTATATACTTCTGTTAATGAGAATAATTAATTTACAGTCATGCACAAACAGTGCAACATAATTGGTCCTAATTACACATTTATATGTAATAATATGCCTCAGCTAAACATGTGATGGAAGGCATTACTTCAGTTCTTAGAAAAAAAATACAATATAACAGAATCACCAGAGGTGACAGACATTACACAACCAGAGAGGATGCAGCCACAAACACAAACACAGAGTAATTATAGAGTTAGAGACTATTGAACTTAGGCGGATGGTATTGGTGCCACATGAGGTGAGCACATTGTCGGACACAACAACAGAGGGATTACATAAGAGACTTTTTTGCAACGTGGAAAGCTACTTAATCATGCCCATCTCATCAGGGTGGCACTATGCCAAAAGCAGCTGGCTAAATCAGAAGTAGCCCCCCAGGACGGTTTGAAACTGACTGACTAGATCAATGAATCCCAATTACTTTCATAAAATTCAGATGAAAAGAATGAACATGGCAGCTTCAAATGCAACATACGTTTTCCAAGCATCTCCCAAACATTTGTACCCTGTGTTACTCTGAAATAACGCTTTCACAGTTACACTGAACATTTTTTCTTTATATTTGAAAATTCATGCTCGCTGTCCTGCACACTATGTTGCCAGTATAATGCATCAAGGCACTGATAGGACAGCACAGTCATCCCAAAGACTTGAAATATTTATCTTGATACTAAGTCAATAGGACAGTTAGTAACAGCGTAAAGATGTTTGTTTTTGTAACACCTAGTACTACACGTTGTTACTCAGGGCCACCTCGCTGTGTCTGTGGGTCGTTACATAAAGACTTAATTGTTTTTACGGCAAACATGGGAGGGTTCAGTGAGAGAGAAGCCAGCTTACAGTAAGGATTTCTACAAACAGCTTAGCCTTAGATTTAAGCACCTTATTTAGTTACATGAAGTGAAAATAATCAATAAGCCCATCTATGGCAGGAATATAAAAGGGCGCCTCTGACAGAGAGTCGTCACAGGCAAGTGGAAAACCACAGAGAGAGTATCCACACAGCTGAAACCTAGCCTATTCTTTGGCTTTGATCTAACCGTACAAGCAGGTAAGACTCCCTATGGGTTAACGAATGAGGGACGAACATGGGACTTGGCCTGTGGATGGTTGACTGCAGGCTGTGAAAGAAATTTAATATGAACTTATATTTAATATGAACTCATCGCTTTGGGGTTTTTAGTTTTTGTATTGTCATTTCATGACATTTCCTGCATTTGTAACTCTTTGAAAATCCTCTCTGCTTAAAAATCAGCCTGCACTGTGTTACAATGTCCAGCTGTTAGTGACTTTAGCTGCCTGTATGCGACATGTACTATTAAAACAGGATGCTGTGTTGAGGAGTCACTCATAGATTATTCTTATAACCCACTGAGTTAGCTACAGTCATCATTTCCACTTCAGATGTCATGCATTAGTGCTTTTGCTCACCATCACACTTCTTGTTTGCCACACAGAATGGAATACTACAAGTTCGCTCTGCTCGTTGTGCTCTTGTCCTACATCGAGCGCTGCTGGTCTGCCTCCTGTGTGGTGGACACTTTCACGGTCAAGCAGGACTTTGACCCCAAGAGAGTGAGTCCCAGTCTTGGAGAATTAATGCTATTATTCCCCTTAGTCTGGAGGGGGATACTGAAAAGCTGAAGAGAGCTTTATTTTTCATCTGGCTCTCTGCTCGTCTAAAAAACTGTGTTGTGTACAGACTGGATTTTCCTAAACCCCCCTGGCTCTTTGTGATTCTTCTCTGCAGTATGCTGGCAAGTGGTATGCCCAGCAGAAGAAAGACCCTGAGGGCCTGTTCCTGCAGGACAACATCTCCGCTGAGTACACAATTGATGATGACGGCACCATGACTGCTTCCTCCAAGGGCCGTGTCACCCTCTTCGGGTAAGCTACGGACCCCATTTATTGATTTTCTCAAAAATATAATTAATGGGTTAACTGATGGATTTGTCCCGTTGGTAGACATTTTATACAGACTATGAACCATGATTACCATGTTTATAATGATTTGTTGATTGATTATGATCTGCATTATTTTTTTTCTCCATTACTAACTGTTGCTAATGCTAATGCTAATGGTGGCTGTAATTGTGTCATAGATTTTGGGTTGTGTGCGCTGACATGGCTGCCCAGTACACCGTGCCTGACCCCACTGCTCCTGGCAAGATGTTCATGAACTACCAGGGCCTGGCCAGCTACCTGTCCAGCGGAGGTAAGCAGACCCATCATCACAAAATAAAACACACAATGGAACTGCTTTCCATTGGCTGCAATCTTGCCATCCCCCTGCTATTTGGATGTGTGGTTGAGTTTTGAGCTCTTTTTCTCTTTTCATTGCTCTCTAGGTGACAACTACTGGATCATTGACACCGACTATGACAACTATGCCATCACCTATGCCTGCCGCGCCCTGAAGGACGATGGCACCTGCGAGGATGGCTATGCCCTGGTCTTCTCCCGCAACCCTCGTGGTCTGCCCCCAGCCATCCAGCGTGTGGTCCGCGCAAAGCAGGAGGAGATCTGCATGGCTGGCCAGTTCCAGCCTGTTCTCCAGTCCGGTAAGTTCCTCACATGCCACGAGCAACCTGAGTTTTCAACTTTCCCAAATGGAAAGTCATTAGCTAACAATTCTTGTCCCATAGGTTTATCTCTATTTTTAAGTCAGTACTTTCAAAGTCATATTTAAGTAATTTCTAAGCCAGCATTGAAATGGCATGATGAGGACCAAACCATGTCTGATCTCAGCTTCTCTTGTCTTTTTTTCTGTGTCCACCACAGGAGCTTGCTAAGCAGTGGACTCTTCTTCAGAGGGATTCCTTCAGCATGCTGGCATGGGAGGGGGCATCCGGTTCAATAGTGGTGCTTTAGAGAGGTGTTATAGCGAGCTGCACGTTGGGAAGAAGCCATTTGTGATTCACTGTGTCAAGGGAAACTTGTTGTGTTGTACCAAGTGTGACAAATAAAATATTTTTAAACAAACATTACCGTGTTGCCCCGCCCTGGTAATTTCATGGAGGTATTCTGCTGGACTTTCTACTGTGCATCAGAAAATAGATTGATGTAGATTTAATCGGTCAATATTCATAATATTTTATAAACATACCAACATACCAACCAAAATGTATCCATATCAATGATCATGATCAATTATTTTATATTGGTATTAATTTGACCTTTTCAGAAAATTCCCCAGCAAATATTATTTTTGTTGCCATCAAATTTAACATAACTTTGTCTACTAACCTTAAACATACTGACTACTACAATATATATCTACTCTTAGAGAGATAGAGACAGAGAGAGAGAGAGGTCTAATCTTATTTGTAAGAAAAAACACTATAGATAGATAGATAGATAGATAGATAGATAGATAGATACTTTATTGATCCCCAAGGGGAAATTCAAGTATTAACCCTGGCTCATTCAGTATGATTTATTCTGCCTGAAGAAGGTCTGCCGACTGAAAGCATTCGCAGATTTGAGTAAAAGCCTTTTTTGCACAGACTGGAGTGTGCAGATTTTTCTTATATCTTTTATAAGTTACCTACCAATCCTGCACCTTGACAGATGAGCAGTGATCTTTGACTTTATTACAGTAAGAAAAAGCACTTGAAAAGGTCAAGGTTCACACTCAAGTGATTGTGACAGGTGTCTAGTCTACAAAAAGGATGTTCCTCTTAAGATTTTATGGTTGGTTAGCAGAGGATGCGAATAGCCAATGACATTATACAACTCATGACTCCAGCAGTCTCGATCTTACAAGTCCAATGTTATGCAACACATTTCAGTCCAGTTAGTAGCTCTATGTGAAGCTTTCAAAATAAACCCTTTTAATGTTTATGCTTATGTTAAGTCATTATATTAACTGTGATAAAGGTGACCCACCTGTGTCTCCCTAAAGTGGAACAGCAAATGTGAAATACCAACAATCTAACAAAGTGGTGTTAGTCAAAGTTATGTAGAGGATTTCATAAAAATGTCCTGTATCGTTGGTCAACCCAGCAACCATTTATTTTTAATTTCTGGCCCAAGAGAAGATTGGCATCTTTGGGTCGGAAAAAAAGGTCAGATTTAGCCTCAATCCACTCTCTTCAGCATCTGTCCTCTTAAATCTTGTGCCCCTCCCATCCTGTTGATACACCTGGCCAGCACCCTGCCCACACAGCCAAAGGCTAAGGCCATGGATCACCTGAGGTCTATCCTTACACCACACTTCAGTGGGATCCATTTCTGCACTGAACCTTTGGCTAAAGCTGTCTGTAAACGGGATTACACGTGTGAGATTCCAAGCTGTCTCGGAATGTTCTTGTGAAGTAAATGTTGGAAACAGTGAGGAGATGAACACAAACTTGGGCTAAAGAGCCAAAGTGTTCTAAAGAGCCAAAGTGTTGACAACAACAGTGCAGAGTTTCAAGAAGAAGGTCATCATGTTAGGAGTGCCAAGATGTTGAGTTCAGAACACCGGAAGGACAGGCACTGTTACCATGTTCACACGTTGCATCACACAAGATACTTTACATGTGAGCCACGGCTGTATGACAGCCTTATGACCTTCAAACAGAAAATATGACAATGATGTGTTTTCACATTTGGCATCAAGCATTCTGTGTATTTAAATTGTAATATTTGTTTGTTAAGTTGTTCAGTTATGCACTAATACACACTTCTGTTCCACTGTCATATCTGATGTGATAGACCTAAAATGATTCATAGACCATAGACCATGTTTAAAACGGAGTTTGATGGCGCAGGGAAACCAGTTTTACCCGATTATATACCTGAATTGCTTTCCACCCAACAATGTACACATACTCTAAAGAAACTCCACTGGGGACCACTGGGTCCCTATAGGACCAGATGGCTCCGTTCCCTCCAGACGACAGCTTGCACTGGCCCAGCCAATGAAAGCACCTTATGACCAACAAGTACTTAAGGACGGGACAGGGTTGATTATGTAATTAGATTAGATAGAAAGCTCTGGCAAACTCTGACCAGAGTGGGTGTATGCAAGAAATGAGAAAACTCCACAAGGTCTGTCTCTGTGCATCAGGGAAGGTTGCCATCATTTACCAGTATGGTTGGACAAGTGTAGTTTTGTATGCATCAGAAGACACTGGGTCAGATACGACCAAGGTCTACCCTTTTTCAGATCCACATCAAATTTAATCCAATCTTCTATTCAGGTTAATGTATGAGATGTTATACATTATTCATGCCCATAAAATTAGCTAATCTATTGTATTCTACTTTAGTCTTGGATATTTGCAACATTCCAAGAACTCCATTTACGGTTGAAGCTAAAAAAACATCTTGAGTTTGATGGACATGCTTTAACAACACAAATGGTAAGTGTGGTTAATGATTCTTATGTAAGACCTCACCAGCACATCTCTCTGGACAGACCTCTGGTCACGGTTTGACTGCTTTCATCAAACTGTTTGGTTCCCCCTAGTGGTGGGATTCATTGAGCTGTCCTCCTTTGTCCAACCACCAATGTTTAGATTGACCCACAAGTAACCTGAAATAGATCAACAGGGTTTCATGATAAAAAATAAAAATAAAATAAACATATTTGTCTTATCACTACAAATACAGATACATATTTGTCCTTCCAAAAAAAAAAATACAGGGACTTCAAAGCCACTGTAACTTCAAAGTAACTTTGGATACAAGATACAAGGATACAAGGAAGTTTATTGTCACATGCATTTTTTTTTTTTACTTTAAAAAAATACAGTGACTTCAAAGCCACTGTAGCTTCAAAGTAACTTCGCAGTGATCAAATATTTGAGCAGAACACGTAGACAAAAAACTTGGCTTGGAAAATGTAATACTTTATTGTTCTCTCTTTCAGTCAAGTTCCTTTGATGTTAACCAATGGGAAGTCACTCTAAGATGACATGACCGGTCAGAACCGTAGTTATTAACATTACCTTTTTCCAGACAAACCCTTAAAAGACCATAATGCAAGCACTTCCTCTGGCATGGTAGATCTAGGTAGATCTATCTAGTTGGTATAACCCAGCGTTTCTCAAACTGTGGGTCGCGGAGACATGCCAGGTGGGGCGCGGAGACATGCCAGGTGGGGCGCGAACTGACGTGAAAAACTGTTTTTTTTTTTTTTTTTTTTTTTTAGCTGGGCCCAGGTAGCACCCGATGCGCAATGGACGCACTGTGTTATTCACAGGGAAGCGCTCGTGTCAAGGCAGCTTAGTTAGTCCCGACCTACATGAGATTTTGAACGTTGTTGTGAGAGTGGTGAATTTCATCAAAACCCGGTCCTATTCTTCGCTTTGTGAAGAGATGGTAGCTGAACAAAAGGCTGTACTTTTTCACAGCGAGGCAAGGTGGCTTTCCCGAGGTAAAGGACTGTCGCGCGAGTTTGAGCTCTGAGTCGACTCTTCTTGGAGGAAGAGTGCATGTTTGAATCTGCAAGCACGTTCACTAATGAACATTTCTTGACGAAGCTGGCCTATCTTAGCGATATATTTGATATAGGCCTATCTTAGCAATACATTTGAGTTAAATGTCCAGTTACAAGGCAAAGACAAGCACCTACCTCACCTAGCAAATAAGATTACTGCATTCACCAAAAAAACTTGAGTATGGGACAGGCGCCTCGATCGCGACAGTATTATGCCTTTGAGATTTCTGAGCGAAATCGCTGAAACGTCTGATTGGGAAGCACTCTTGTGATCCCATGTATTAAATAGTATGCCTACGTCACATCCCTGCAAAGTTTATTTCAAAAATATTTCCCAACCAGCAGTGCTCAGTATGACTGGATTATGGATCCATTTAATGCAGCATGTTGGTATTTCATTGAATATATTGTACAATGCTGTAAAATGGCCTATGCTTCCTAATATGTTGCTGGAAAACAGAAATGTGTGTGTTATGTATTTATTTATTATTATATCTGCAGCATCAGCTGATTTTAACTCTATTGAAGAGGATATATTTAGAACTTGTCATTATTTCAATAAATTTGACAATTTTAAGCTTGACCTACCACTTTCTTAGAGCGATGAGGGACAGGTGCATGGGGCTCAAGAGAATGCCCACTTGATCAAAGTGGGGAATGAAAAAAAAAGTTTGAGAACCACTGATCTAGTTTGTTAACTACCACAGTCACGAGTTGGGTCGCGATAGTCTATCATTTTTAAAAAGTGGGTCCCCAGAAAAAAAGTTTGAGAAACACTGGTATAACCTTACAAAGAGTTCATATAGCAATTCACCTTTACAGCTGTCCACTCAATACAATATTATTAACTATAAGTGATAAGGCTCCTGAATTAAGTGTAAACTTTGCTACGGGTGAATAGTAATCAAGCTGATGCATGGCATCTACTGTACAGCATGTCAGTGCTGGCATCTCAATATACTGTAGGTGACACGTCTGGTCAGATCCTGAACAGCCTGTTAATTTTCACACCACCACGAATGCTGACAGAACACTTCGTGAATAGAACACCTCACACAAGATAAGAGTGCCTCTAAACATAGCACGAGACCTTGCAATAGTTTACCCCCTTTAATGGATCGGCACACAAACATTTATGGTCCGAGATTGTCGACGGGTTGTATTTTTCTTGGAGGAGTTAATGGATAATGATGGGTTAGCGTGACCCAGGAGGACCGGAACACAGGTGGGGCTGGATACATGACTGTACCACACCAAACAGGCCAGCTGGCCCCTGTGAGAATCCCTCATAATCCCTCGACTGGAAAGTTTGTACTACAAGTTCACAGTAGTTCAAAAGGTCACGCACCTGCAGCACACCAATCCCACTGGCAATCATCACTTGGTGTACATGCATCAAATGAAACACCACCCACCCCGCTTTTACATTAAAGCATTTCAGTTCAATAACAATTCTGACAGCTAATTATGAAAATATCTACTCTAATAGCAGGGAATTGTGATAACTTTGGATTACTTTCAAAAAGGGGTATTTGACTGTGGTGTCGCACACCTTGGAGTTACTGGGGAATAACTGATTCCCTTAGAGTTAAACATGACATCATATTGTGAGTATATTGAATATAGTATATGTGAAAACAACATCATCAATTTATAAATCTAGCACAGAGAAATGCATAGACATTAGCATTACAAGCAGAGGAATTTCTGTGTTAATCAGCACAAGAATTAGCGCCTCTCTTTTGCCAAAATATGTCAGGACACATATTTCTCATTAGCCCCTCTTATCTTCCTTATACACAGAATCTGGGCTGAATCTGAATCTGTGCTGACCCATAAAGACCCATTTTAGCTCCCTCTCTCTCTCTCTCTGACATAGCAGGGGGGCTCTGTTGCCATAGAGACAAAGCAGCCATCACCACCCCCCCCTGCCTCCCCACCCGACACACACAAACACAAAATCACACACACCCCTCCCTTTTCTGTCAGCCTGTCAGTGATTGGCTGTGGCTGAGGCTTATGTGAGATGTGTTTTCCCACAATCCCTTGCTCAATTCCTCCAGCCACCGCTCACCGGAAGACTCTGGGAGGGAAGGCATGGAAGATGCATTCTCTACCCTTTATACATGCTCCAGTCATGCGGGTGAGTTCACTCTCCTATCAGTAAGGTGTTTCAAAATTACACTAATGCTATGATCCATGGTGCCTTTTATGCTCATAAGAAAATGAGACGAGGATGGTCCAAAGCCAATGGAAATCTGTAGAGCCATGATGGAGCCCTCCATAGAGGCTTAGCCAAACAATGACCCAATTGTGTTTTTACAGCTTATTCTGTCAATAAATGGGGGTTTGGCATTCATAATTAGAGTGGTATCTATGATGTGCATAATTGAGAACATTTGTAAGCTTTCTGTAATGAACGCTGACTTAAATATCACATCTTCTAAATGAATAAGTGTAACCAAATGTGAGGATAGCCATTGCTTCCTAACTAACACATATACATTTGACCTGTTTTATTTACCTTAGCCACACATGGCAATAATACATGATAACAGCTAATAAAACAGTAACCAATAACATTTATCAGTAAAACACAGGCATCTCATTTGGCTTTTCTGAAGTCCTCCGACCCTCCATCTTCAAGCTAAATTTTCTACCATAGCACTTGCCTACATTTGAAACAATGAACACACTATGACTATATAAAGTTAGATACACTGGTGCTATATATCCTTCAATACCCATCTGTGACAATTGTGTCATTGTGTACATATACGAGGGAATACTGGGAAACAAATACTATTTTGTGTCTTGTGATTGTCTTGGCTCTCTCTATTCTATATGAGAATAGACCCCATACATCTCAAGCATGACTACATCTCAACATTTTCCCCATACAATTGTAACATGAATATTGTGGTGGCTAGATTGCTGAAGTATTGTGAAGGTAGAAACAGCACGTACACTGGATTTTATGCTTTAGAAATGGTAACCGATTCCCCTTAACATCATAAGATTGAACCATGTGACATACAATGAATCAAAACCCATTCCTCTTGTCCAACATCACAGCATTGTCAGTGCATGCATAATGCAATAAGCCCCCATGCAATAAGCCCCCATGCCCACGAAAATGGGGTTACAAATCAACTAAAGATCAAAAAGTCAGAATGGCTTAACTAATCCCAGAAATGCTGATTTTGATCTGCAAGTGCACTGAGCTTTAAGACAATGAAGGGCAATTCCACGGAAAATTGACTTTTTGTCACATCCATAACGCCAGTGAAATGTCTTGCCATTTGTATGATGTGAATGATAACATTCATTTTTTGTGCATTTTTTCTCATGTACATTCTTCATCCAAAAACAGCAAATGCTCAGATTTCATGTAATCATTTACATCATACCATATACTATCACATTTTATCGCCATTATGGATGTTATCAAAAATGTAATTTTCCATGGAATTGCCCTGAAACAAATAACAGTATCCATACGTATCTATATCTTTACACTGCACATGTTTTTTTCCATATCTGGTTTGTCTCTCAAATTCTGAGGGACTCTTCAGAAATAGTATTGGGCAGACGAATAACCTATCAGTACAGAGCCCAGGAGGTGTCGTTGCAAGATATGTTTGTATATCGAGAGAATGTGCACTCATTTTACTAAAGTGTGCGCTCTTTTTACTTACTTGTGATGTAATTTTACTAGATTGTTGCAAAATTTCAAATGAAAGCACAATTTAGTCAATTGAGCACACTGCTTAGTAGAACATGCACACTATTAAGTAAACTGTGCGCACATCTAGTCAATAGAGCACAATTTAGTAAAATGAGCACACAATTTAGTAAAATGAGCACCAATTTTCTCGATATACACAAAAAATATCTTGCAATGACACCTCCAGGGTTCTGTATATCTATGAGCAACAACAGGAACTCTTCTAACACAACATTCATGATATTGTGTTGGCCTGTTAGCTATCCAATTAGCAGATTCATTGACAGAGGGGACACAATGAATTACGCTTTGAGGAAAACATCCTCTTAAAAATTACTCAGCAAAACGTCAATCAGTATTGAAAAGAATGTGGTAAGGTGAAGAACAAACTGTGTGCATCTGCAGGACATTTTCTCTGTGAGGGAGAGAGAAAGAGTGTTTGTGCATGAGAGCTAAGTCACACACCCACTCCTTACCCTCCCACTTCCACCCAGCCAGTCAAAGATTGACTTTTCTCTCTACCCATGCTGCCCTGTTCCTCACTATATTGCTCAAGCCAGAGCTCCACAAATAAATAGCCATTATACTTCACACGAAGCATACACCTCTGATCCACCCCTTGTTCATTCAGCCTATCAGAAACATCTTTGCATGATTAAAGACTTCCCTTTTTTTGGTTTTGAGAGAGAGGGAAACATAAGGTTTACTCCATGACTGTATAGTCGCACTACATCTGTCTACTGTGGTAGGACTTAATGGACATTTTTCGTCTGCCACCAGAACACTATCAACTACCTTGACTTTAGGGTGAGTCATTGTTTTTGTTAATAAACTACCACATTTGTTTATGGGTTAGGCCCTATTGCTTTGGGATGTTTGTCCTTATATATCAAAGTTTAACATTTCACAAAGTTCTGGTTTCTGCATTCTGTGTTTTGTTAGTTTGTTTTGAAAGTATCTGTCTGAAACTGTTAAGGTCAGGTCACAACAGCCACGTCTTAAGTGTTTAAAAAGAATGCAAAAATTTGCTCACTGCATATAGATGTTTGTATTACTATGTGGAACTAGCTCATTTTCCTCTGTGAAGTCAAATGCATTCCTTGCAACTATAAGAGGAAACTTGGAAACTCATGTCAGAAGTTTTCCCCCCTATAGTCATTATCATCATTTAGAATGATACCATCTCGCATTGTTGTGTCTCATCCCTATTTATTTTATTCCCCTGAGCACACAGTGATTGCGCAACCTTTTGCTCGCTATCTAAACTTTACTCTGCAAAATCCCCCTGGCAGTAAAATCTGCATTACATACTTGTGTCAACCATATTTTTTCTCAGCATCAATAAAACTCAAAGACCTCAAGTGCTAGGATACCATGTAATAAAGGATTGCGGAAAAAGAGACATGACAATAAAATTTACAATGGTGTTCCATTTTATGAAAGTTTAACTAGTCTGTCATGGCAAGGACCTGTAACTTGCAAAAATCAAATGTGTCATTGTTTAATGGTTTATCTTTTATTCAACTGTAAATAGATTACAGAATTAATCACTGAATTTGTCTGGGATCATTGTATTTTTTGTCTCAGGCAACAATGATCAAACAGGATAACACCTTTTGGTAATGGCTCTAAATGCCTGTGTAAATGAAGCCATGATTATCATTAAATGGTTTCAATCCCTCATAAAAGATTAAAGCCTTCTCTGAATGCTTTTTTTCATTTCAGGAGCTTGGCTGAAAACCCCATTACCCCATGGGTTCGCTCTCACCAGACAATATGGAGGACACCAAATCATCCGTGATAGGACCTCTGGAGAGAAGAGTCCGACAACGCAAAGCCCCTCTCGAAGTGATAAAGTCCAAAGTAGGCAGAAGCTTAACCTGCTCCGTGCCCAGGTTAAAGGGTGCATTGACTGGACTCTTCCCTGTAGTGCTATGGCTGCCAAAATACAAGCTAAAAGAGTATGTTTGGGGCGATCTCATGTCTGGCCTCATAGTGGGCATCATTCTTGTCCCCCAAGCAATCGCCTACTGCCTACTGGCAGGGCTGGAGCCCATCTATGGCCTGTACACATCATTTTTTGCCAACATCATCTATTTCCTGATGGGCACCTCCAGGCATGTGTCAGTTGGCATCTTCAGCCTGATGAGCCTCATGGTTGGCCAGGTGGTAGACCGAGAGGTCTACCTGGCGGGCTTTGATCTGAATGAGGACGCTAAACAGGGACCAGCTGGTGGTAATGCACTGAACTTCACAGAGGATTCCTACAGTGGTGTTATGAATGTCTCAACATTAAGAGTGTTGGACATGGAGTGTGGGAAAGAATGCTACGCTATCGGAATTGCTACTGCACTAACTTTACTTGCTGGGGTTTATCAGGTATGGGCATCTTCTAAATACTATCAGTACTTTACTCTCCATTCTGTACACATAACTAACCAGCCATCAGCACTATCCATTTCTGCAAGCTTAATAAATGACCACCCTGTTGTTATTCTCACTTGTATGTATGCAGGTGTTGATGGCTGTGTTAAGGCTGGGATTTGTCTCAGTCTACCTCTCTGGGCCAATGCTTGATGGCTTCGCCACTGGTGCCTCGTGTACAATCCTCACTGTCCAGGCCAAGTACCTTCTGGGACTGAAGATCCCTCGTTACCAAGGCTACGGCACTGTGGTAGTCACCTGGATCAACATCTTCAAGAACATTCACAAGACCAACTTCTGTGACATGATAACAAGTGCCATTTGCATTAGCATCCTGGTGGCTGGCAAAGAGATCCAAGAGCGGTTTAAGGGCCGCCTGAAAATACCACTTCCCACTGAGCTTGTGGTGGTCGCAGGTGCAACCGTAGCATCCCATTTCGCTGACTTCCATGGAACGTACAGCTCCAGTATTTCCGGGGCAATCCCCACAGGCTTCATCCAGCCAAAGGTCCCTAGTGTAGACATGATGTCCCGGGTTGTGTTCGACGCAATCCCGCTAGCAGTCATTAGCTTTGCTTTTACAGTCTCCCTATCGGAGATGTTTGCCAAAAAGCATGGATATACAGTTAGGCCCAACCAAGAGATGATAGCTATTGGCTGTTGCAACATCATCCCTTCCTTCTTCTATAGCTTCACTACCAGTGCTGCCCTGGCTAAGACCATGGTGAAGGACTCTACAGGATGCCAAACACAAGTGTCCAGTGTTGTGAGTGCCTTTGTTGTCCTATTAGTCCTGCTCTTCTTTGCCCCTTTTTTCTATGCATTGCAGAAGTGTGTTTTGGCCTGCATCATCATTGTGAGCCTGAGGGGTGCTCTTCGCAAATTCAGGGATCTGCCCAACATGTGGCGTGTCAGCAAAATGGACGCCATCGTCTGGATCGTGACCATGGCATCAACGGCGCTCATAAGTGTGGAGCTGGGATTGCTTGTTGGGGTGGTGTTCTCCCTGATGTGTGTCGTGGCACAAACCCAACATCCCCAAGTGTCTCTACTTGGTCAGGTCAACAACTCCTGCCATTATGAAGACACAGAGGAGTACCAAAATCTACAGACCATCCCCAAGGTCAAAATTTTCCGCTTTCAGTCACCTTTGTACTATGCCAACAAGCAAATCTTTTTGAAGTCCTTGTACAAAACTGTTGGACTCGAACCATTCCTTGAAGTGACCAGGAGGAGGAAAGCAGCAAAAAAAGATTTGTCGGCAAAACAGAGTAAAAAAGCGGACCAAGCGAATGGTGAAGTTAGTATAGAACTCATTCACAATGACCTAGAATTCCATACTATCATCATAGATTGTTCATACATGCCCTTTATTGACTCCACTGGGATGACCACGTTTAAAAATGTAGTGAAAGAGTATAAAGAAATTGGTGTCACAGTTCTCTTAGCATGCTGCAATACTTCAGTCATAGACTCACTGAAGCGAGTAGCCTTTTTTGGGCCGGCTGACAAGGACATGCCCAGCTTATTGTTTCATACGGTTCACAGTGCTGTGTTTTTTGCCAGTGGTGTTCCAACAGCAGAAGCAGCAGGCAATACACCTGTATAAATAACATGGGTCGCGAGAATCAGCATGTGGTATATGTTTCATTGGAGAAGTTAAGAGATATACTGATGCCAATGGTCATCCACAAGCTATCTGTGAATGGGATATTTAAATATCACTTTAAATGAATGATTTTAAAAACACAATAGCTTTAAATACCATATTTCACTTTAAAGTGATATTCCCTTGCTTTACTGAATGTCTGTTTCTGTGAATTTCAGTGCACTGAATGAGAGAAAAAACTATATAGATCAGAAGAGAATAGAAAAATGAGAATGAAATTTGAATTTGAGGATTCATTTTTTAAAAGAAGTTAAACCCGACACACTTTTTATGTCAGTAATATTTGTTTAAGCATATTTGTCTACGCTTGGGTATCTTAATCAAAAACTACATTGTTATACTTGTTGTATACATATAGGTATACCAGAGAATGTCTAATAAGGGGGGTATACTTTATGTACTTGATACAAATCTTATTTATAGACATGCCATATTTTGATACCTAGCCTAGAAACTAAATGTCATCTCATGGCCCCTGAAGAAAGGCCTTTTTGTTATTTCTGTGACCATGTGTTTTGTTGGATATGTGACAAAAATGATGCATATAAAAAATCCACCCTCAGAGCTGGAAGGCTGTTGTCTCAAATACATTACACAAACACATAAATGCAGAAAATTACAATAAAGTATTCAAATACAGCATATTCTAAACCTACAGGCCTATTTGATCTGAACAGTAGATCAAACAATAAACCAAAATGTCAGCAGGTAAAAGCTTGTTTTTGGAGGCAAAGAATAGGCTTGACAATATTATTCTGAAAGTAATTGTGGTGAATAATTACTTAATATTAACTTAGACTGGCAAACTTCTTTTTTTTTTTTTTTACTCATTTTTTATTGTATTTGGTGGGTAACAACATATATGAAAGGCATTGTTACAATACAGATACACAAACCCAAACAAACCCAAACATACCCCCCACCCCCTCCCCCCCTACCACATGGAATACAACACAACTATCAGTGTAGCACAGTCAGTGTAGAACAGTCCACTTAGTTTCTCTCCAGTAAAATGTCTTGGACTCTGGCAATTCCATTGCTCCAAGTTTGTATTGTCCGAGGAGTAGCGCCATTAATCTTGGCAGAAGAAAGTTCAAGAAAAAGAATCTCTAAGAATGTATTCAGCCAATGCTTATGGGCTAGGTTGTGGGGTGGAACCCAAACTTGAACAATGATCTTTTTGGCTGCTGTTAGACCAGCTAACCAAATTTTGGACCTTTCATTCATGCATTCAAGTTTAGAGTCATCATTGAGAAGGTGTAAAACAGGATCCACAGGAAGCTGAATATCAATGAGATCAGACAATGACTGTAACACCTTATTCCAAAAATCATAAATCTTAGGGCAGTCCCACATTATATGCATAAAAGTCCCCAAAGCATTTTGAGAGCACAAAGTACAAAATGGATGTGGAGCTTGACCGATTAAGTGCCTGACTCTGATAAGCTCTATGAGATTTCTTCATATGAATAAACTGATGATTAGGATTATGAGAGGAGCTACATATGTTATCCCAGCTTGCTTCCCAGTCTATTTCTCTACCTCTGAGTGCCATTGAACGATCCCATGCCAATGTACTAGGCTTAGGATCCCATGCCAATGTACTAGGCTTAGGATCCCATGCCAATGTACTAGGCTTAGGATCCCATGCCAATGCACTAGGCTTAGGATCCCATGCCAATGTACTAGGCTTAGGATCCCATGCCAATGTACTAGGCTTAGGAGACAAATATGAGAGAAGAAAAGAAAAGAGACAACGCTTTTAGGGGCCACTTGTATCCAACTGACTAGACGATGCTCTTTCATCTCTGAGCCCCATACAACCTTGTGTGCGTTAAGAGCTGACCTAAGTCTGAAGTAAAAGAATAAGGAATGTCTAGGGATATCATAAAGTGAAACCAACTCATTAAAGCTTAGTAACGAGTGACTACCATTTAAGTCTCCAATGACCCATATACCCTTCTCTGCCCATAAACCTTGAGTGAATGGCTTATTTCCAGATTGTTACGCCAAACAGGAGATGATTTATGCCATTTCGATGTAAACCCCACAAGTTTCTCAACTTTTCTAAATGTTTGAAGCATGTATGTCAATACTGGGCCATACCTCAATGTACAATGTTTAATGGAGAGACCAGAAAACAGAAAATCCTTAAGCCTAATGGGAGCAATTATGTCTTGCTCTATTATCTGCCATGGTGATATAGAATTTGGATCCAGCCACTGCTTCAGTGGGCGCATGGTAAATGCCCAGTGATAGTATTTAAAGTTAGGAAGTGCCCAGCCTCCTTCTAGTTTGTTATGTTGTAGTGTGGTGCGTTTTATACGTGGTCGTCTCCCATTCGAAATATATTTAGTGAGTAGTGAGTCAACCTTGGACCAGTAATCCTTCGGCGGAGATAGTGGCAGCATAGAGGAGATGAAATTAATGCGTGGTAAAATATTCATTTTCACTACTGCTATGCGAGACGGGACAGATGCAGGGAGAGCAGACCATCTTTTTGTATCCGCCTCAACCTTTCTTAAAACATTGGTGTAGTTCAGTTACGTTATGGCTGTGACCGATGTTTGAATTAGCACCCCTAGATATTTGACCTCTTTGGTAATTACAATATTAGTAGGTAAAACTAGCTGACTTCTATCTCTGTTAACTAACATCAAGGCAGATTTAGAAAGATTAATTTTAAAACCGGATAGTGCACCAAACATATTTAACACATTAATAGTGTTGGGAAGAGAGTTCTGTACATCTGACATATAGATTAATGTATCGTCTGCATACATTGACACTGTGTGAATAGAAGAGCCAATTTGAATAGGAGAAATAGATATACAGTTACGAGTGGTTCTATAGAGAGATTAAAGATTAAAGGGGACAAGGGGCAGCCCTGTCTTGTACCACGGTTTATAGTAAACAAATTTGAAATTACACCTCCTATACAGACTCTAGCAGAAGGGTTCGCATACAAAACCTGAATCATTTGAATAAACTTAGGACCAAACTTAAATTCTTTAAGGACACGCCATAGGTATTGCCATTCAAGCCTATCAAAGGCCTTCTCCGCATCAAGAAAGAGAAGGCCACAAGAAGAGGGAATCTTCTGTGCTTCACCTAAAATGTGAATTAGTCGCCTAATGTTGTCTGCAGCCAAACGGCCCTTCATGAATCCCGTTTGGTCTGGATGTATTAGATCTGGCAATACTGACTCTAGTCTGCAGGCTAATACACGGGAATACATTTTAAGGTCAGCATGATATTGGCCGGTAGCTTGCACATTCAGAAGGGTCTTTGTCTGGTTTAGGGATGACTGAAATAAGTGCAGTGTTAAGGTCTTTGTGGAAATGCCCTTGTTCAATAGCAAAATGTATAGAATTCAGCCATAAAGGACCTAAAATCTCCCATAAAGCTGAATAAAGCTCAACCGGCAATCCATCAAGACCTGGAGAACGCCCTCTCTTCATACTTCCTAGTGCCAGATGTAATTCTTCTAGTGAGATAGGCAAGTCAAGTTGTTCTGCATCTTCTGTGGAAAGGGTAGGAAGATTCAGGTTGTCAAAGAAATTTGTATAATCCTTCTCAGAGGGCTGACAATCGCTAGAGTACAGTTTTGCAAAAAAGGATGTGAAAAGACTCATTTATATCTAGAGTAGTTGTCACAGTGTCTCCTTGATCTCTTTTTATGGATGCTATTGTTCGGCTCTTCTCCTGATGTTTAAGAGTCAGGGCAAGAAGATGACTTGGACGGCTGCCTTGTGAATAATACTTGTGCTTAGTAATATGCATTAAATACTCTACTCTATGTTGTAGCAAATTGTTTAGTTCAGCTTGATATGTCTTATATGTTCTATGTTTTTACTATAATTAATTTTAAGTTGACTTTCTAGCTGTTTGCATTTTTGTTCCAAATCAGAAATCTGACGTAACTATTATGCTTGAGGTAAGATGAAAAGCATAGCATTGTACCACTGATAGCATTGTTCCTGAGGAATCCCTTTATGGAGGCCCATAAAAACATTGGGTTATCTACACTACCCTTATTAATGTCTATGAATTCATTAAACCTCCATCTAGAAGTCTTATTATTTTTAATTTTCCCAAAACTAAATATCGCTGCAATAGGGTTATGGTCTGAAATATGCCTTGGGAGAAGATCCATGGTGGAAGATGCAGAAACCAATTCACTAGAAATAAGTAGGTAGTCTATCCTAGAAAAAGATTTATGGCTTGGAGAGTAGTATGTGTAATCTCTTGATGAAGGATTATGAAGTCTCCAAAGGTCCACCAAATTCAGGTCCTTTGCTAAATTACCTAATGCCTTAGAAGAGGCTATCTGGGTATGGGTAGCGACAGTAGCAGACCTATCTAGGGTGTTGTCAAAAACTGTATTCATGTCTGCGCCAATAACCAAGTGATATTCATCTGAAGTTAACAACTCTTTTGTAATGGACTGAAAAAATGCATAGTCAAAGATGGTTGGGGCATAAATACGAATAAAGGCTACTTTCCTGCCTTCAATTGAGGTACAACAGAATGCTAACCTTCCTGAAGCATCTGATCTTACCTTAATGATGTTTATATTCAGATTACGTCTCATTAACACAGTTACCCCTTTGGTGCTAGTGCCATCTGATGAGGCAGCTATCATTTTATATCTCCTGTTTTGTAGTCTTAAGGTGTCACTAGGCTTGAGGTGACAGCTAACGTGCATAAACAATAGCTACACCCACATATTAGCTGCTAGTCAGCAACCCCCAAGCTAGTTGAGAAATTACTGTATACTGAAAAACAAAATACAACTAAACTAACATAAAAGATGTTCATCATAATTATTACAGAAAAAGTTTGTACTCAAGCATCACACGGGTTGAAATTGTTAGAAGTCATTCCATGTCTGTGAAGTGCAAGGATTCTCTAACGTTAGCAGTTGTAGACCTGACTTTATTCTCAACCGGTTGAGTTGAAGTGGCGCCTTGTCCCGCGAAGAACAGTTCAGCCTCCTCTGCTGAATCAAAGGATAGTTTATCCCCCTTGTATGTGAGCTTCAAGATGGCTGGGTAGATCAAAAACGAGTCGATGAATCTTGTTTTGCAGGCGAACTTGCACTTTTCTTCGACGCCATTTCACAATACTAGTATTCAAAACTATCCAATATGTTAAATTAACAACTTTGTTGCAGGAAACAAGTGAATAAGCTGCCAATTAAAGGGCTTTTGGTAAGAGCTCAGTGTGAGGCGACCATCTCGCTGCGCGTCTCACCAGAAGTCCTAGACTGGCAAACTTCAGGAACACTCAGGAATCAGGTTTATTCTGTTACAAGCAGAGAGGGTAAAAAATGGTCTATGGTCTGTGTAGGCCATGGCCTCTGTTGGATCAACCTCTCCCTCTCTTCCTCAGTTCTCCATCCTTCTTCTTCTTACAATGCAAGTTAGTCACTTTTGTATAAGTTAAACAAAGAAAGAAATTGGCGGCAAAACAATCCCACATGGTTGGTTCTCCATTTGGCATCAGACACACCTACTCACACCTACTTCACACCTACCCATTCTTATCTGAAGAGCATGAGGAGAGATATCTTATATATCAGAAATATCACTTATAGAATATTTCAAACATTCTCACAATCAAATCATTACAATCCTTGTACTGAGACTATTACAATGATACCAAACATGAATATATTTACATTTAATGACACATGGATACATTATAGCAAAGTAACATCCTTTGTCTTGTGGATCGTTGCTTCCAGTCAGTCCAGTTTTGTTGCTTCCAGAGTCATGGCAGTTGGTTCTGCCACAGGTTCCGTCGGACCTGTGGTTCCTGAGCGTCGTCCAGTCTCGTCTCGTCCAATGACATGGCCTGGCCCCCACTGCTCCTGCTCTGGGCTGTACCTAAGCCCAGAGCGGAGTTGTCTGGTCCATCAACCTCGTCCAGTGGCATGGCCTGGTTGGTTCTGTAGTCGAAGACAAAGGCATGTCACACCTCCCTTTGTCCCTTCTGGCATGAAAGAGACCTGGAGAGACTGGAGAGTGGTTTCACAACAACTTGGAGAGACATGACCATGAGTGTAAACAGAGTCGAGCAGTGTCTTGTGAATGCAGTTTCACAAGTCAACAAAAGTATGCTAATGTTTTCAGTTTCTCAATTGGAGACAGTCACACCTATGGGTCGTCTAACATAGCAGCACCTGGTCAGTCTTTTTCCACCCTTCAGGGCTATTTCCCTCCAAACAGAGACTAAACATTTGCATCGGATCAACAGCAAATAAAACAATTAATGAATAGGTTTACATTTATCAAAAGGCCAATATAAAGAAAATAATTAAAAATTTGGTTAAGTTTAGATGTTTAAAAGAAAAATCCACAGACTCACGTGGGTAGGGTATCCCTGTCTTTTAAAGAGATTTTGCATTAGAAGTGAGGGTCAGTAAAACAAAACATTAAACATTTAAAAAGGTCAATTTTAGCAATAAAACCAGTAAACTTAGAGAAGAAAGTGTTTCAAGTCAATACCGTCTATCTCCCCCTTTTTATAGATAACAAATTCTGATCCCAATATGAATGAAGAAAAAGAAAATACACAACTAAAAACAAATAAAAGGTAATTTCAAACATAAACAACTCAAGTTGTGGGTATGAATCCACTCAATTGAACATTTGCCCACATCAAACACGGCGTAAACATGTAGCAAACATTTCCCATTGGCATACAAGCAAAAATAAAAATCTGTCTTAAAATGTTAAACCCCAAAAGGTATCCCTCAAAAAACAAAATAAATAAAGGAAAGAGAAATGGTTGAAATCAAAACAATGGCCTCCTAACACTCCTCTTGTCTCCCCCAGTGAAGCTCCTTTGTGTCCATGGGGGAGAGGCTGGGGGGTTGGGTACAGGATACAGTGGTGATTAAAAAAAACAAAGGCGGTGAGATAACAGATAACAACTGTTTGAAAACTTTTGACCCAAGAAAACAAAGAGAGCATCATTTCAACATTCAACATTTCAGATAATCCTGTTTTATACCAAATAAATGTTGTTTCTGAAGAAAAAATAGGAATCATTAGATCAGACTTAAAATAAATTGTATCTCATCAAGAAGGCCTAAAACATCAATCCATTTCAGCTGGGAAATAAAAGTTACAGGAAAAGAAAAACTACTTGATACTGTGGAACATAAAATAAAGGTCTTGAAGTCCTTGATCCTGATAAGATTATAAACTTTGCAACAATTCCTCACTCAAACATTTCAAAACAGAAGGACTTCTGTTTTCGTTTGTCCTGCCATGTCCTGCCAGGACCACAGGAAACAAAAAATGGAAACAAACACATATTATATAAAGAAATAAAATATTAATTAAAAAAAAAATCACACACACAGGGCCGGCCCACACGCGCATTCATTCATACTGTTAGTAGACACACACGGACACACACAGCTCCATGGAGCAGGAGGACAACTTAAACGGGCTGCAGGAAGATTAAGGCATTTTCATCATGTGCTCATGTTAGCTCATAGACAAAGACATCTAGACGCCCCTAGCGGCAGTTAGTTAGCTAGTTAGCAGCTAGTTAGGCGTACTTAAAAGAGGCCTAACCATGCTCTCTTGAGCTTATGCTATGTTTGCACACTTGAAAGTCTCAGTCTATTAATACGTGAGTGTAGATGTAAAACAAAACATCTACTCAAAAACAAAACAAGACTAGCGTTAGCTTAACACTTTGGATTCTAGCCGCTCATACGCTCTTGGTGATAAAAACAAAAACAGCAGCGCCAAGTTCTGTCTAATATTCTGTTTGGTATTGAAGGAATGAATGTTCTGCAAACAAAATGGGCTTAAACTACGTAGCTTATTGGGACCTGGCCAACGTTCCCGTTCCCGTAAAAATAGGTTGCACACTATATACCACAGTTAATATTGAGCTGCCTAGCAAACTCGCTAACCTATTTACTCTTTAGACCTACTAAAGAGGCTCCCTAATTTGGATTGGGTTTCATAGAACCCAATGTAATCCAACACATGTCGGGCCATTTACAAGATATGGATTAATTCGTCTTGTGCGACGTTTTGCCAAAATCGGGGAATCACAAGTTTGTGTCCACTATTAAGTTATGGTTTTGCCAAAATGTTGCCAAAATCGGGGAAGCACAAATTTGTGTCCACTATTAAGTTACGGTTTTGCCAAAAATTTCTTTACTCATTCAGAATGCCTTTTCCGATATCTTAACGCCCGTTCCAAACTGTGGTTAGCAGGAACCGCCCGGATTTACAGATATATACCTTCGTTCAGTACCAAAAGAAACGCAGATTAAAAAGCGTCCTTACCTGGGAGCTGTCACCAGAGCGATGAGAAAAAGAAAAAAAACTGCGGCGTTAGTAGGGGGGCCTATATGTCTAATTTGGGGGCTTGTGGGATTTGCATGTTAATTTTTGAAGAGTATTATATCTAGGGGTTCTTAAGAGTAAAAAAAAAAATTTTGAAGGACCCAAATCAAAGGTCAAATTCAGAAAAGGTCAAATTTGGTGTTTTGTCCATAAACCTCACATTGCTGGTATTATAGCATAGAGTTTGGTGCAAAAAAGCAAATATATTCTACAAGGTAGTGTGCACAAGTTGGCCACATAAACAATACAACATTATAAAACATTTTTAGGCTGATGATTGATCTCTTTAACAAGAAATTGTGCCTAAAATTCTCAATACTATCAATTTATGCCTATTAGTGTGCTGGAGTGTAGGCCTATCCTGCTCTGTCAGTTCTTGTCTACACCCAGAGCACAAAGTGCAGAAATCTCTGTTAAATCAAGTTTAATAGACTTTTACATAGTACCAGTGGTGGAGGAAGTACTGAAACTCAGTACTTAAGTAAAAGTACAAATACACAGAGAAATATTTACTTTAGTAAAAGTAAAAGTACCACAATGACAACCCTACTTAAGTAAAAGTAAAAAGTACCTGCTTTTAAATGTACTTTAAGTATTAAAAGTAAAAGTATTTGCATAATGATTTATTCTCTTAATATCTATATTCTAAAACGAAAAATCAGTATGGGCTGTGGCATTTTAATTAAGCTAGTTTTAGGTTATACTCGACTAGATAGTTTTAAGCTAATGCAATTGTGCTTACCATCTGTGACCCAGTTTACATTCTGACCTACAATTCTAGAGACTGTAATTCTGGTTATCTAACTAGGGTGATCTGCTGAGTAATATCATTCAGCAAAACACGAGAGCCTGAAGGTTAATGGGGTAGACAAGGGAAACGTCGGGTGGATCGTAATGCAAATTATGCTGATTGAACAGAAAAGTTGCTGAGAAAGGTGTCTTTATGATTAGGTTCAGTTTCACTTGCGCAGACGCATAGACATTGAATGAGCGTTCACATTACTACCCCCCAATTGTAGGCTATGCATCTTTATTTGATCACACACAATTAAGGAATATTTCCTAATCTGGAAAATGTTACGTTTTTTCCGGCCACCGGTTCATTAATAGTCTACCATTAATTTGTGCCGCAAATGATCAGACGTGTGACAGAAGCATGGGCATAGCCTGTAACTTTGCTGATCCGCGGATAGCAATCTCATCGGAGAGGAGGCCCTAACGCTGCAGATAACAGACAGAGAAAGGCACAGAACACAGTTGCATGTACAGTGTAGCCATGGGTCTGGTGAATATAGCCTGCAGATGGGATGGCTACAAGCTCACGCTTTGCCTGGTCTAGACTAGAAGCTTATGTTTCTAAGAATGCACGTAGCGCTCCAGAATCTTTGGTAGCAACCCCGCCCCCTGGTAAAACAAACGTGTTTGTCAGAGAGAAAAAAAAAACTGATCATAAAATGTATCGTAAAAAGGAACGATGGTGTTGTAGAAATGTAGCGGAGTAAAAGTACAGATAATTGCTGTAAAATGTAACGAAGTAAAAGTCAAAAGTATGCACTATAAATTTTACTTAAGTAAAGTACAAATACGTGGAAAATGTACTTAAGTACAGTAACGAAGTATTTGTACTTCGTTACATTCCACCACTGCATAGTACCAGCTGAAGTCTGTAAGGCCTTCCGTAGCCTATGTAAGTGTGAAGAAAAGAAAGGGTAAAGGATCAGATAGACAAACAGACAGGTGTGTGTGTGTGTGTGTGTGTGTAAGAGAGAGAAAGAGAAAGAGAGACACTACCAGCATGGACGGATTATGAACTTTCAGGCCCCTGGGCCCAGATGTATTAAGGGCCCCCCACTAATTGTTGCAGGGGACATTGTTTTTAATTTATTTGATGTGATTTCCTGTATTCTGGTGCATTTTGGGGATGGCCAATACTTTAATTCAATCAGATTCATAGCCTATGTGTTGATATGATGTGTTGAAATTGAGGCAATGATTTCATGCAATGGCTTGGGCCCCCTGACTCCTTGGGCCCCTGGCTTGGGCCCGGTAGGCCCGTGCAGTAATCCATCCCTGACTTCCAGTGACAGTTGGCTGTTGATAGCTGGCAGTGATAGAATTTAAAATATCGAATAACCTGAAGCACATAGTGCTCTGTTCTTCATGGTTGGTGATATTAGTGACCTTCTAGCCTTCTAGCAAGCACATTTTCATAGTTCATGGTGGCACAGTCTAGTTAGGTTATATTCTGAGGTGTGTCTTTCTGTTAGTCAGGTATGGGCTATGTATCCAGTGGCAGATATATGTGGACTGGTGAATGACCCATCACTAGAGACATATGCCAAATTTCTTGTTTTTGTCCATGAGAGAGTTTGGAGATGGGGGTCACAGATCAGCCAACAATTACATTGTTACAGTGCAGTTTTTTTACAACAGAACAAAGCAGTTTGGCACAGGAACTGCTACAAATCCACCTGTAACAGTGAGCATCTGCAGCATGCTAAGATTCGCTAGAAATCATGTGAAGCAGGCAGGACTCAGTGTCTTCAGAAAAGACATAGACCATCTTCTGAACCTGCAGTAACACCTGCAACTGCATCAAGTCCTTCTAGAGGGACTTTGTACACTTGTTCAGCAGCTGCTGCCAGCATAGATAAGTGCTTCTTCTGTCAGAAGCAGACAAAAGAGCGTCTTCATGAGGTGTCCTCTTTCAATGCAGGCAACCAACAAAGAACTATAAGTAATATTTTGAAGTCAATGACTTTTAACAGGTAGCCAGTGTAAAAATGCTAGTATTGGGGAAATATGTTCATATTTTTGTGTGTGTTAGCAGCTGCATTTTGAATTACAGCCAGCATAATAGCATTACAATAGCATTACAATAGTCTATCCTTGAGATGGCATAAGGACTTCCTTATCTCTGAAATGTTTCTTAAATGGAAAAATTAAGTTTTGGTGATCTGTTTTATGTGATTACTTAGTGCTAGGTCCTGGTCAATTATAACTCCTAGGTTTTTAACACTTGTGGATGAGGTCAGTGGAAGATCACTATATGTAGCCTGTGATGTGGATAGGATATCCCTCATCTTTTTAGAACCTAAAACCATGCCTTCTGTTTTATCTGAGTTTAAAAGCAGGAATTATTCATCATCCATGTCTTTAAATCTCTTATACATGTGTCAAGTTTGGTTAACGGGGTTAATTCATCAGGTTTTATGGAGAGGTATAGTTATGTATCATCTGCTAAACAACAGGGGCCCCAGTACTGAGCCTTAAGGCACTCCATATTTTACCATAATATGGGTAGATGGTTTATTATGGACCTGTTCAAATTGTTGACGGTTAGGAAGGTATGATCTAAACCAAGCGAGTGCTGAGTCTTTGATGCCTATCAAATTTTCAAGCCTAAGTAGTATATCATGGTCTATGGTGTCAAAGGCAGCGCTGAGGTCCAGGAGTACCAGTATCGATACAAGGCTAGGTTTTTTAGATAGATAGATAGATACTTTATTGATCCCTAGGGGAAATTCAAGAAATTTTGAGGGAGGGCTTTAAAACAGATGTCTTAAACGACTGCGGTAGCCTACATGCCCTGATAGAATTATTTATAATCTAGAGCAAAACATTATCCAGGAAGAGGAGATCAGTCTTAAGAAGGTGAGTAGGAATAGGGTTTAGTAGGCTAGTTGTAGATTTTGATGAGGAAATTGTGGAGGTGAGATCTAATATGTTGTGTATATGTAAATTAATTAAATGTTGTTTGAGGTCTCATCTGTGATTCTGTGATTTTGCTTTCAGCAGTGTATTTGGTGAAACTGATTGGTTATTGATCTTTTCCTAATTGTTTGACATACAATCATAATACTGACATACAATCATACTGTTGAAAATAAGAAAATAACTGTTTTGTGAACTTTATTCAACATAATTTAGGTGACATTTATGGTGTTAATTATAGTGTAATATACAATTTCACAAAAATAGGGTTAAAACAGGTAAATAAAAAATGGAGACATCATTTTTCTCCATGTTCAATGACCTCTAAAAACAGTCCAACCTCTCTCCAAAATTAACATTTCAATCCCACAGAAACCACATAGGCCCCCTGACTACGTCTTAGAATCAGCGACAAAAGTATATTATCTCTGCGGTTGGATCCTCCATGAAAGTAATTGTGGTGAATAATTATAATATTAACTTAGACTGGCAAACTTCAGGAACACTCAGGAATCAGGTTTATTCTGTTACAAGCAGAGAGGGTAAAAAATGGTCTATGGTCTGTGTAGGCCATGGCACAGAGGCCATGGCCTCTGTTGGATCAACCTCTCCCTCTCTTCCTCAGTTCTCTATCCTTCTTCTTCTTACAATGCAAGTTAGTCACTTTTGTATAAGTTAAACAAAGAACCAGTACATTAGCATTTCATTGGGGGAGGGGAGGGTGTCTCTGTTTAATGTCAAGAGGGGCCACATGGCTAACTGAAGTCTTGAAATTAAATTATTATTAATTTTAACCCTAAAATTATTGCTATCAATTCATAATTTACAACAGACTGATATTATGGAGAGAAGACAGAGGGAGTAAACTTAATGGGTAAAAAGAAAATACTGTACTTAGCCTCTTTTAGAGACCATCCGGGAGATAAAATAATTGAATGCTGCAGGGCCAGGCATCAAACAATCGCTTTTATTTAGGGGAACCAGAGAAATTGTTCTTTAAGCAGTTGCTGATGTGTATTTGAACGTTAACTGATCAAATGCATTTCTTAATCAGATGCACTCTGTTTTTATGTCTTTTAATCAAATTACTATCTTATGTAGCCTACACTACATTATAAACTATTTTTGCTTATTATTTTGCTTTGCATTTGTTTTTCTGTGACACATTGATTAGGCTACCCCTGTGTATGCGCTGTATAAATAAATTTGCTTTGCCTTGCTGACCGCATCATATTGTGTTAACCTATCCACACCGACACACTTTTATCACACTTCTTAACGCGACTTCAGAATCAACAAGTTTTTCAATATGCTCTGTTTGCCCAGGTTCATAAGTGCAAAACTTCCAGCAGCACTCCCGAACAGCAGGAGGCGATCACTACACATGGTACCTTTACGTCTGAACTTGACAAATCCAGGAAGAAGATAAGCGGGACAATTCAAATTTCACCGCGTTCGTGTCATTTGCTAGCTAGGCTAGCTATTCGGAGTTGTGACATTTGCGTCTCAGGAATTAAAAAAAGCAATTTTCTCGCAACAGTCTTTTCAAGATGACATCAAGGAAAAGGTAAAGGTGTTGGTGGAAATAAGTAGTACAGCGATAGAACGATAGAGCGATAGCGGTAGAACATGGCGTTAATGTTGAAGGTAACAAACGGACTGCTTTCGTTTATGCAGAGAATGTCTCCGTAGACGGGCTCTGGTTTATGTTAAGCTTTGTCAACATTACAGCCCGTAAATCGAACAAAAGTCACTGAGTGTGAAATGTCAGGTCGTTAACTAAAGTGGTCGAAAAGTTACCTTTCTTCATTATAACCGTGGTTAATGGCATCTTAACTGAACAAGCACGATTAATTACAGGAAATGATCTAGCTGCTACCGTAATGGTAATGTTATGCTAGCCTTCTGGTATCTGGCTTCGCGTTATGGCTGCATTATTTAGACAGTCTGCTAGCATTTAAGTCATCTTGCCAAATGCCAAGAACAACGCACTTGTACAAATCAATCCATTTCATGAGTGGCTTATTTTTCTTATTGGTATATGGAGACAACATTACAAAAGATTAGGCTTTAGAAGCAATAGATCTAGCCTGCTGGCTAACGGTTGGTTGGCTGGCTGCGCGTCACACAAGCTGCATTTTGCAGTATTTTTTAGCACCAACTTTATAACAGATACAATACATCGTGCATGCGATGGCTGCATTGTTTAGAAAATAATCTTGCCTAATGCCAAGAACACATATGCGATCCATTTCATGAGTGACTTCTTTTTCTTATAGATCTATGGAGATAACGCAGTGTTTCCCATACATTAACTTATTTGTGGCGGCCCACCACAATATCAACATTAACCACCACACAATAATTTTCCATGTTGTACTATTTAAATTGGATGGAATTCTTTCATTGTAGAGCTATGTGCACCTTTGCACAGACTCTCCTTGTGTCTCTCTGTCGAACCTACATGCATGTCATGTTTAAAGAAAACATTAACAATCCTGCAAAGCATAGAAGACGACTAGCTAAATTGTGCTTAAATCTGGTTAGCATCATAACCCCGCTGCACTAATAACTTTTGCATCCAAGTTAATTCTGCAAACCTACCACCATAAATAGAATTAAATTATGTGGGAAACACTGTAACGTTATAAAAGATTAGGCTTAAGTAACGATATTTCCATCCATTTTTTTGCCTATTTGATTTGATTTTCATGTGTCAACTGGCAGGGCGACCAAATGCACGCATATGTGGCGTGTGTAGTAGGAGGATTCTTCAGTGTGATGTGTTTCTCCTTTGTCCTATGTGTCCATCATTTGAAATTGTAGGGTTGAGTAGGGTTAATCAAATTAATTTCCATGCTTGCATAGCATACAATATGTTGATCATGGTTTGGACCAAGAGAGAAAGAAGCACACATCAAAAATTAAACTGTCCATTTATCGGTATTGTTTTTTATTATTGGTTACATTTGTATTGAGGTAGGCATGGCCCACTATAACCCACCCCTGGCCCTGCCATGAATGGGTTATTTAATGGAAAAATTCCTTGATGGGTATCTTTTTAGGGGTTAATCAATGGCTGGAGTGTATTTTTAACTAACTGTTCCATGCTTAGATGCCTAATTTCACTCTTTGATATGTCCTCAGTGAAACACTGGCCTCATCCCTCATCTCTGGCATAAATATGGCCATGGCACAGCTGGTGGACATATGGGATAGCATTGGCATCATGGAGGAGCAGAGAGTTGAACGGATGTTGACCGTTAAGAAGCACATAGAGGTATGTCATGTTTCATGCAAATAATAATGTATTCATTAATAA
The DNA here is from genome assembly GCF_046254945.1 of Alosa pseudoharengus. Lineage (NCBI taxonomy): Eukaryota > Metazoa > Chordata > Actinopteri > Clupeiformes > Clupeidae > Alosa > Alosa pseudoharengus. The sequence goes on from NW_027468609.1 coordinate 29,816,324, forward strand.
TAATAATGAATAATGATAATAATGTATTCATGAATGACTCTGATAAAAGTTTATATTTCTATTCAAAGGATCTTTTGAGGGATATGATCACGGAAGAGGAGTCACTGAGGCACAGAATCAAATCAAGCATTGTAATCTCACAGAAGCAGCTTGAGGCGATATGTGAGGAAATGAAGGAAGGCCCGTATAAGGTGTGTGTGTGTGTGTGCCTCCCGTGTGTGTATGTATAGCGGAAGTGTGTGTATAAATGTCCTTTTTACTGCACCCCCACCCCCCAGCTGGAAGAGGGCCAGACCATCCTGCAGACGGAGAAGAACCTGCGTTATCGTCTGGAGGCACTGCAGAAGGAGAAGAATGACCGCCTGAGGGATCTGAAGGCTCTGCAGCTGGAGGACGAGGAGTTGTGTGTCCAGCTCTGTTCCACACCCTACTACGTGCCGTCCAATACCGTGCCCTCCTACGAGCAGCTGAAGGCCCTGCGGGAGCACATCCAGGACCTCACTGCTGAGAGGGTAGGGACCAGCACAGCAGGGCAGGACAAGGCCTTTAGAAACCTACCTTTTAGCCCATGTAAACCATGGTAGTGGTGTTTGGGGAAGAAGAACACAATTTTGGTGGTGTTTGTTGGCCACAATTGAAGTCTGAAGGCTGAAGAAGAGCCTGTGGGCTCGAAATGTCATATTGGCACAATGGCAAATATATAATTATACAACAATTAGGTCTGGTCAAAATATTTATTCATTTCTGACGCGCAATTGTGGTGTTGTTAAGAGAAAGCCATGGCGATACCTGACGGTACATTCCATTCTCCTTCGCAATTAAGTCTTTTGAACCAGTCCCTGATGTTCATTTAAAAGTCAATCCTAACTTGGGCCTGTGTGTGTAGTGTTTTTATAATTTGTGTGTGCCCCTTTAGGCAGGGATCACACTGGCCAGTGGCAAGCGGCAGGTTTCCTATTGTTCTCTATGTTTCGGCAGTGGAACGGTGGAAGCGCTAGCGTAACGCTAGCGTTGAACAAGCTGAGCGTTGAGCTTAGTTCAACTTTCAAAGCGCAAGGCGAGAGTAATTAATTGTCAGTTTAGACAAACCGTTTGTATTGCTTAAGAACGAGATAGAACTTATTATGGTCTGCAGGGCTCCAGACTAACTTTTTGCACTGGTTGCACTGGTGCGCCTAACTTTTTTTTTCTTAGGTGCACCAGCACAAAAGTTAGGTGCACCCAAATTTTCAACCACATCGCATTTAACACTGCAGCAGGTTCACTTTTTTCCCCTTAATTACTGTCCTATATAGGTTGTCCTATGACTTATGATTTACAATTCTACAAGAAAAGTAACTTAAGTGTTGGTGCTTTAAGTGCTTCACTGAGCTGAAATTTAAACTTAAAACATCTCAAGATGTATTAAATAAAAATAACAGTGAGTAAATTAACAGTGCACGTCTTTTAAGGGCTTCAAACTGCACATCTCATGGCTCAATGTTTTACATATCCTTCATGATCTTTAGGCCTTGGCTAAACCAGCTCGCCATGCTAGCATCTTCCATAGAAATGTATTTGAGCACAATTTAAAGAGATGTTCCAAGTAGCCTGGGGGATTTTTATGTGATTTTGCAATGATGATTGCAATAATCATTTGACAGCCCCACAATGCAATTTACTTTTTAATTTTAGTATTTTTAAATTTTCAATAATAACAGTTAATGCAGTAACGAAATGGTAGGCCTATTATTATAGGCTACTGCAATGACTTGCCATGCTCGATCTAAATGTGTCCATTCAATTCACCGTACACAATGACCACTGTATACATGCAGGGAATATTCGGGCTTTAAATGTAGCAGCGATATTCGGTTTGCGCCAAATACCGGATTAAATTGATTGATGCCATCAGAATGAGTTTACACAACTCGCGCGCAAAACGAATATTGCTGTTGAAAACCGGGTTACTCCCTGCATGTAACTGCGGTCAATGACACACTCCTTTTCGGCGATATCTGTATCTCTGTCGTTGTATGCATTGTTCGCAATTTTAAGACGTCTTTTCATCTGCAATGACTCCTATAAATTTGGCGCAAGTGGCATTCCTGTACGTCGGGTTTAGCCTACGTTCAAACTATTTTTCTGGTGAATAATTATTTCGGACTGAACTTGGTGAAGGGAAGTTTCACTAGGCCTATCGTAGGCAACGATAAACTTGATCATCATCTCGGGCTCGTCTGATCGGTTTGCTGCTGCCAGCCGCTGAAAGGCAGTGGGGAGAGGGGACATTTATCTCGGCCTATGTGACCACACTGTAATGCAACTACATCCACTCTAGTGTTGACGAACTGACCGAAGTGTCGGTTAAATAACCCGGTTCGTGTCACTGAGCCGGGAGAATCGAGTGCCAAACGTCAAAAACCGACTCAGTGTTCCTAACATCATTCGTTTTCACATACAGAGCAACACTGGCTTGATTGGCTGTGCTCGAGTGTTCTCGTCGCTACTCTTTCATCGTATCGCGTATTAGCGCCTCTACTGGAGTGGTAGTATAATCAGTCAAACAAACTATGATGAGCCTGCATGGCTCTGGGCCTCATAACCATGGCTGCCAAACGAGTCAAACAGTTCGCTAGGTTCTCCGGGCCTCGTAACCGTGACTGCCACACGAGTCACGAGTTACGAGTTACGAGTCACGACGAGGAAATCTTGTCGATGGGAAAGTATTATATCACATACCTACAAATACACATAGGCCTAATGTTATCTTAGTAGTCATGTTAAATAAATGCTTAGAAGTGAATGACTAGGCTGCAGGCTGTCACGAGGAGACAGAATGACACCGAATGTAACCGTGCAACCGCTGTATACCCTTTATCTTGTCTTGGTTCTCGGCATGTTTGATTCATACCATTAGTGCATCGTAGCCTAGATGGATTTATTCATGGCAATTCACACATTATCGATGGGGAAGTAGGCCTACATCTCATATTAGCATACACGTCATATTATCTTAAAGTTATAAAGTGAAATGTTAGAGAAGTGAAGCCTTATTCTAGTATCCTAGATGATTGTGTTCATGGCAATTAACACATTATTGATGGGGAAGTAGCCTACATCACATAAGCTTCAAATAGGCTACACGTTATCTAGGTAGCCTAGTTAAAGTTAAATGTTGCTGGCTTCGTCACAAAGAGACCGCGCATAGCCTACTTACTAAACGAGACCGTAACCACGGTACCGTAACCGAAGTATAGGCTATGAGTCTATATCAAAACGGTTGTCTAGGTTCGCGGCAAGTTATTCCAAGCCTTGTTTTTAGTGCATCGTAGATGCTTGTGTTCATGGCCATTCATATATCTATGGGGAAGTTCATCACATAGCCTACAAATACACGTCATGTTATCTTTGTAGTTAGACAGTTAAATGTTAGAGAGGTGAATGTTGCTGGCTTCATAGGTTCACGAAGTGACCGCGCGCCAGGCTACTGAAGGAGACCGTAACCGAGGGTATGAGTCTAATCAAACGGGTGTTATCGCAACTTTGAGTTCGCAGAAACCTATTTATTTCTCATGCATCTTAGGTGATTGTGTAGCCTACATAGATGTTCATAGGCTACATTACCGATGGATATAAAATACAAATACGTCATGTTATCTTGGTAGTTATGTTAAATGAGATGTTTGTTGGTAGGTAGGCTGTCACGAGGAGACTGTAGGCCTACAACAGGTTAGAGACCGTAACCGTGCTAATGCATGAGTAATCAAACGGGTTTCTAGGTTCTTGGTAAGTTGAGTTATCAACTGATCCCAAAAGCCTTTATGTTTCGTGCATCTTGGAATGGTTCATTGAAATTCATATGCTAAATTACAAAGGGGGGAAATATTATATGACATAGGCTATGTTATCTTGGTAGTTAGTTAAATGTTAGAAGTGAATAGGCAATTGGTAGGCTCACGAGGAGACCGCGCACAGCTGACTACTGAACAAGACCGAATGTAACCATGGGCAGTGCTTGAGTCTAGTGTAGGTCAATATAAGTGTGTATGTCAGCTAATTTCAGAGACATGGAGAGCATGACATTTGCAGCTTGAGGCTACATGTCTTGGAGCGACTATGGCGGGGGAAGTAACGCACGATATAACACCCCCCCCCCCCCCCCCCGTCGCGCGAACCGGTGACCGAATCTATTAACTCGGTAGGCCAACCAACGACCGTCCGGTTGAACCGACTTGCGTATAAGAGTCGGTTGTCCCATCACTAATCCACTCTGTTTATATGACGGGTCTCTGACCTCCCTCGCGCACTCTTTCTCTCTCTCTCTCTCTCTCTCTCTGCAGCACACGCATTTTCAAATTTACTCACAGGCACTGGGCCACGGCCAATCAGAGGGGAGGTCCCGCCCTTCACTATCTGTGATTTGTTTAAACCACGATATTGGCCAAATATGTGTCTGTAATTGAATCAAAGGTAGAGTTTCAATGCGGACACTTTTTCCTCTCTCGAATAAGGCGCACCGGTGCGACCTCCGATTTTTTTTTAGTCGCACTTTTGAAAAATTAATTGGTCGCACTCTGGAGCCCTGGTCTGAGCGTTACATTACGCTTACCGCTGCCGCTGCGTTATTTCCACGGTGATTCCCGCCTTAAAGTCCTGCTTCTTTGTCCCTTTCCCTGTTGTCATGTCTGCCCTGTAGAGGAGCAGGCTGGCTGTGTTCACAGCGCTCCGTAAAGACATCGCGCTTCTGGCCAGTGAGATGGGGCACGACCCAGAGACCAGCCTGGAGAGGGAGGCCGTGAGTGATGACCCAGATGTGTTCCTGCTGACTCACGACAACATCAAAGCTCTTCAGCTGCTGGTTGGGCAGGTATGCTAGAGTCAAGACATCATTCACACAAGATGTATACATTAGGCTACATCAAATATCTGAGTCAGTTAACTTCGTTTGAAGTTTGACTAATATGTGCCCCCTTGTTGTGTGTGTAGTTACATTAATGCCAATTTCACACTCAAGGATTTATCATTTGGTCTAACAAAATTGGAACATGATGAGCTGTTGTGTGACAGGATGCACAAGAAGCTGTTTTGTCACTTTAAATATAGACATAGAAACTGGAACTTATGTAGGCTACAGAAATGGTAAAACGATCATTCTCCACTGATCCTACAATGTTAAAGGAGAATTCCGGTGTGACATTGACCTTAGCTGCACTGAAAGATGTTGCCGAGTACTTACATGTGACCTTCGGTCACCCCCTAGTATTCCGAATTGCGCCGATTTTCGCCGAACTTGCATAAGGTTTTCAGCTAGCTGTGGGGGCATAGCGTATCCTATGCAGCTAAATCGCTATTTTTACACCATTAAAAATGTTCCAAGTAACTCCACACTGCATTGGTAGACTTCTGAGGGTCCTGACATTTAAAACGAGATACTGAGAACTTTGGAAGTGCACAGGAAGTTTATTAAAAAAGACTGTTTATACTGTACAAGCAGTAGAACTACCTTCAGAGAATCCCTCCGCTGGCCGCCATCTCAATGAAGTCGCGATCAGTCGACTGCCGAGCACGAACGAACAGGATGGACAGGGGAACAGATTGCAAAAGTAATTACAAAATTACTAATTACTAATTACAAAAGTAAATAGGAAATATATAGTTACTGTCTAAATGAGCATGATGAGTACACGGTATCAACGAAGCTCAAAAGGTTTTACATCAGTGATGGGAATCTCGCGTAATGTTGTTGACGGAAGACTTGCTGTTGCTGTAAGTACTCAGCAACATCTTTCAGTGCAGCTAAGGTCAATTTCACACCGGAATTCTCCTTTATTTATCTCAGGAGGTAACTAGACTGTCTAGTAGGGATCATTTCTGAATATGGAACAAGTTAATGATTGCAGTCAGAGTCAACTTTCTGACTGAGTAGCAGGGAGCCACAGAGCCTGACCCTAGGCTACCTCACTGCCTCACCTGAAGAACAATCAGTAGCCAAGAATGATTCACATGGGAACTTTATTCCAGCGGGTGGTAAATTCTTGATTGGTTTGTTTGCATTACATGGGCTCCAACGTTAGTTCACCTGTTATTCCCCCTAACTAGGCTATGCCTAGATAGGCTGCAGAATAATGGAAGGTTAACACGTTTCTCTAGTAAAAGTTCCTGTAATATGTGCATCCCTGTCATGGATCAGTTGTCATGTAAATAAGTCATGTAATCTTAACGATCCTATTACTAGTGAAGTCGTGTAGTCTAGGCGACCCATACGTTTGGCCTAGCCATCTAAATCGACCATTGTCAAAATACGCCAACTGGCAAGCTTTGTTAATGTTTACATACACGGTCAGCACACCGTTAACTCCAGAACTCCTTCTGCTTGATGTAGCTGGGGGTGAAGAAGGGGTCTTTGATTTTAACTCGCGACAAGCTGAAGGAACGAGCCATGAGCCTGTGGAGCCGTTTGGATTGCCCCGAGAAAGATGGCGGATTCCCTCTGGACACTCAAGGGACCCTCACTAATGACATCTCACGGGTAAGGGCCCTGGGAAGGTATGCTTCCCTCACAATGTCCAGCTGTACAATAGTCCATAGCCTACCATACTTCATAATTCTGTATAAATTGGGCTTTTTTTTTTTTTTGCAAATCCTTTAGCTGTGTTTGTGGATGTTTCATACAAATCTTTCTGCGTAGCTAACTGACTTGGGATCTGTATAATATGCCTGTGCAGTGGCAGAATGAGGTAGACCGTCTGGAGGAGCTGCAGAAAGCCCGTCTGGAGGACGTCATCGAGAAGGCCCGGCTGGAGCTGATGGACATGTGGGACAAGTGCCTGTTTGGACCAGAGCAGAGGGAGGCCTTCAACTGCTACTTCTGTGACGGTAGGGTTGGCTTTCTATTTGACTCCGAAGGGGGTATACCACGAAGTGAGTTTACAGGCTTACCCAGGTGACTTCTGGAGTTACCACTGATCTCCAAACAATGTCACTTTAGAAGCAATACATGCAGTAATTAAACATTATTTTGAAGATTAGAGGTTACTTAGAAATTACTGGGGTAAGCCAGTAACCGCACTTAGTAGTACACCCCTCTAGTCATTGTCTTAATGTTGGCATTTGTATATTTTGGATGCTAAAAGGTGTTAATCTAGGTTGAATAATGTCTCTTTGCAAAATGTTGGTTTTTGAGATGCATGCAAGTGTGGAGACGTCGCTGTGAATTTGTTCATTCATGATCTGCGTCTTTCCGTGGGGTCAGTTAATTACACCGAGGAGCTTCTGCTGTTGCACGACGCTGAGCTGGTGAAACTGAAGGAGTACCAAGAGAAAGCTCGCCCCCTCCTGGAAGCTCTGGAGAAGTGGGAGAAGAACTGGGCCCTCTTTCAGGACTTTGAGGTACTCCTACATCCATCAAAACCCAAATGGTTCAATTATCATGGAGTACACTCTGGTAGATAGATATACATCAGTATTGCACACAAGGGATGGGATTCTGTTATGATATGTGCTATTCTGATATGGCTATTGACTACACTCTGTGTTCTCTTATTATTGGAATTTGAGAGTATTATGTGAGTGAATTCAACACTTACAATCAAAGTAAAAAAAATGCAATTTATTCCCAAGAGTGCTTGGGTAGATTGGTTGAGTCTAGCTGTTGGTCCAAAACCTTCCACTTTCCCTGATGAGATTAGTGCACCCTCATTACCCTGGGTGTATTGTGGTCTGTAAAGTAAACAATCACAGTGCTTCAGAGGATTAAAAAAGAAATTGTGTTTACTAACGAGGAAGTCCATGACAAAACGATCTGTGAAGTGATGGGTGTGCCACTCACTCTCCCTCCCTTTCTCTCTCTTTGTCTTTCTTTCTTTCTTCCTTTCTCTTTCTTTCTCCCTCTCCTTCCCTTCCTCCATCTCTCAGAGGAAGGCGTCTGATCCGAGCCGATTCTCCAACAGAGGAGGAGCGCTGCTCAAGGAGACCAAGGAGAGAACCAAGGTCCAGAAGATGCTCCCAAAGGTATTGCAGAGCCTTGCTTGTACTTGATGCTGGCTAAAGGGTTGTTGATCTTTGCCAATCAAATGACCCCCGACATTTTTGTGCTCCTGAAGCAACACGTGGATTGGTTAGAATAATGTGTGGCCTGTCCGATTTTTGTGTGTGTGTTTCGTGTGTGTGTGTGTTTGCACGCATGCGTGTGTTTGTGCGTGTGTGTGTGTGTGGAATGCATGACTAGCTTGAAGAGGAGATGAAGGGAGCAGTGGATGCCTGGGAAAAGAGTCAGGGTTCGGCGTTCCTGGTGCGAGGACTCAAGCTCATGGACTACATCTCCGTTCAGAGAGAGGAGTACAAACAGCAGAAGGACAAGGAGAAGAATGAGCGGGTATGTGTCTCATCGCAGCCAGCGAGCTAGACCACTAAGGCCCTCTGTTCGCAAACACCAGGAGCAGTGTTGTCTTGCAAGGTCAATGAAATGTTGGCATTTTATTGAGGTGGAATGTGCCGGTAACTTGCTCTGAAAGCCACCCACAACTTGTTGAAAATTCATTCATTGCTATTTCCTGTTTTAAACAACACCAAACTACCGGTACTTTGACCTTTACTTTCACAGAATATTGAATGGGCTTAGGAATGTTGCTACATGGCGGCAGAGTCCCAACTCTATGTTGGCCAATTTTCTGTCCAACACATGTACAGATTTTTTCCCATCACAGTTGAACTATATGTGTATGCTGTGCAAGACTACAACCAGTGTGGTATAAAACAAAGGTTGTTTTTCAGATGACCAAGAAGACGGAGAACACTCCCTTTAAGACTCCCACCAAAAGGCCCCCAACAGGCGCATCTGGAGCCACCCCCAACAAGACCAGAAAGGTACCACAACTGAAATTATCCATTGAGCTGCTCAATTGTACTCACAATGTCTTCTGACTCCATCCTTCAGATAATCATTAGATGGAATGGAATTTTGTTTTTAAAAAAAAGATATAATTTAACAATGTCAAACCATTTACTAAATCATGTAAACCTTATACTTTGTGCTATATGCTATATGAATACTTATTATTATTATTATTATTATGATGATGATGATTGCTAATCCTTTCCCATGATCTCGTAGCAGACGCCCAATCAGACGGTGTTGCGCAGTGCCAGTGTAAGCACCCTCAGCAGTGCTTCGTCTACTTACCTGTCTGTGCCCTCAGGGAAGCCTCCAGTGGGCTCCGGCAAGGTATGTGTGCATCGCCACAGCCTGGTGATTAACATCGCTTAGATATACCACTAGAGTTAGAATTACTAATGTTTAATTGGTTATTGCCGTTATTTATTGGTATTCATTGGAATTACTCTGTTATTGGTTTAGCATTACTTGGACTTCACATTCCACTCCATGATTCCACTTCCTGAAAAGTGAAAGTTATAGACAAAACCTCATTCGCACGGTTTGTTTATTTTTTTCTAGAGGAAATTTTTTTTTAAAGAGTTCTTCACAGCTGAGAATTGACACGATTCAGTATAAGAATCTCTGACCTGCTAAAGAACCCCGGGGAAACTCTGGAATGTTAAGACTGCATATGTATTATGTATGGAGTTTAAAAATCTGGCCAGCTACAAAAGAATGCACATTTTCTTTTCACCTATAGATGGTGCAGTTGTGTTGAAAACCAAGTGCTCCTGTTGCATATCAACCAGGCTCTTCTAGCAGACAGGGAGTGTTCAACAGTGGACCACATGGACCATGTGCCTGGTCCTGTTGTTTATTTCATGTTTGTATGTATATTTATTTCTTCCATAGAAAAACAAGATTGAAACCAGCCTCAGAACACCTCTTCAGGTGTTCAACTGCACAGCTGAGCAAATACCTGGCATCACCTACTCAGACTTCACGGTAAGGATGAGCTCTATTGCCCAACTCTCCATGTCCGTCATGCCTGCTTAGCACTGGTCAGAACTCAAACCCCACAGTCTGGACCCATATGGCTTACAAAAAAACAACTATGCAATTATGCTTATTTGGACATTTCTCGCCATGCATGTTTTAGTTTCCTGATAACTTGACTGGGTCACGGTGCCATTCCTTGTAGTCATTTGGGCATGCTCCCCCTTCGCTCTCATGCCATGCCAAGATTGCCCATGGCTGGGCCAGAGGTCCAGTGAAATACCTGAGCATTGCAACAAGTTTCTATTTCTGAGCCCTTAACAACTTCAAGACTTTATGCACTGACCTGTTCAAATTCCATAGCACAGGAGGAGAATAAGCCAATCTCTCTCTCTCTCTCTGTCTCTCTTCAGAAAGGGGGGGAAAATGAGCCCCATGCATCTGTAATAACACGGTCAGGATGTCAGCTTTACTGAACATTGTTTTGTCTCCTCAGAGTGAACTCTCTAAGAAGGCCAGTCAAGAAGCCGTACTCAACAGCACCGTACTGCTGGACGTGGAGAAGGGGAACTAGAGGCGGGTGGGGGGGGCTCACCTTGGAGTACTGTAAGCCCGTACTCCTTTGATTTTAAAAAACATGTATGAACAAAGGGGAGGGAGAAAGGAGAATCGTGGTTGCTGTATGTCAGGCTGAATTTTGACCACGTCTAGGAATCTAGGTATGTGGGGGTGCTTCCAATGAGGACCTTTTAGAAGTGGTATGCTGTGCCTTCCAAATACGATGTACTGTTTGCTATTGAAATCCACATATTTACTTATTTTTTGTCTCCCACATTTCCCAATTTGAATGAGACTATATCCACGGTCATTTTGTTTGTGTTCGTGTGTCTTTGTATTTGTTTTTTGTCCTTTATTTGTATATATTTATCTTTCAAAGAACTGTTACAAGAGTCTGTTTTTTTAAAACAAAGGGATGGGGCCAGGGAAGTTCATGTATTCTGTTTTGCACATAGAATATGAAACATTTGCATTGCTTCTTCATATATAATAGAATAACTGAATAAATATTATATATTTTCAATTGAAAAATAAATGTTGAATGTATTTTTGTCCTGTTTACATTGTCATGGTCATTCCTGGTCCACTTAAAAGCGTACTGAGGCAAAGTCTTGCGTGTTGATACGCAAGACTCTAGAGATCATGGCCAAATCGGGCAGACTCAACTCTGTCTCTTCAGAGCATCTGATTTAGTCACGTGGGCCATTGTGCGCTCTGGGTGCCTCCTTACCGAACGTAGCCATAATCCAAGATGAATACCTTGTTATTACATTAAACTACTACTCAAAATTGCACGAGTCAGTATTGATTCAAAAGAGCGATGGAGTACAGAGAACTGGTCTGTTGTGACTGGGTTCGCCATTTTGTTTTAATTGAGTGAAAGGCTTTTTTTATGTCTAATTGCCTCGTACAAACAATAGTATAACATTGCATTTATGGTATAATGCTTTCAGGACAACAATGAACATTAGATTACTGAGTCACACAACTAGCCCTGTTAAATGGCATCAAATTGTTTAGATTGCCAATAGATACAATGGTGTATTTATCTAAACCAGGCTGAAATTGAGAGGGGGGAAAAGCTGTCGACACTAAACACTGACCTAATTAGTTGGAGTAGCCAGCGTCTTTTGAAACGGCTTGCTGTTCTGTCACATAGACAATTTGATGAGCATTTGATCCAAAGGAGAAAAGCAGGAAAAAACTATATATACCGGTATATATGTTGTCACATAGCAACAAGTTATTGCTCCTGAGTCCTGAAGCGCCAATGTGTATATTGAAATAAATTATATTATATTTATAGACCCCCCCCCCCCCATCTCTCAGTGCAAACCTGTGGAACTTTTGACATGCTATGGAAAGTCACGTTGACAAGACATTCATTCAGCATGATTCTCAAGGTGACTGATGACTGATGAAAGCACAAAGGGTGTTCCAACATTTCTTTTAGCAGAAAATACGAAAAAAGTGAATAGAGAAAACACTGATCCAAAAGGCAAGCCCATGTTGAGCTCTTAAAACATAAGTGCCTTCATTTAGCTGCTGTTGAGGCTTTAAAAGCTGACGTACATTCACAAGGCAGTGTTGTACAGTGCACAATCGCACAAGAACCCTCAACAACGCCATAAAAATGGTCTCGCAAGTAGCATAAATACCATCGGGAGACATGGAATAATGTCTTTTCAATATGTCCTTTAATGTCTTTAAATAGCTTTATGTCCCTTTCCTAGTAGAAGAGAAGCTTCTAGATTCTCTCTGCTGGCCCAGGGCTGAGAATGAGGAGTCCACACTTGATGTCCATTCTGTGTGCAGTTTATCATATGAGTGTCATAGAGCACCAACAGAGTCCTGAGACTCAAGCTCACTCGATAGAATGCGTCGCCCATTGTCACTGTAGCTCCGGTTGGGCAGAAGAGATAATCTGGTGGGAGAAGACGAGACACAGCTAAAATTAATGTCAAATGATTATTTGATATTTGCAGACAAAACAATGACTGCTGACAGTGCTCATTGATTTCATTAAATTTGTTACAGTGCAGTTCACCCTCAAAAGTTTTATTATGAGAAGTGTCTAACTTAGCTCACCTTTCATTTAAGGAAATACTGTTACCACGGAAATCTACTACATCATCTTTCCCCTACTTTACTGCTCTGTAGTTTTGTAATTTTATCCAGCCCAATTCAGTTTAAGCATGGTATTTTAGTGTAATCCTAATTAGTAATAGCCTACCTCTCATTTGAAATGTATCACTTTTTGGACCAATGATTTGTGTATAATGCTGTTTAAGTAATATTCTTTAACAAAAAAAAAAAACCACATTTACGCAAGATTTAGTTTTAAGAATTGCAGAAATGCTATAGAATGTGGCTTCCATATATCCTTTTGAGAAACCATACCTCAAAGAAATAGTAATGAGTTCCCATTTTGTTTTATAATTTGTAGTTTTTATAATTCACCCTAAACCTTGATATTTAAAGATGTTTGGGAACTAAAACACTTGGAAGCATATAGTATGGCATAAACTATATGAACTTTAGGAGTATACCTCAAGAGAGGCTGAATTCTTCAAATGCATTCCCTTTTCTAGTCACGGTCTGTGGTATCAGGTTAAGAAAAGTACTCTTATTTGCAGAGGATTTGCATGATTTACTGTCCAACTAATCCTCACTATCCCTTAAGACATGAGCTTCAAAGAGATGAATTGACAGATATTATGTCAACTACAGAGGTGGCCGCCTCCTTGTTTCATACAGTAAGAGAGAAGTTTTTTATTTGCCTAATGACACTTGCCAGATTAATTCAATGAACCCACTCAGATGAAAACTTGACCAAAAAAAGAGAGAAAAAGAACTGTGATCAAATACCACACTATTCCCAAAACAGCCACAAAAACACCACAAATCATGAAAATACACACGGTACCCAAATTGGTCAGGGATTGCTTTAAACACCACGGAAAAAATGTAAACACCATGGACACAGTGACAATGACATGAGGATGATCACAACACAAATTTGTCATCATTGACTACCTAGACATCCTGTTGCAATGGGTGTTTCCACTGTAACCGTTTTTCAGATGCTGCTGCAGGGTTGGCAATGGCACCTCATAACATGTGTTCCTGATTGGCAAAACATAAAACATACACAAATGTACAAAATAGTTTACTTTGACACAGACAATGGCCTCTGTCTGAAGTCTCTGGTCAGGAAATTCTTTATCTTATAGTTGAGATTTATTTAAGGTCACTATGCATTTCTGTATGCAAAGTTAAGTCCATAAGCTTTAGTAGATCATCCCTGCATAATTCAGGAGAGGTGCAGTCCTAGAGCACAGGCCTAGCCTTCACTGACTCTGGACTGACTAGGGTTGGAAGACGTGTGGGGAATTTGAATGATGACTTTGGCTTCAAGCAAACTGTCTTTGATTATGAGAGGAGAAAATTTAAAAGGAGTACCAAACCATTTCCATATGCTGTAAAATGGTTATATACATATACAGTAGGTTAGTGTGTGTGTGTGTGTTTTGTGTGCGTGTGTGTTTTGTGTGCACTCTATTATGACTGGGTTAGACAAACAAATAAATAAAATCTGGATACTAACTTGTATCCCAAACGTTTTGTTTTGACGTCAGTCTAAAGCAGTAACAATGGCAATAACATGTTTTATAATTAGCCACCTCGTATCTGCTAGCAGCTGTTACAGTTGCAATGAATCTGTCCGATAATTGCGATCAAGGAAGGTATGTGCAATGCCTCTTCATCACCACAAGGAAACACTGTGGTCGGTTTTTAATTAACCAATAAATGATGCTCTTATGTTCAGTGAGCCGAATGAAAACCGTATACTGTCAAAACATCAAATTAGTTTTGCAAATGAACCTATGAATCAAATAGGCTTCATTAAGTCCGATAAAATCTTCTCAAACTCAACACGTCTTCAGGGAAAATGAGAATGTGGTGCTTGAGGCCATGTCCTGGGAAACTCTTTTATCCCAGAAACTTAATTCTAAGCATCCCTAGACAATGAAAAATTGCCTGGATCTATTTTTGTCCACGTATACAGTTCATTTTAAGGAAATATTTTCACTGGAGCAAAATAACAATAATCAACTCTTATCTTAGACCACTAACACCAGAAAGGTTGACCACATTCCCATAGAAAATCCCTCATCTCAAATTTAGACTGTGATTCCTGTCCAAAAGACACTCTGGTTACTAACTGAAGAAAGAAGGCAAACAAACTTTGAAGTCATTGCTGCAATCCCCTTTGTGTCCATCCATTGCTTCTCTACTGGCAGCAAACTGACAGGTTTCAAGAAACTTCTGGACCGCCTTCCATAATCAGGGCGATTTTCCTGATCCTCTTTATTTCTTTCTCTTTTCTTTTTTTTTGGTTGGCAGGTCACCCAGAAAGGATACAGGCATAGATACCGATCTATAGTCTGTTAAAATGCATTAATGCATCCAAGGCACAGTCACATTATCGCGGATGTTCTGTGTCTGAGTGTATTTGCACAGTGCAGAGTGAATGAGTGACCTAGATCAAATTAATTTTGGAATGCGACATAAAAAAGTATGTTGGTGACATCTGAGCAGCACTCATTACATGAAGCAATGAGGAATTCTGCCAATGTCCACCACTGTGCCTCCTAACATAAAAGCACTAGATTTAAATGAGGAGACTGCTGTGTGAATAATTACACCAGAAATATCTGTATAACGTATGTGTATAACCATACATGCACCTCTTCAACTAGGCTGGGTGAACCCAGCCTGATCTGCCGGCGATTTCTTTTTCGCCCTGCAGCTCAGGCTGGAAACCTGTGCATCTTTTTCTGCAATTTTGCCGGGATCAATCACAAGCTGGCCTATCCACCTGCTGCGCTATTGGCCTACTGGTCAGATTGGTGAATGACTATCCAATTGCGTACAGTCATTTGAACTATGCCCGTTGATCACGCCTCTTGTGCAGTAGAAAATACATAGCGCACTCCCCAGACCAATGTTCAATCTTAAAAGATTGAGCTTAGTCTGGTGAAAGCCAGACTACCTCTTCAACTGCTCATTAATACACATTTCTAATTCACCAATCACATGGCAGCAACTCAGTGCATTTAGGCATGTAGACATGGTCAAAACGATCCGCTGAAGTTCAAACAGAGCCTCAGGGGGAGGAAAGGTGATTTAAGTTTGTATTTCAAAAACTGCTGATCTAATGGGTTTCTCATGCACAGCTATCTTTAGAATTTCCAGAGAATGGTTCGAAAAAGAGAAAACATCCAGTAGGCGGCAGTTCTGTGGCTGAAAACGCCATGTGTATGGACGCCAGAGGTCAGAGGGTGCGAGTTTGGTGGCGATGTCTCCATATCGAAATGTTTTCTCTTGCTCAGGCGTATTTCATTTCTACGGCGATACAGGATGTGGCTTGGTCTGCTGAGTCTTGATTTCTGTTGTGACATTTGAATAGTAGGGTCAGAATTTGGTATGAACAACATGAGCATGGATCCATCCTGCCTAGCATCAACAGTTCAGGAAGGTGTAATGGTGTAGGAGATATTTTCTTGGCACACTTTGGGGCTCTTAGTACTACAGACTACCTGAGTTTTGTTGCTGACCATGTCCATCTCTTTATGACCACAGTGTACCGATCTTCATATGGCTACCTCCAGCAGGATAATAAACCATATCACAAAGCTGGAATAATCTCAAAATGGAAGCTGGAAGAAATGTTAAGTTCTGCCAGGAAGACTCAATATGTCATTCATTCATTACTTTCGACCAATCACCAGTCTGCATCAGTCTTTATAATGACATTGCTTTGCACCTGCCTGCAGCTTTCAGGTGCCAATTTTTCGATGTTTCCACTCTCCCTCCACCTAACCACCACCAGTTTGGCCTTGTCCAGCTGTCCAGAGGGTAGGCTCCGCCCCTGCCGTCTCATTCCAGCAGGATCTGCAAGGGTCTGCACACTCAGTGACCTGGACCGAGGATGGGGCCTATGCCAAAGACTCTCATTGTTGCTTATGTCTTTTGTAAATCCTTTGATGAATTAAAACATGTGTTAACTTTCATTGTACTTCCCCGAGTCTTTGTGGTAGAACTGGTTTCTTGAACATGACCGTGAGTTCACTGTACTCAAATGGCCTCCAGTCACCAGATCTGAATCCAATAAAGCACCGTTGGGTTGTGGTGGAACGGGAAATTCGCATCATGGATGTGCACCAACTTCATGATGGCATCATGTCAATATGGACTAAAATCTCAGAGGAATGTGTCCAGCACTTTGTTTAATCAATGCCAGTGGCGGAGCTAGGGGGTGGCTTAGGGGGCTTAAGCCCCGAATCTTTTTTCAAAAGCCCCGAATCTTTTTTTAGTGTTTTAAATTCCTGGCAATTCTTATTTCCAATATAACTTCCCCATGGTTTCTCTATAAATGTCACAAAATGCTCTATTACTGAGGAAATATATCCCTTATTTTCAAAGCCCAATATTGAAAAATAATTTGACTTGCTACACGATCTATGCCAGGTCTCTGGGCTATCCGCTACGGTGATTTCAATGGTTAGATTGATTTGTTTAGATCTAGTGAAAATGCTGCCTTGACAACGCTACGTCATGGCTTCGGTGTTCCAAAAAGCCTCTGTCAGAAGTCTGTCACTTTTACAGTCTGTGATAAAACACTTTGTGTACATGTTGTTGAAACGTTATGGATATTAGAAAGTTTTTCAAAAGACCACCCAGCTCTGTTCAAGCAACAGCATCGCCCAGTGAACTGACGGATAGTGTTGTTTCAGGTTGGTGATTTCACGTTAAGAGCTTTCAGTCAGTTAGGCAGGCTAACGTTAGGCTACTTGGCTAGCTCCCTAGCACTAAATGCTTAACATTAACGTTAAATGTCCTCGTTCGTCGGCGGAAAAGGCAAATTCAGTCCTCTCATAGGCTAGCTAAGCCTACTGCAGAATAAGAAAATCCAGCTCCCAAAACAAAGTGATCCTCGTCTTGTAGCTAAATTAGGCTACACTGTTTTGTAGTGATGGGGACGAGACCGCCTATGCCGAGTCCGAGACAAGACCGAGTCTTTGAAGGGTCGAGACCGAGTCCGTTGGTTTTCAAATACAGTCGAGTCCGAGTCAAGACCGAGTCTTTGAGGAAGCAAGTCCGAGTCGAGACCGAGTCCTTTAGGAGTCGAGACCGAGTCGAGACCAAGACTATAAAAACATGTCAGTTTTCATATGATTTAATATCACCCCAATTAATAATCAACAGTTAGGCCCAGGCTTGGAATTTTACCATTTTAGGGGCAAGGCCACTTGGCCTTCAGTTGGACATATTTGGTGGGGGGCACAAAGGCCACATGTCAGGGCACCAAGGCCAAAGTTAACTATACAGTAGTAGGCTATAAAAATAATCAAAGTTGTATTTAGCCTATTCACAGCAGTAGACCTGAATCACTGTATGAAACATTACAAAAACATTAAAACATGACATATTACATAGAACTGTAAATCATCTGATCATCTAATATTTAGATGTCTAGGCTATATTTAATATTTATATTTATTTTATATTTGGCCAGTTATAGAATCATGTATTGAACAATTTAAGCACAGCTCAGCTTTAAGAAACTGATGCAACCTAGATGCATGCTTAGCATTTTTTGATCATTAAGACTCCTTTCACAAACTCTTACTCAGCTGTATATCCTCTGATTTTAATATTTACCTATATCTAGGCAATATTTGTAACATTTATTTTGTATTTGCCCTGTTATGAAATCATGAAGAACGATTTAAACACATTTTGAAACCTAAAGACCAAAGTTGGAGACATGAATGTAAACCTTGCTGCAGATTACATTTTTAATTTAACCGGAATACTCTGGAACGGCTTACTGTACAGGGGACTGCTTTACACCTTTGTGTTCGGTATGGTCTGCTGTTTATTCTGATATATGGTTTGTCATGTGTTGAACGAAGGGTTCGTGAAGTATTCCACCGAGATGAATGGGTAGGGAGATGGGTGTAGCACCTTATGTAGACGTTATGATTAAATGTAATTATATTATTTACTTTTCTCGCGAACCGTTCACCACAGCAATTAGCGGCTAACATTGTTTAAAAGCTGAGAAAAAGTTCTTTCATGTGATGTGATACATGTGCCTGTGTGATGAGTAGGCTTAGCGATTGCGAGTATTTCAACTGAGAAGAATGGGTGAATTTGGACACACTTTCTGTCTTGCCATGCGCTGTCATTTTCTCCACTGTGTGAAACTGAATTAGTTTGCGCTGTGATGCTAAGATTATTTTGACAGGCTATAGGCTAAATAAAAATCGCTATTTAACTGATGCAAAGCAGAATATTGAAAGAAGGGGGCACCAAGGCCAACAAGGGGCAATGACGTGGCCGCTGTGAAATTTCATTTTTTGTATTTTTTTTATATGAACATAAAAAAATGCGTTGGTCTCGAGGATTCGGTCTGAAATTACGAGTCCTTCTCCTCCCACTGTGGTCCGAGACCGAGTCAAGACCGAGTCTTTGAAGGAACAAGTCCGAGTCGAGTCCGAGAAAGCAGAAATCGGTCTCGAGACCGGACTCGAGTCCGAGACCGGACTCGCGTACTATCACTGCTGTTTTGAAATGTCAGAAAAACCCATTAACAGTTATCTGCCCATGTCAACTTTTCAGTGTCATATGTTGCACAAAAGAATGTTAACTGTTAGCCTACCTTAAAACCTTGTTGATATCCTATCCACCACCACAGATCTTATAATCCAAGAGTCCACATAAATATAAAAGTCATGTTATGTTGTTTTGGCTGCCTAACTAATTATTAACTAAAAAAAAAAAAACATTACAATGATATATTGAGAGGAAAGGGCCCTTTCCATAAGTGTGTTAATCAAGCACCATGCAGTCTGCATTCATAATCTAGGTGCTTGATTTTATGCACCTGTGTAAAGGGACCTGATGAAACCTATGAATAATCTTGCTAAATTACAAAATTAATATAATTTAGAAACGCCTATGTCAAGATGATAATGCATTCCTTCTAAAATACCCTTGTATCATGATGACTGGCCATACTGTAAAATATATCATAATATTATGTATATTATAGTATAAGATATTCTATATATTTGTCACACAGATGAGATCAGGGAAGAGGAAGGAGAATAGCAATAATAAACAATAATGTCATATCAAACAATAGCCTAATGAAAATAAACAAATACTATAATATACAAACCATAAGAAACGCTTAATTAACTAGTAAATACATGCTAAACAGATATGAACAGATATTGCCTCTTGAAAGACCCAAAACTATAATTTTACACAGTGTAGTGCCAGTCAGATACCTTGAATCTGTTGAATGTTAGTTTCACATTTTTTTAAGTCTCAATGTGTCCATTAGTTTACACAAAATTCACTAGAAGTCATTATTTAAGGGGTTATTTAAAAAAAAAAAAAATGGGCTAAGCCCCGAATGTTTACAATGTCTGGCTCCGCCCCTGATCAATGCCATCAATAATTAAGGCAGTTCTAAAGACAAAGGGGGGTCCAAACCGGTACTAGCAAAGTGTACCAAATAGAGTGACCAGTGAGTGTATGCAGCTGTATAGACTTTAGATTGTTTGCTCTATTCGCTGTGTTAGCTGTCGCTGCAATTTCAACATGGTCCAGCATGTAGTAACCTGTGCAGATACCTCTAAAGAAAAGGTCTTCCCTGCTTGAGTGAGAGCCACATGCTGAACAGCAGGCATGGACTCCTGATGGACTTACTAGCAAAACATGCTAAAGACATTGGTCATGCCATTCTTAATGTTAACTGCCCTGTGGTGGGCCAATCCAATTTGGTAAGCCTGGAGTCTCCGAGAGAGGTCAGTGTATTTGCTTTGAAAGGCCCTCTTGAGGCAATTAAAAAATTCCATTCAATCAGAACAAACAAACAGAATGACAGAATGAATCTTTCCCCTTTAATTTATGAAACTACTACCAGTTGGCATAAGAAAAATATAAGAGGACACTTTCAGAGGATGGGAATTGGAAAAAAAACATTGGTGTAGTTTGGTCCTTTGGTTAGTTTGACATGGGTGGAAAGTATGTTTTTCTGTATAAACACAGAAACTTTGGTTGGTTTGGCTGTGTGATGGCTTGGGGTAATTTAAAGTCCAGCACCAAAGGCATGGAATCGGGAGCAAATTCCCCTCCACTGACTCACATTGATCTCACAAGAGGATTGTACTGGTGAGTGTTTTTGTAAGATGAGGTCCAAAAATGGTTTATTGTAGCAGAGCTTTTTTTGCCTATCTTACATAATAAAACCAGGGATCCCTTGTGGATAAAAATTCATACCAGCGGGGTAGTCAGAGTTTGGAAGGTTACATAAATAAAATCAAAATCGGCATCTTCTGATTAGATTTTGCCAAATGCCAGAATTATCTGGTCGAATCTGATTCGGCAAACATGGCCATGATTTAATTTCACCATCTGCTCTGCAGTGCCCAGTGCAGAACAGACTTCATTTCAGCAGAGCATCAGAGGGAAATAGACTGGGAGTTGTCCAGAGTGGATCCCCGTTGCTGGCCAAACTGACACTACAGTGGTAAGCACTCAAATCGACGTTTGGCCGACATTGCCGAGGAATGCTTTCGTCATCTTGTCATGCCCTAATCAATCGTGGCCGCTGAGAGAGACAAGTGAGGTCGAGCCGCATATTTCCATGCTGTTGCAAATTATTTGTACATACAGAGTGCGTCTCAACAATATACACTGAGAGTGTGGCGAAGCAAAAGCACCAACTTCTGGACTGAAGGATTGCCGTTTTTGCCAGAGGTTGGCACGGGACCGCTAGAGAAGGCCTGTGGAATTCTCAGCCTCTGTGCCACAGCAACTGCAAAGTCACTTCAGTGCCTCCAACTAAACCTCTCTTTCTGTATCTGATTCTGAAGACTCACACAGAGACAGCGATATGCAATGAAAAGAACTAGAGAGTGAGGGAAGTACATTAATGGAGAGTCTAGGGGCCCTATTTTAGCGATCTAAAACGCATGGTCACTAGCGAATAGCTTAATTAAATTTAGTGCGTTGTCCAGTCCACATTGGGAGTAGTTTTGTTATAAAACGTTATCAAACGTCGGGCGGATGGAGCAACAAGGCATTCCTATGTTTCTTAATCAGTCATGGGTGTGTTTTGGGCATAACATCGTTTAAACTAATGAGAATGGTCATTCCCTTTAACAGCAAGCAGTGCAACTTCAAACAGTGCATAGGTATTTTAATAGTCGTGACGCATTTGAAAGAATCTGCTTGCACGCAAGACCATATGGAACAGGTATTCCACTAAACCAAGCTTTACTAAAAACCTAGCAGAGTATAGCCTACACACATCTGCACTCGTCTATTATTTCAACTCATTGGCAGATTATATACTGTATGACCGTTATATACAGTTAATTACTTTCACTATTGACACAATGGGTTACCATCGAAAACATAGCCTGAAAAAAGCCAAACTTACCCTAATAATGTTCGAATGACTGAATAAAAAACCTAAGGACATTTACCCTGCAGAGGAGTTGCTGCTTACATCTCGTGATAGTTCGTCTTCAGCTGTGCTTCATATGTGCCTCTCACCTCTCGCCCAATCACTTTTATCCGCCATACCAATGTGGAAATGATGGTGAGTAAACTCATTGTGAGATGTATTTTGTAATATCTTTATCATATTTACAGTATGTTTCCCATTGTAATTGTGTAATTATGACCGCCGCTTCGCTGCGCGGCGGTCATATAGGTTTAGTCAGATTTTTTTTTTTTTTTCTTTTTTTCTTTTTCGCATGCCCAAATTTCCGTCAATGAGTCCCGGGACACTGAAAGACCGGGGTACACGAAACTTGGTGGGCATGTAACCCCACATGGATAGCATGGAACCATCGTTTTTTGTTTTGATCTGTAGCCCCCCCGCTGGACTGGACCCCCCGAAAGGAGGGTAGGGCAGACACAGTTTTCTGTGAATATCTCGAGAACCGTAGGGTTTAGGAGGACCATTTTTTTTTTGTATGTTGATCTCAAGGGGCCATGTCAACCCATTCCATAACCACTCATTTCATGTATAGCGCCACCTAGTTAAACACAAAAAAGTAAAAATGAGGTGTTGTAATTGAAGGTATCTGTGACCTAACATAGTCAAAACTGCACGAAATTGGAAGTGTATGATCATTATGACACCCTGTGTATGCACGCCAAATTTTGTGGAATTCCGTTCATGGGGGGCCACACAATAAATTAATTTATGTTACTATACACCAACTGGCCTGTAGGTGGCCGGAGACAGTTTTCTGTGAATATCTCGAGAACCGTAGGGCCTAGGAGGTCCACCTTTTTTATGTATGTTGGTCTTAACGGGGCATGTCAACCCATCCCATTACCACTTATTTCATGTATAGCGCCACCTAGTTAAAAATTAAAAAGCAAAAAATTAGGTGTTTTCATCACAATATCTCTGGCTGACAAGGTCAAAACTGCACGAAATTAAAAGTGTAGGATCATTATTACACCCTCCGAATGCATGCCAAGTTTTGTGTACTTTCGTTCATGGGGGGCCTTACAATAAAATAATTTATGTGTACATTTAGTGACGTACACCAACAATGATTCCCGGGACACTGAAAGACCGGGGTACACAAAACTTGGTGGGCATGTAACCCCACATGGATAGCATGGAACCGTCGTTTTTCGTTTTGATCTGTAGCCCCCCCGCTGGACTGGACCCCCGAAAGGAGGGTAGGGCAGACACAGTTCTCTGTGAATATCTTGAGAACTGTAGGGACTAGGATGACCATTTTTTTCCGTATGTTTGCCTCCAGGGGTCATGTTAACCCATTTCATGTACACACATGTGCACAAACAGATACACACACACACACATACATTCACAGTAATCATACGTATGACACATACTCACACAGTAGACATATGTACGCTTGCACAGGCACATACGCAGGCACACACACAAGCGCACGCACACGCACGCACACGCACACACACACACACACACACACAACATAAACATGAACATGCACACATGCACACAATTCAAGAATTTCTCAGAATTATGAACAGGCAAGATGGAGGTGGGGTTGTATAAAATGAATTTTACATGTGAAATCTATGAACTAATCATGTTTTGGTACTTGGTACAGATATCAGTGAGAATTGAGTACGTGTGGATAATGCAATTTAGTGAGACAGTTAGAATCATATAGGCCTTTCAGCGTGATTTATTTTTGTGGAAAAAATGTGCTGGACTGGGCGGCGGTCATATTTTGTACCGCTCTGCGGTACATCTAGTTTGTAATGTTTTGCATGGATGTGCCTTGGTGCGCGTTCCTGTGGATGAGAGAAACAGGGTGCGTGAGTATCAACATACTGTTAATAACGCGCTCTTGAAATAACATATGAACAACTCGCCAAAGAATTTCTGACCAGGTTTCTCTTGGTCAGTGGCGTAATGATATTTAGATGGTGTAAGATGCCAATTTCGTGTGCCAGAACACACCTTCTGCCACACCCCTGTGTGCAAAGCTTGATAAAGGTACAGCGCATGGCGAAAAATCCGAGAGTAAGATAGGAATAAACTTTGCTTCGGAATAATAATCCGCTTTGCGCCAGGTTTTGCGTTGCGAAAATAGGGCCCTAGATGTCCAATGTCTGCATGCAGAAAGACTTCTCAAAAACATAAGCCTGAGCCAGAAGAAATGGATTCTAACACAAAGAGTTCTGAATTAGAAATGTAAAATGTACTGGTTGATTTAAATATTCAATTGAATATATCAGTGTTATGCCTATTAAAATGAACTCCTACTTGGACCAAAATATTGTAATTCCTGCAGCTAAAGAAGCCCTGTCAATATCCCTATAATCAATATTCAATACTCAATATTTGCATTGCAATGGTTGAAACATTGAATATGTACTTTGTCACTGCAGACAGACAATTAGACCAAACCTTATGACTTTCAATCATAATCTTTCTCACAGGAAGAACCTTGCAAGGCCTATGAATTATAGATGGTTCAGCAGTGTTTTTGCATGCTTAATTCAACCTTAGACGGTCAAAGGATGTAAAAGCACCGTTTGTGCCCAGCTGAATGTCCTCAAAATTGAGCACTTACAAAACCTGTTCATATGTTATGCAAATCTTAAAGGATACCTGCATCAGCCAAGCTATACAGAACATAGAGTTTATCAGTGCAATTTCATAAATATAATGAAATAAGTGAAAACTTTCAAATGAGCTTAAAAATCACTGTTGTACTGAAAGAAATGAAACTGCCTTAAGGTACCCTGAGTAATTCTAGACTATTTGTATCTATTCGGCAAGTTCACAAAGTCCTCCTCTATATTAAGACAATGTGAGATAACATCAGTAATCCGCTTCAACGGGCCTAGCCTCCATTTATGAGTTACACTCATGCCCAGTGTCCAGTAATACTCCCCAGATGTCAAATCCAGTCTTGCACGAGCGAACCCCCTCCCTCATTTTTCGAGCATTCTAAAAACAGACCTAATGGCGTTTGCCCTCTTTAAACAAAGCATGCAAAAAACGTCACAACAACTGGCCTACATCGAAATAATGGGGTTGACCTTTGAACCGCTGAAGTGGAAACATTTGTGTCCACTTCAAAATATTTTAACAGTTCCTCAAGTGTCATTTCAACATTCAGGCCCCAGAACAGAGACAATGACATACTCCATAAGTGCGGAAATACACGGAAGGTTTGCAGATTGTGTTGATTATGTCTGCCCAACAATGGTCAACAATGTTATAACATATCATTTTAATGAAGTAAACATCTAAACTATAAAAAGACAGATCCAGTGCATCTGCCATACTTGGTGCTGACTCTAGGGTGATAGTGCTGAGAGCTGGGGGTGGGTTGGGGGAGGGGGGGGGGGGGGTACTGGGGCAGGAGGGTATGAAGTTAGATTTAAATTGTGTTTACAATTTTACAAGTTTCTATTCACATTTTAAAATCAACACAATGTCGGAAGCTAAGCCTTGCCAAATAGACCCTGAAAATAGTATTTTTATACTTTCATATAATCAAATTACAAGAAAGAAAATATAGCTTCAAACATCTAACATGCTAAACAATGGATAACCTCAATGGATATAGATTATTTTGGCTCACTTTGGAGAGGCACAGTTCCCTCATACCTGGGGAATATGACACAGCATGCGCCCTAAGAGACTGCACACAGAGATGTCTGTCAGAACTCGTTAAACATTGCGCATACACACTCTTGCACTGATAAGTACTGGTCAGGGTGAAATAATCCAGCCAAATTCCACCCCCCCCCCCGACTTAAAAAATACTACAAGCACAATTCCAATAATCATTTCTAACAAATTTGCCAGTGTTGCCTGCTGGACAAATGAAAGCTGATGTTATCAGACCCAAGGGTTATTGAATGTGCATGTTTGCCATCTCCCTGGCTTACTGGCTTAGCTTTATTTGAAGCTATTCAGAGAAAAATAGAAAAGAATACCTTAGCCGGTTGAGGTCACTGAAAAAGAGCTATTATTATTATTATTAGATTGAGGTGTTGTTTTGTGTTACCTTTATCACCTTCAGTGCAATGATCCAGTCCAGACAAGATTATCAATACTGTTTCGTTGACACAATCTTAGAGACCGTTTCTGAGTTAGTGAAGATACTGTCTATGTTTTCTGCCAGAAACGGGTATATGCCAAGACACTGACTATGCCACCAAGAACAGCAACAAGTAGATTCTGAAGTAAAAGTAGAAGTAAAAAATCTGAGATTTATCTAAAGGCTTTGCTTTGCATCATAAAACACAGGTTTTATTTAACTAACTTGCAAGGACTTGCAAACTGAATCCATTAGACATTATGATATCCTTCACAAAAAGCTTTTGAACACATAAACTTTATTGTGACTACTTTCTTCGAATTTTGAGTGATTTATTCAACTTGGAAACACTTTTTTGTTTACGGTCAAAAATGACCGCCATAGGAAATGAATAGGAAAGAGTGCAATTTTCATCCAGGAGATAAAAGACATCTCCTCACACACACTCCTACAACTTACCACCAATGTTCCCACACACATGCATGCACGAACACACACATAAGCACACACACCCACACACACGCACACACAGACACACACATGTACACACACACACACACACACACACACACACACACACTCACACTCAGTTCATGTTGTCATGTTGCAACTTGTGCGTGTGAACCACCAATGCTCGCACACATATGCATTCACGCACATACAGAAACAAACCCACACACATACAGACACATCCACACACACATACACACACACACACACACACGTACACCCACTCACAAACACACACACACAAATAGACGCACACACATACACACACATGTACACACACACACACACACACACACACACACACACACACACACACACACAGTTCATGTTGTCATGTTGCCACTTATACATGTGAACCACCAGTGTTCGCACACATATGCATTCAAGCACATACAAAAACACCCACACCCACGCCCACACACACATGTTGTAGATGTTAATGTTCTAATATGGTTCTTTTTACAATAAATGTTCTATTAAATAATACTTTTTGTCATGGTATTGGTATTTAAGAGCAGTTAAAGCTGTCCGGTCAAATTTGACCGTGAACTGTAAATTAAGGGGGGTAGCAACGAACAGTGTTTAAAGGCTAGTCTCAAATCGTCTGTTTGAAAAATGTGCTGTGCAAATGACTAAGTAAATTGTTTGTGTTTGTGTTTGTGTGTTCTTGTGCGTGTCAGCCTTTCAAACTCCCATGACCCCTGCACTGAAATGGCAACAGGATAGGAGGATTTTGAGAGATTAACCCTGTCCCATTTATGCCCCAAAATGGCAACATCCCTTTTTTTAGTTATGGATTAAATAGGATATTTTTCAAATGCTTCCTGCTCACCAACTGCAGATAACTCCACATGCGATTTGTTCCTTAGCTACAGTGTCCATGGTGATGAGCACCAATGAGCCCACCAATGACTGAGAGACAGGTCTAAATGCCAAGCTCATCTTTAGTGTCAGCAAATAAATACAGCTTTTAAAGGCTTTTATGAATACAGTAGCAATATTAAGACACATTGAAAACATCCACCCCACCTTTGGCAAGCAGAGTAAACATATCTGCTGATACAGCAAAATAACTGACTGATATAGGTGTGCCTCTGTGTACTTCAGTAGACCAGAAAACTGTGTAGGAGATTTGTCCACACACACAAACAGAAAGAATATGTCTTTACCACTTTGTGTGGTAACAGACAAAATAACAGATTGCTTCAGAGTACTTTTATAGAAAAAAAAAAACAGACAAAAAATACTTCCCACAACCAATGTCTGAGATTAGTTAACATTGTTAACAACCCAACCACCACATTTAACTGTGTTCTGCTAAGACTGTTTGTGTAAGGATTGCTAAAGCATTACCATGGATCAAATCAATCCCCCTTCTAATGCCTGGCCATGTCCTTACAATGAATGAAAAAGTACATTGCAAAATCAATACTGCACATCATCTCTGCACAATTGCAGGTCTGCCGTTTGCCTAGCTAAGCGGAGAGAGGCATATCTATGAGACTCCACTGTGTGGGATATGGAATAGACTTAAAAACCATGAAGTAAAAATATATATATATCCTGCCATCCCACGCGCTCCCATGTTTACTGCCTTCATTCATTAATGCAAAATGAATGCTGAATGAATCACTGATTATTTATGTCAAATCCCTCCAAGAATGTTGGGCTGTTTATTATAATAAGGGTTTCATTATTGAACTAGGTCACCACAGTGGTGAATTTGCCTGAAATATACCAGAGCCACAGTGTCGCACCTCCTGGTGTAATCGCTTAATATCCTGAAAAGTTAACAAAGAATGTCATTAATAGTGTTCAGAGACCACTGGGATTTATACCTGAGATCTTGTTTTTCTATCTTTTTTCTACCCATCATTTGTCTCTGTTTGTTGTCAAACTTTACTTCAGAGTTACTTCAGACTCTTACCGTGTTTGGCTAAGGTTGCTAACCAGCGTTCAAACCAGCACACTTAGATCAGTATGACTATCAGGGGGTTCAAAGATAAAGTGCACTGGACTAACTGAGAAAGATGCCAGAACAAATTCAAATACACTCTGAGCTTCGTCTGGTTCCCAGGCCTGAGGGGAGGACGGAGTGCATGGACAAAGGTGCACTGAACGCACCCATTGGTCAGGAGGGGAGATCTCTGACTTTATATGGAGCTGCCATGGAATGGCCAGCAGCTTACTCATGAAGTGTCCTTGTAACAGACATGGGAAGACTCATGTTATGGTCTGGGAGGTATGCGTGGATTCATAAGTGTGTGTGTGGTTGTGTCGTGACACGAGGGAGCACGTTTGTTGGACACATTTTCAGAGTGAGTCATTCGAAGGGATTTAAATGCACTGTAGGGATTATGGAGAAACAAAAGGCTCCGCTCAAACACAGACCAAAATGCAGGGTTTCAAACGATAATCAAGAGTCCAAAGTCCAAATTCTCACAATTTTTAGAAAAACATTTCTCCTCAGATGCCACTTTGAAACGTGACTTTGTTCCTATTCATGTCTGGGCTGAGGAGGCACACACTCACGGGACAGACCGATTCTGGCTCCGCTTGGCCAGAACATCACATTCTTACAAGGCTTGTCCAACACACTTTGGGCTTAGGGAGGATAGGTGTGCACTCACACACACAAAAAAAAGAATCCACCTGTCACTGCAGGCAGCAGTCTGACAAAAGCCTTTACGTTTGGAAACAGGCTGATATTGAAAGAAGAGACATGGAGGAGATGGGGAAAGGAGGGGAAGAGAGAGAAAGAATGACAATAAGATTAAGAGACCCAGAAGAGGAGAATGCAATCACAGCCATCTGACAGTCAATCGATGGGCTAAAAAGTGAGCACGCATATGTAAAATTGCTGGAAAGTTTCGGAGCGTGTGATTTGGTATGCGTCTCCTGGAACGAGGCCAATGGTGTCAACACCACTTTAACCTCGCACTGCATTATTCTTGCACATGCTGTTCCAGACCTCACAGATTACTTCCATCAGCTGTCAGTCTTCACGCCGCTTAGCATCTCAAACCAGCCTTCACACACAACGCAATTTGTTTCAAAATATGAAATACAATACACTAAAAACCATGAGACGTAAATGTGTTCTGTGGTGTTTTTTTAATTAAGCATCCCACTAACGATAGCCACTTGTAGCATCTTATTAATGACAAAAAGATTATTCTGCAGTTAATCTGCAGCATCACACACTGGGGTTGTCATGACCCTGATGGCAGTGATCAGCGTACCACTCTGCACTCTGTTGTGTTTAAGAGTGTGTGAATAATAGGCATATCTGGACTTCCATAAAAAAGCCAAAACACGCATTTAGGCTTTTGGGGGTGCAGGTGCAGCCACTTTTGAAACAATTAAATGCTTCATGCACTCCAGTTGGGCTGGCGAAAAGCAGAGCACTCACAACTCTCCAAGGGTGGGGATATGCACCGCTTGTCAAACCTTTTCTCGTCCAAAAAAATGTCTATCTATTTTCTTTCAAATAAATTTGGATATTTTATTCAGATGCTCCAAACTAGACAAAGTGAGCATCTTATATTCAGTCTGTAACGACACAACCTTGATGCTATCACCCTGCAAGCACAAAAACTCAGACGGACTTCAGAAAAGGACCATCAGACGTTTCTGGTGGTCTACATATCCAAAACATATAACCCTAGACAACCTGGCCCAATTATATTTTGTCTTAAATATCCAGGGATTTAGTTAATATCCAGGGAAATATCCAAATGTGAATGCTAATTATACCAGAAAATATACTTTAAAAGAGGACCAGCTCTCCAGCGTGCAGTTCCCTACTGGTATAAAGGTAACCAGACCAGGGGTTGTCACCTTAAAACACAGACTGTTCTGAGCGAGACATGGATCAACAAGTATAGCTGAACCACAAAAAAAGGAAAAACAATGGACAAGATCACAAACATTAATCTAAATATAATGACCTATTTTAGCATGGCCAATGCCGCTGAACACATCAACAGACATATTAACACACAATCCGGAACGATTTGCCGACGGCTTCTATTCTAGTTTCAGTAATTAAATTCAGAGCGGAAAAAAGCAACATCTGCTTTGTGTCTGGGACTCTTTTACACGCACAGACATTAGGGTGGCTCTAATACTATTTGTTTTTTCACTTCCTGTTCGACACATTCTGGGGTTTTCAGCTGTGCCCAATAAAAAACACGGCGTGGCGCGTCAAACGCTGACTGCCATATATGAAATGTTCTTTTCCATAAATGAGTTAAAAGAAAACACATGCGGGCACAGGGCTAGTTTAGCGAAGTTAAGTAAAGCTAAAAAACCATAAACATAAAATGCGGAGGAGCGTAAGGAGAGAAAAAAAGCCCACAAACAGCATTGGAACAAAAGAGCAAAGGCGAGACACACCCACTAAAAAAACATGTAAAACTACTGTTCCCCACCTTAAAGGGGGGCACCAAACCGCCGAGAACAACCTCATTAGCACATAAATAATACAACAGCAGTCAGTCAGTCAGAAAGGCCGCAACATGAAGTCACACTGTTATAACAAAAATAGCAACACAGTGACATGCCACTCATTGTGTTGTTTTTATGTGTGTGTGTGTGTGTGTGTGTGTGTGTGTGTGTGTGTGTGTGTGTGTGTGTGTGTGTGTGTGTGTGTGTGCAAAGTTGGTCTTCTGTTTCTTAACTCATCCATTAGGATGAGTGTTTTGTTTTGGTGTGGCTTGGGGAGGGATGTGGGGAAAGTGAGGTTACGGTGATGTCAGCCCTCCATGGGCCATTTCTGAAGAGCTGGAAGGGAGAAAAGGGCCCAAGATTTGACATGCGGGGCCCTCTGTCCAGCGGCACTTCAAAACAGACACCAAGCACCAGACAAAAGGTGAAAAAAGACAATGAATCCAATAGATATTCAAATTCTCCCTGTGCTTTCTCATGCAGTAACGTCTATTCACCATGACATTCCTTGGTAGCATAAATTAAAGAATATTAATGCTTTCATGCACTTGATTGTTCCCTGATTTTATTATATTAAATTAGCTGTTCCATACCGCTAATAATAATGATTGAATCAGCAGATGGTTTATGTTATAATGATGTTATATGCTTTGAAAATGAATGCAGCGCTTTTATGAGTGCATTACACACTCACTCAGAGGGGCCCTGTTTATAGCCTGAGAAAGAAGATATTGCATTTATTAAACATTTCTGCGAACTACAGTTATTTTCCTTTTCATCTTATTTTACATTGACTATATACACAAGAACATGTAAGAGCATGTCTATAAGTTATACCAGATGACCTAGCCTCCAGCATCTCTTTTTAAAAGCCCAGAAAAAAACCTAATTTTTCCAATGACAGACAAAGATGATCCTGAGGCCCACAGATAAGCTGTGAAGGCAGGGGGAAGGTAATCCCCCCCCGTCCCAATTTTGTTCCCCAAATTCATATCTTTTTTACAGGGGCCAGACGGGACGCTGAATTCCCCACCACCACACACACCACACACCACCCACCACCGCCTGAGCTTACCTGAGAGCGATGGTCGTGCCATTGGCCGAGCCTGAGTGCGCTCGTGAGGGCCCGTAGCTGCCCTGACGCACGTACCGCTCGTCCCCGCAGCACAGGATCATGAGGAAGGCCCGGCGGAAGGCCCGGTTCAGGAAGGCGTAGAGGAACGGGTTGAGTCCCGAGTTCACATAGCCCAGCCACAGCCACGCGGTCCACATCTGCCAGGGGACCGTGTACTGGATGAACGGGTCCACCACGTTGGTGACGAAGAAGGGCGCCCAGCACAGACAGAAGCAGCCCATGATGACCGCCAGCGTCTTGGCTGCCTTGGTCTCGATCTTGATGCGGCTGCTGCTGGAGCCGCCGTGCGTCTCCGACGAGGAGCCCCCTCCAGCCCCGCCGCTGCTCAGGTACTCCGGGGCGGAGCCGGCGCGTTGGAGGGTGCCGATCTGCCGGGCGTGCTCCATGGCCGTCACGTAGATGCGCTGGTAGGCCAGCACCATCAGGCCCAGCGGCACGTAGAAGGCCACGGCCGAGCAGATGAGCGCGTACGGACGGTTGACCAGGAACACGCAGTACGTCTCGTTGGTGCTGCTGAACTTCCTCTGCTCGATCTTTATGGCCGAAACACAAGAGATGGAGAGAGTCAACAGAGAGAAAAAAACAGCCAGCTGGTAAACAAAGTTCAAACTATTCTCCTTGCCAAGATCAGATAAGAAATTACTTTTTCGATCCCATTTGTCTGCGAATTAGTAATGATGCAGCTCTATTCCACTTCATGTTTCACATCATCCTTTTCTTTAAGAGGGCTCGAGTGTGATCTGAAAGCTCTTGGTGGACAAAAGGAATTTCCGAGAAAAGCATACCGTGCAATCTATAAATATTTACCATCACTGTAATTGGTTTCAACAAACACAAATTACTTTAAGCAGTTGGGCCTGAACTTTGCACTCGTGAACTGAGCTTGCCTCGGCAACTCCCCGTGCCATTCTGGACCTAACGTTCACAGTGTCAAAACATTCAACACTTCAACGCGTGAGAAGTCTGCTATACATCCAGTCAGCTTCCAGATCGAGGCAATCGTGTCCTTAAATGGGCATTTGCTCTTTTTTTGCACTGTGGTTTTAGGTTCAAGTCAACAGGACATGTTGGGGAAATAAATCATGCGAATGAATCATGCGTGACACAGTATTAATAATAAGTAGGCCTAGAGTAAAGGGGACTGTTTTGTCAGTGTCTATTGTCTTGGCCTTCAAGTGATCTAAATCAAAAGCAGACCTCAGAGGCTAAAATATGCAGTGCAAATATGAGAATATTTTCTCAGATTAATAGACTGATGATGTGTTGATATTAAGGGCCTGAAAATAGACAAGATAGGCTTCATGTAAGGCTTGGTATATCCTGTGTCCGAAGCCAAAGGTTTATCGGAAGACACTGTATCATACTGTATCAGTAAGTGACATAGTTCTCTATTTGGCAAATGTTTAAACATGAGAGCAATTTTAAAGTTCATTTCAAGTCACACTCCACATCAAAGCCAGCTATTTCAGATTATTTGTAGAGATTAAGATATAATGTTATGTATAATTTGTAATAGGCCCGTCTCAGGGTTTCCTCCAAAACCTACACAACCTGTAGCCTACTCACAATGTCCTCGATGCCGATAACGTTCCAGCTTTGCATGATGGGAAGGAAGGAGATGAAGGAGGGGATCACCCAGCATCCTCCCAGCATCAGAGTCACCCTCAACGGGGTCATTTTGTTCCTGTAGACCAGCGGCTGACAGCAAATGGCATAGTACCTGCAGCCAGAGTCACAACAAGCCCGGGAGATATGTTACAATAGCCAAAAATACAGTTAATAATCACAAGCCACGCAAGCAGCTTTAATCTGGGATTCACTGACAACAGTGAGTTATCCTCTGAGTTTTACGTAACTGAGTTTAGATGAGATTTGATTGACATCCATCAAACAAATCACTAATCTAGTTATGCAATTTCATTTTTTAAGAGGTGCGTTTGTCAAACAACAAAATCATTTCTAACACTCATTTGTCATGTGACTTCACGAAGAGAGAATGAGAAAGACCAAAAAGGAACCGCTCTCCAGATAAAATTAGCGGATTATATGTGTGTGTGTGTGTGTGTGTGTGTGTGTGTGTGCGTGCGTGCGTGCGTGTGTGTTTGCATGATTTTTAAGTCTGCTCTAAAAAAGAAAACCAACCTCCACCATCTCCTCAACCATGGAGCTACAGAGAGACTCACTCTGTGGGATTCATGATTGAAAGATTCCAAAATGATGCCCCAGTGTGTAATCACTAGAGGAGCATCCATTAGGACTGGCATTGAGTTTGACTGGCACTTGGTTTTGCTGTTGGAATGTGAATTGTGAATAATGCAAAATCGATTAAGGGCAAAATGCATAACAAAGGCAACAGAGGGAGCAATCTGTGTATACATACAGTAGTAATGGCAAAATATAATAATGAGGTCCTTAAAAGTGTTGTTGGCAGTTGCATATAAAAGAGGAGCCTAAGCAGGGAAATTAAGTGTGTATATTTCAGCCTAGTGTTGGATATGAAACAGAATGCTTGGACTGACTGTCAGTGTTATTAAGCAACCATTAAATAATCAGAGTGTGGAGGGTGGCTCTAAAGAAATATGATGCAACAACCTCATCAGATGTTGATTGCCACATTGTGAGGCTGCCGACAGCGAAATGGCGGGCCGTTGAACGAAAGCAGACCCTCAGATGTGACATTTCCCAGGCTCGCAAATATCTGATCTATGTTGCGAATGCATTAATTATGAAGATGAGTCAGGGTATGAACACCATGATGGCAACACAAATTAGGGTCTGATGGTGAGACAGCTGTCTCGTGGCATTTGGGGAGGTTGATTTTTTTTCATTAACCTTTGGGCCTTTTTTCATCAGAGATCTGCACTCCCAGATGCTGATAGGAGCACATCAACCTTTTCTATGTGTACAGACAAAAAGTGCTTTACAACCAGCTGTGTGTTAAACCATACACCGCATACAATGCCGTGTTTACATTTATGATGGTTAAGCAGACAAGACACGTAATGGTAAAGTAGTATATCCTACTGCTTGCCATATGTTTCCTAGAAACAACAATTAGCTAAAAGAGTCATCCTTGATGTTATAAACGTAACTGTCTTTAACCTCTGCCATGACAAATTATTATATTACATATATATAAATAAGAACTTTGTATATATAAAATGTTTTTGACTTAGCTTTTCTGATATTATGCCCTGATATTACGCCCAGAGCAGCATGCATGTAATCTAATGTAATATGATAATATCCATGTTTCAGCAGGATTCCCTCAGGGATCAGTCGTTATTATGTTACATGTTACGTTTGGATGTTGCGTAATATGACACGTGGCAGTTTGCTCCAGGTCTTAGTGCATCAGACGCACACACAAAAATCACGCTCACTTCTCACTAAGCTTGTTTAATTCTTCAGGTTTTCCTGTCCCATCGTTCATGCAACCGGATTGAAATGCAAAGATCTTCCGGGCCAGGCCCTTGGAGCGGAATATGTGTGATTCAATATACCCTCAGAAGACTAATTCTGATGGCAAAGGGGCACACTGACTTTAGCCCTGAACATTCTGATGGCAAAGTGGCACACTGACTTTAGCCCTGAAGCTTTTCAGTATATGCCATGAAAAGCCTCCTTGTATTCCACATTGCACTAGGGCAGGCTGTAAGCAAAAAGTTGTGTGGAGTTCATTCAAATCCACTGCCCAAGATACTACACAACATTTTAATCTACTTATAAAATTATTTATGATTATGATTACAATGTTTATGTTTACAAAGTATGATTTATCACCATTAGTATTTTATTTTCAGTAGTGCATGTTTTGGAGAGAATGTTTCATGGCTTAATGCTGTTTCTCATGCTCACCTGTCCAGCGCTATGCAGCACAGGTGCAGTATGGACGCTGTGGTGAGCAGCACGTCCAAGGATGTCCGAATGAGACAAAAGGTCTCGCCGTACCTCCACTGGCCTGTGGTCAACTCGATGGCAGCGAATGGCATGACCAGAAGAGCGACTAAGAGATCCGCGAAAGCCAGCGACACAATGAAGTAGTTGGTCTTCTTTTTCCTGCGGACGTACAAAGAATAGTTTTCTATAGCAGTTTAACTCTTCCCATCATGCAGCTGGCCATGTCTCTGCATTAGTCATGTTAAAAATGATAACTTGATTGAACTTTTACAGTAATTTTTCCAGTTATTGGTGGAATGGGTTGTAAATTTGGCTTGATTTTCCCCTTGGGGATCAATAAAGTATCTATCTATCTATCTATCTATCTATCTATCTATCTAAATCAAAAGATGATTATACGGATAGTCAGCTGTTTTCATCAGAATTTGAAACTGGAGGCATGTTCAGACTTCAGATGTGAAGAGCCTTGTATTTGGGTTCTGACTTTCCCACTGTTCAATTCTTGTTCGTGTTTTGAAGCAACCTTATATTTTTTGCAGAGAACAAGCCCTTTTTCTATTGAAACAAGCTAAACATTGTTGATGCCATAATTTGTCAAAGATCATGACAGACAAACAAAAAATATTTCTGAAAATCACAAGGGACTGCAAAGCAGGGGATCCAGACGTTCAGATACAAGTCCAGAAGGGTGTGACGTCAATACAGGGTGTCTCACATCAGATGACCCAGAATCCAGCCAAAAACTCAC
Organism: Alosa pseudoharengus; assembly: GCF_046254945.1. Classification (NCBI taxonomy): domain Eukaryota; kingdom Metazoa; phylum Chordata; class Actinopteri; order Clupeiformes; family Clupeidae; genus Alosa; species Alosa pseudoharengus. The sequence continues at coordinate 29,853,142 of NW_027468609.1, forward strand.
ATTTGGAGATATCAGATGACAGACATACGAGCTCAGGAGGTATACCAGCTCATCTCAACATTTAACTGGCATGTTTCCACTGATTGTGACTACAGTGAATTAGCTACAGTGAAAGAAAACATCGGTTGGAGTTTAGACTTTTGGATGGTCATGAACATCTGACTCACCACAGGATAAATTGCACTCCAAATCATTGCGATTTAGAACATCTGCAAAAACGGTACAAGTAAGTGGTGAACAGGCACAAAACCCAGCCCAAAGGTCTTCAGCAAGCTGGAGTAATGGAAGAGGGCTCAGTAAAGATAGTTCTGGTGGTTACACAAAATGAAATGGCCAAAAGCAATGCAAGGTTCTCTAGGAAGTTTCATAGAAGTGAAGGCATCTTTTGGCCATCGGCCGTGCGATGATCAAGTACATTCAATTCTCTTTCTTCATGTTGCACCATTAGTTATGGACATGGCCTTCCAGCACTTGGGTGCACCCAAACCCCTGAGCCTGTGAGCAGGCACAAAGGTCACTGTGGCCAGGAAAACTCAGCTCACAAGGTGTGTGTGTGTGTGTGTACATCTTTCAATGGCTAACCCGGAAGGTTCCAGAACACTGACCAACCACCACCACCACAGGAGATGTCCCGGAATTAAGAGTGGTAAAATATGAATGATACCTCTTAGTTGCTGACCTTGCAGTGGTGTCCAGCTGAATTCTCAGCTACTGGAGCATTTACTCAAACATGTTTCTTATTATGATTTGGGACACGTTTATATTTTAACACAAAATTCCAGTATTCTTACAGAGGACCACTGAGGTTGACTAATGCCATATGGCATTATTTCTTCCATCTCATAACAAATAAATAAATTATCCACTGTAATATTTACTGTCTGTTTTTAGAAAGGGCTTTCTTTTCTGATTAGTGGAAAAGAAGAGGGAAATGTCATGGGTTGGCAAACACTCAGATGAGAGCAAGCGTCTCTCTAGAATAAGTAAATAATTTGATTTCTCTTCATTCGTCACACAAACGTACAGGCTTTACTGAGTAAGGGGGCATTATTGTGACAAGTACTTAAGAGGCATCAATCCAAGCACTTGATAATGACAACCAGCTGTAAGAAATTGCAGGCCATTCCACCCCGAAATGGGCATTCAAATCAGAAATAATTCAATAAGAATATCCACACCAGCCAAGTAGCCTGCTTATCATTAGAAACAACAATCCACACCCATGGCTGCACCCACCTACACTTGAATCACTCCATTGTCTGCTTTTGTCACGCTCTGTATTGTCTGATCAGATCCAGTGGACTTGGACATGAGACTAGCGTAGCATACATTAGCGTGTATCCAAAGTGTGCCTCCTTAATAATTACATTCCCCAACCACATTAGTGCTCTCCCATTTCCACTTGTTTTTCCTCTTCCCAATGCACACAGGAGAGAGATGGGTTTGCTCAACGAAAGTGAGGGTGGGAGAGGTGGGGAAAAAAATGTTCATTTCCTCACAGACCTCCACCGGGTCCACCGGGACACGGATCTCACAGATGTATATGAACACAATGTAAATGTTTACTTGGGGCGAACAAGAATGTCTGCACAGGCTTAAGGTCTCTAGTGGTGGGGAACGTAAATCTTTGAATAGGAGCTTTAACGAGTTGCTACACACTGTGCATATGGAGTAATTTACAACACTTTGAAATGATTGAAAATATTGTTTGTTGGATTCTGTCACGATTAGTGCACGTGTTATTATTAACCCAGTGTGTTACAAAAAAGCTTTTGCTGTGATAAAACTGTAGCGTGTGTTGCTGTAACAAAGACCCCATTCAAATCCCTATATTATTTTAAAATAGGTTTGCTATATGAGCTTTTAATACACTTTAATGTAAACATAAATGAAAGCCTGATATTGTGATCTTATAATCTCAATCGCCTACACAGTGTCCTGTCTCTTGCCTTACCGTAGCTGTCTGTCTTTGCAAAGGGCCACCATGACCAGGAGGTTCCCCAGGACCGTCATAACGATGATGACCGCCAGGAAGAGGGTAAGGATAGTCCTCTCCAGAGAGTTCAAAACATTAGTGGTGTCCACCAGGTCATCAACTGAACTGCAAACAAAAGCTGAATGTTTCCTTAAACTCATTATAACCGTAACCGCCATGTCATTATCAATAGTTCCCTAAAACCATTAATAGGGCTTTTCAGGAATTACCACGCCATATATTTCCTTTTTATAACTGTCTACACGGGTAGGAGTAACAAGGGCAATATCGTGTGTCTGACATGTTAACCCTCATCTTTGTATTAAGCTACCTTCATGACCTTGCATAATAGATCATGCATATGGTATCCATATGTCACAGTGACAGGTATTACACAGAGATTGTGAATTATTCATCCCCGAGTGGTGACAGATCTGGCTCAAAGGTTGTGGTTATGCATCGCCTGTTTCCGGTGCTTACTCCTCAGCTGGTTCTGGTTGTGTGGCCATCACTGGAAACCGTCATCAGTGCTGGTCAGATGGGACACCTCTACATGACTCTCCACATCAGGCGGCCTGGAGATGAGTAGAGAGGGAACAGAGTAGAGAAGGAGAGGAGAGAGAGAGAAAGAGGGTGAGCGTGATTGGAAGACTAAATCTCTAACAACGACTGTCTCTCTCTCTCTCTCTCTCTGACTGTCTGCATGAGACAGAGAGAGAGAGAGAGAAAGAGGGTGAGCGTGATTGGAAGACTAAATCTCTCTGTCTCTCTCTCTCTCTCTCTGAATGTCTGCATGAGACAGAGAGAGAGAGAGAGAGAGAGAGAGAGTGAGTGGGTGACTGTAACACTGACTGTTTGTCTCTCACTGAGCACATGTATGACTCCACCAACTCGCCTGTCAGTGGTCTTAAGGGTTATTATCCACACAGGGACAGTAGCAGAAGCTGTGTTTAATCACCACACCATTACACGAAGTACAGAACCCCTCATGGCGCCCGGATCAATCTCCCACGATTCCCTCTCGAGGGGTTCGCAGGATGGGTCCGTCAATAATAAATTTGTGCAACTGGGTGTCGGGAGGCTCCGTGCGACTCTGGATGTTGCGCAGGGGCCTCTGGTAATCACCACATCCCGCTCCTTAATTTGGTTTCGGCATTCTCTTGCCCCTGGTGATAATGAATGCAAACTCCTGTTTTTCTCTTTTTAGAAAGCTCTGGCTTCCTGGAAATGAGATTCCTGGATGTAGTAAATCAAGATGACAACCCTTCAGATAAGGTGGCTTCAGTCCACACACATGAATGGCTGCCCTGCTCGCGAGTGTGGAAGAGAATTTTATCTGCAGCCAAAGGGTTTTTTTTTTTGTCAGAGCGATGCACAGATAATGATAACTACTGGGTGTATATCAAACATGATTATGATAAACAGCTTCCCTTCCTTAAGGAGCACAGGGACTCAGCACATTTGAATACCATGAATGACAGTCACAATGCCAAAGCGAATGACTCATTGTTCTTAGTAATGTTAACAAGCGTCCTTTGGTTGTTTTTTGGTTGGATATTCTAGGTATTCTTATTATTCTATGTATTGTATTCATTTTGCCTGACACATGTAATCTTCCACACATTCACTCTCTGTCAATTTATCTATGTCACTCTCTCTCTCTTTCTCTGTATCTCTCTCTCTCAGCCTCTCTCTCTCTCTGACAGCACCTTAAACACCCTAGCTTACTCCTTGGAGACAGGGGTCAGAGATCAACTCCTTCCATCAGAGGGTCCACCCTGTCCTCCACCCCTGACCCCACCTCCTCCTGAGAGAGCTCACACCTTTCCTCCTGGGCTTGTGGGCCCCGCTGAGACAGAGGTGTTTCGCGGCTCCGGAAGGGTAAATAAATGCGACGTGTGATATGTTTGCCCAGATGGGAGCCGCCTCGTTCCAGCGCCTATCAAACATGGACACCTCCACGCATTTATTCCTTCTTTCTCACCACACATGCTTCCTCCTCCACCACTACCTCCACCACTCCATGTGAACTCATCGCTGTGCCTCGGAGATGAGACGGGATGCAAACAGTCAAACATCACATGAGCGGAAAATTCTTTGCAATTTCATGGGCTGTTTTGTGCAGTGGAAATGGACTTAGACGGTAAAACGACCTGTTAGTGCCGGTCTGCAAATAGCCCTTGTCAAGCTCAATACCATTACTTAGGTAGCCCTATAGGCTACATATATGTTATGGCAGTGATGATTACTATCATCTGTGCTCTAAAGCCATCAGAATTAAAAACAGAAAACTCTCCTACAAATATTCGAAAATCTGAGTTATTAGTCAGTGTTTCCACAGGCTATAAGAAATTATTTAAATATGGCAATGTGACATTAAACACTTGACTGCAAGGGCTCTCAATAAGAGCCATACTGGACATACAGTACAATATTTACATTAGTATGAAAATCATTAAGTGTTCCTCCGTTGCCAGGATATAGTGGTTTCACTATCTGTTGTAATAATGTATACAATGTAAAGATGTCATATAGCCCTTGAGTACACTGTTAGGTACACTGAATATGACCTCCTTTTATTAGAACCAGGAAAGAAGCTTTTTATCATGGCCATAATTAAGGAACAGCGTGTCTGTTAACCTATATTAACCCATTAATGACCTAATGTTTTATGGCATATACCAGTAAATAAATATAATGTGTAAGAGAAGCTGTCACTTGGTGGGTGATGAATTGTTCAGATATGTGAAGCAGAAGGAAACTCCCAGTCATCCACCAGCTGTAACCACTGCTTAACCCCCAACTCTCCTGAGCCAAACCAGGGCCTCTGAAATCAGTGTGAATAACTATGCATGCCATCCACCAAACAGGCCGCCCAACGCTCCTTGTTTTTTTTGCGGCCGCAGACCAGAGAATTTTTTGCGAATGAAAAATTGAAAATTACAGTCGTGATTACAGGCTCCCTGGAAACTCTCTGTAAGGAGAGCTGCGCGCATCGCCCGCACTTGCCGTGTCAAAGTGACAAGAGTTTGGGGAAAGAATGAGTGGTTTTGTTTTTTCTCTATACCTCTTGGTGGTGTTAAAAAAAGAGATATCGCTTTCACGTCAGACACGTGCGTTTCCCACACAGTACCACAAGCATCACACACACACACACACACACACACACACACACAAACCAGCACAATGAAAAATTATACTTAATGGTTTTCTGTGGCTCACTGCAGACACCCTTGCACTGTCTCCTGTTGCTTCAGAGGTAGTGTGCATAGAAATACCTGTATATATCTCCAGATACAAATACCTAGCCTAGTACAAATGTTCAATTTGCATGTTAGATGAGACTGTTGAACAGAGGATAAAAACATATCGATCATGAAACACCTTCCATCTGTTGTTTGAACAGAAGAGAACCAACCTACCTGTAGCATTCACATGATAGGACTGATATAAATTCCTCTGTGAATAGTAACCTTATGAGAACACTGTATATTCACTAAGCTGTTCTACATTCAACAATCTGAATGCCACCTGCATGGCTCTCTTCATTTCATCCACTATCAATCTTGTTTAAATCATGCATATGCATCATGTATGAATGTATGTTTTATCCTGACGCATGTATGAACTTGTATCTGCTTGCTGACTTCTGATTCTCTCTGATTCTCTCTTCTCCTCCCTTCCCTTCAGTAACGCTCAACCCCCTTTCTATTTCTCTCCCTGGCCGACCCCAGTCTTATGGGACCCCCTTATGAACTGAGTTTCTACCTGTTCCTCAGCACTTACTGTAAGGGTTTCAGGCTCTGGGCTCTGTACAGCTCCTTGAGACAAATTGTCAATTGTTAATGGCGCCACATAAATAAAACCGAATGGAATTGAATTGAATCCTGTGGCCGCTACAGTTTCTGTAGCCATCATCACCAAACACAAACAGCCTGTTGCCATTATCCTTCAGCTGGATCTGTCCATGAACCTACCGCTGAAGCCAAGACACTGATGTTAACCCAGACTGACTAGGCAAAGGAAACAACCATGATTGAAAGAAACAACAGGCTTCACTGTTTATCTGAGGACAACTACAGAGTCCAGTGTTCTTTCATGTTCTTACCAGCACCTTTCTAAAGGTTGGAGGGAAAAGGAAATGATGGTCATTGACACCTTCAAATATATCTATAAGCCTACTCCTCCACCACATGTAACTATTTCTGTAACCATATTAGCAGAGAACATTCAAGTTAATCAATATTTTAAGGAAACCATGAAGGGATTTGATTTAAGGCTTGAGCTGCGTTTAGTAGCTAATAAGATACTGGCTCTCTCCACTCAAACACATTTTTTAATCAGTCCTGAATCACATTATACTGCTTGTCACAACAAAATCGAGAAAGATAATCATTAAATATATAATCCATAGAAAATGGAAAAGATAGGCACAGCACAGGCATTCTGACAACAATATAATTCCAAAAATGCTCACCCCATAATGAACCGATGCCAGTAATAGAGCATAACAGTCTGATAGAATTTACATAGGCTACTGTCCTTCAAATAATCACAATCGAAGAATCACAACCATAACCATCCGAGTACTGCTGAACAAAAGATGTGCAATGTTGAGGACTTTATTTTCTACTATGCCACACAACATCAAGTGGCATTTAACTTTTCCATGTGCTCAGAGGGATTGTCACACGGGGAGGGTGCCCCAGTAGAAAGCACAGGACTCCAAACCCCCAAAAGAGGTCACTCCAAGCATGGAGAAAGCGATTTTTGAATTACCGGAATCAGATGACCATAATGGCTTTTGAAAGAGTAATTTTGCATGTGAGTTTTGCTCCATGGAGGAGCTGGGACAACCAGCCACGGAGGCTGACACTGCCTGAGCCACAGTGCACCATGGAAGAAACTGATGGTTGGAGGCACGAGCCACAATGCGGCTTTCACTCCGTTTCATCAGAATGGACTAAAAGTTAATTTTCTCATGGCTCTATACTGTCACGATCGATGACTTGTAAGGAGGCTTTGGCCGCTGGTGTTGGCCAGGCTTCAGTCTCAACTCAAGTGAAGCTGCTGAAATTGTCACTGAGCCGTTCTCTCATTCTCTCACACACAGGGAAAACACAACACTCGTCCTCTTACTTGAGAGAAATCATCCCAGAAAGTAGGCTAAGCTATTCAGAGAGAGAGAAAAATATCCTCAAATCCTACAATTCTGTCAAAAAGAAGATATCATTTTTCAAAACGCGTTCTAATTTTCTTTAAGATCTCCAAGATGTCTGTTTGAGTTGGCATCACAGACTTTGTTATCTTAAGTGCGGGGGCTTTTATTGCTCACCGTCATAAAATGCATCGCCCTGATTGTCAGCATCAGCTTATCCGATCTGGGCAATTTCACTCTAGTTCCTCTCTGATAGATGACATACATAGGAAGGATTCCTGTTAATGCACAAGTAAAAAAAAGGCTACACAAGGTCTCAACAAACACATGAGATACCTCATACCCACAGATAACATCGTGTGTAGTTACGATCTATTTACCGAAAAGCCTGGTGTCTAACGACAGAGCAAAGGTAAGTACACCAATAAATGAGATGGCTTGTCTGCAGAGTATAGCTTTCAACAGTTTGACAGGATGTAATTTGGGATAGAAAGATCTCACACTTGAACGCAAGAAAATACGCATTCAATAGCCTACGCATCAAGGTCATACCTTTTAGATACATTAACCTCACGCCTAGATGATTGGGTGAATCAGGAAACTATAAATCAAGGTAATGCAAAGCAAAGATTTAGACTGCACCAAAAAATCTTCTAAGTGATCTAAAGGAGGTGGCGACCAAACCAGTTGCACAAGCAAGAGGAATTGTCAACAGGTAAACGAATGTGAAATGGAACAGAGGACCAGGGACAAAAATATTTGTATAGCACATTTACATGTCATTTGCAGGTTTATCCCACCACGTTGTCGTCTATAAAGGTTATAAACTACTTAACATTTCACATGTCATTTGTATTATGTAAATACATTTCAAAGTTAATCACAACATACTTCATTCATAAACAACACTAAATACATCGAGTGTGTGGTTTCCATGTATTAAAAACTTGGTAAATTGTCATACTTTTTACTCAGTAATATTCAGGATATATAATATAATCATCCTAATATAATATAATCAGGATATTAGCTTAAATGCCATTCCTCCAAAAACGCCTTGACACGACACACAACGGTTCTTTTATAATTAAGCAACCATTACTGGTTAGTCTAATTGTAGCCTAGCCCACAAGATCTTTATAGAATCTAATATCTTGTAAAGAACAGTGTCATTATACATGATTGAATTACAGCGAACTTGTTATTAATAACATGGCTTTTGATTATTAAAATGAACTTACTTGTGGTCTAAAACGCAGGAGATGCCAGGACCGCGTTGGGCCACCGTGGGCTTTCATATTAGGTTACCTCGGAACTTTGAAACGGATCAAAGCCATTTTGGCAGTAGTTAAAGCCAGGATACGCACAAACCGAGCGTGCCTGTGAACGACAGGTTGTGTGCGTCTCGGTCTGACTTGAGCGTTATTTTGTGGGTTGCCCGCGTTTGAGTCAGGGCAAACTGGGTGTTTGTGTTTTCAACTGCGCCATCTTGTGGAAAAGCTATTGGTAACTAACGTCTCCGTCTGACATATCGCATTTTCAGTATAAAAAATGGCAAATTTACGGGGTTTGTGCAGCACGACGCCACATTTAGTCCAATGCCCAAGGGAAGATCAACGGAGAGATGGGGCATCGGTAGGCCTACCTTCAGGAATTGAATGTCTACTTTCAGTTACAATTGAGACCACCATGAGTTGTCCACTGTAAGTAGATAGGCCTGCGCTTCGCTTCGTGGACCTGGCAAGCGTTTTCCTCCCCCTAGCGTCTGATTCCGATAGGCTAGGGTTTGCCCCTGGGTGTTAGAATTTTTCCTGTGACAGTAGCCTTATTTGTTATGAATATGCCTACATTTAGCTTGTTGACATTTGTTTAATATAGGCTAATAGGCTACTATTTATAGCAAATAGGCTGTGTGAGCTATAAACATCAAAGAAATAGCCGTCTGTTGTTTGAGGTAGGGACAGGTTATCCGACTCAATTCAGATTGCCACTATGAAACTTTACATAGACACCTGTGTTTTAAACATGAGAGAATTGGAGAAGTAGAGGACAACACCGAATAAGCTAGTCTCACAGAGAAAGGCCTTGAGCAAGTGTACAATTTTGGTTATGGTTTTGGTTTGGTTAGCCAAGTTCAGCTATTTATTTCGGATTTGAAAACATGAAACACCGGACCCCCCCCCCCCCCCCTTTATGGTAGCTATACCAGATTCAAACACTCGGAGGATAAACACACTTCCTGTTATTTTGGATAGGTTACGCAGAGACTGTTGCTTGTGTTGCGATCTGCGGTGTCTGACTGGAGCGTTGATAATATCAGCAGTAATAATAAAACAGTAAATATTAACTAGACCTTACATTGACTTTAGGTAGAAGATGTTCATGTTTATTTTTTGTGCGTAAACTTGTTCGCCGGTTAGGTTTCCTATTCAGTTACACGCGTATGTCAAAAAGAAGCAGCTCAGGGATTAGGTTAGCTGTGTGTGTTCACACAAAATTATGTCTAAATTACCGGGATCTACGGGAATATCACTTCTGGGTGACAAATCAGTGGAATTTTATCGAGATCCAATAACTTTCTGCGAACGTCGCATTGAGAAGCATGGCAGCCGAATCTTTCAAGCAAGACTGCTCAACAAGTCAACATCTTTCGTGTGCTCGGTTCAGGGAATGAAAGAACTTCTTTGCGGTAGGTTGTGCTCATTCAGAGGTTACAAAGTTTGTTTGAGCAGTAGCAGGTTCTTGAATCTTGTGTATACATGTGGTTTCATGTTTGATGTTGCGTTGTTAGGCTAGCTTGCCGTGAATTCAGCGCAGCTACAATGTTTTTTAGTCTGATACTAATAACTCGTGTGAATATTTCAATGTCTTATATAAACTATCTATTTATGTCTATTTCTGTTGTTGATTAAAAACAAGTGTAAAAGGTAGTCTATAAATATGTCATTACATCTGTTGCATTGCTGTTTCGGATGAATTATATGCCTATAGCCTATGCATGGTTTATTAAAGTGGGACTTCACTGTTCCTCGCTGGATTAGAGACTGTCAGGCTTTATTGTCACGAGACAGAATACCCATGACCCACTGCCTGAGGCTTTGCGAATTAATTGACCCCCCATAATATTCAGTTCAGGCTACAAAGGACGAAGTAGTCAGTGCTTTAAAATATGTAAAATTTTCTAGCACAGAGGAACTTCATCTATTTAAAAGATCATAACTTCCTCTCTTTCTCAGCCATCCTCTTGTGTTGGGTGTGGATATGGGAAGTCACTCCTGCACATAGATATATACACTAGATGTCGCCTTCTGCTTCTCAGCATGCGTCAACACCGCCGCCATCTTTGTACAGGGATCTGAAGCGCTAAACTAGTTCTCCTGTATTGTCAGCGTTACCTATTTAGCGACGTTTGGCCATCCCCAGCGATAGAAAACCTTTTTAGCGATTAGCGACAAATTTGGGAACTTCTCACAATGATGGCAGATCGGCTTCTTTGTTGTTGAAACGTAAGAAAATCACCTTTCTCATGGCTTTGTCATTTATGAATTCAGCTACATCTCGTTTGCCCATGGCACTGACCCATGATTATAAAAGTAACGACTGGCGTAGCCTATGTAGTAGCAGAGGTAAATGTTCTACAGATCTACAGCAACTTCTGGTGAGATTACAACTTACATGAGTAAACGAGACGAGGGGTATGTGGCCTCAACCAGAGCCTGTCTAGAAGAGCCTGTTTACTTTCATTGTATCGAACCTGGTTGCAGTTTACTCATTGTTCCTCTAGGGGCCGCCGCTAGCTAGTGCAGAATGAATGGGAGTCTATGGGGCTAGACGGGTAAAATGTATCTTTATGATCGTCTTAAGCTTAGTTTTCTCTAGACTCAACCATAAATACATGCCTGTCAGTTGGAACAACCCAAAAAACTAGATAATTGCTTGAGATTTTGACGATTTATGGTGATTTTATTTTCGCTAGATCTTTGCCCAGATTGACGCTAATGCATTATAGAGGAGTGGATCACTGAAGCAAGATGGCGTCTCGATTGACGCATTCGTTCCAATGAACAGCAGTAGTCAAGGCGACATCTAGTGTATATGTCTATGACTCCTGCAGATGAGCTGAGATGAGGGATCACCTTGGGTCCGCAGATGTGTAGATGTTGTGTTGCAAGACTATGCTTGCCTTCTGTTGTAAAATCTACGCATTCTTTCTCAAGTTCAGTGAATGTTGTCATGCCAGTCAGGTTCTCTGCACTGTAAATGGGAAGCTGTGGCTCAGACCAAACTATAAACAATCCCAGCAAATCAACACAGTTCTTTTCAGTAGCACAGAGGGGAGGGGTGTCATTTGATTGGCTGTTGAACATAAATAAAATCAACAACATTTCACCAAGACTGGACTCAAGACTGAGTCTTGAAGTAGTGGCATGGTCACCCTCCTTGTATGACAGAAAGCTGAGAAAAGATGGAGACAAGATGAGAGCAGGAAACAAAGTTTAGGTTAGGATATGATAGTTTATTTCAAGATCTAACAGTTTGTCTTATGTTTTTCAACCAGATAAATCATCTGTGTTCCTGAAAGACCCCACTGATGTCATGACTTACATGTATGGAGACAACATTGTTACGACCAATGGTGAGATCTTTTTCCAGCCATAGTCTACCCAAAATGTTATTACCAGGGCAACATCTGTTACAGGAAATGATTTGCCTTTCTGTGATGAGGATACTTTTACAGACAGACAAGATTGGTTATCACACTGAAGCTTTTTCTGTAGCATGGGTTCTCACCAGAGTATACACAAGTATAAAAAAGCACAAGTACTAAATCCTACATTATAAACATTATCTGCATATTTACTTCTAGATATTATTACATAACTGGGATATGGAAACCTGTTGGTCCAGGAAGATGATTAAACTTTCCACATGTGGTTGGCTGTTGCAACAAGGAAATTGCATTATTATTGTACCACCTGTTGTGTAATATCTGTAAAGGTGCTTGCCGACTGCCCCAACAAACGGCAACAAAGTTCAGCTAACACCAGTTGGGTCAGTGTGCACCATCAGTCTGTGTTTGTTGGTGTTTTTTGGATGGTAAATGGATGCGCCAATGCTGCAATACTAGTGTTAAGTGTGCTTCATAAATTCACAAAACACCCTAAACGCCTATTTTTGTGGAGTATTGGAGGATTGTGTGTAGATTGATGAGAAACAAATAATAATTGAATCCATTTTAAGATAAGTCTGAAACAGTGTCTGAAAACTTTCCGCTTGCACTATACTGTAATTCAGCTTTTTTTGACTAGGATCAATATAATTCAGCTTTTTTTACTAGGATTTGCAAAAAAACTGTCTTTAATTTAAAGAATTATACAAAGTAATGTCAATTAATTAAAAATATGTAATGTAAAATCAGTATTCCTGGCTACAGTTAGACCATGAAGACAAAATAACCCTCTAAGAAACTCTGAGAAAATGTTATTGAAAAGTCAAGGGATGGATACAAAAAATGTTCAAGTCATTGAACATCCTCTGGAGTTCAATGAAATCTTATCATTAAGGAATATAAGGCAAAAGTGGGCACAAATACATCATTTTATATATATAAACTATTTTGTTACAAACTACAAATAGGCCTACTGTTTCATAAAATGTAACAAAATAAAATAGAAAATACTGATGTGATTAGTATTTTTTTGGACAAATTACTTAGGTCAACTTTTGAGCTGAATGTAGGGAATTGCCCAAGGGATATCATCGAACTGGTAGGAAAAGCCACCAAGGCACTTATTACAACTCTGAAGGAGTTACATGTAGCTTCAGCAGCTGAGATGGGAGAGACTCTGCATACAACAATACTGCCCGGGTTCTTCACCAGTCAAACCTTTATGGGAGTGTGGCAAAGGTCATATTAAATCTTGTCTAGAGTTTGCCCAAAGATAGGTCAAAGAAAGAGGTTCTTTGTCAAAGAAGGAGGTTCTTTGGTCTGATGAGACCAACATTTTTTGCATATCAGACTAGACACCATGTTTTGGCGTGCACCAAAGACTGCATATCACCACAAGCACACCAGGGTTCATGTGTCATGACAGTGTCATGTGTTCATGAAAGGCCAACTTATATTGACCAAGATTGCATTTATAAAAGCAATTCATACTAATATATATGTATGTATATGCCATATACTCTAGGCCTAAAATGAGGTGCTGCCCTCTTTAAATAGATTTTTTTTGCCCTGTCAGGTTATTTGCATTGCATGTTATTTTGCCCTGATATGCCCAGACGTAGGGGAGAGTTTCCTCAGAGCACCGAAAGACAGTGTTTCATGTTACCACTAGAGGGGGGTATCACACAGGCAATAGAGTCAGAGCCTGCTATAGCAAGCTCTCAACATTTCATAGTCTGTCACCCAGCAATAAAACCATCACATCTATAACATCACTGTCTTTGAGGAAAAAATGTGATACCATCATTCATATTGCTCAAACCACAAACTCAATTATGACCAAATCTTTTATTAACCCAGAATTTTCCATGGGGCCGCAATCTATCAATCAGTTTATCTGGCCGGTTCACGAGCGGGTTGTTAATGATCTCTTTAATCTCTGCCACTCACTCAGGGGAAGAAGCCAGTCTGCTTCGGCTGTCTCTCATGAATCTGTTCACGGGGAAGTGCCTGGCTTCCAGCTCTGATTACATTAAAAGGTAATGAACGTGCCACCTCGTCAGGCCACCAGACCATTTGTGGGCCCAGAGGGCCAAACAACAAGCTCAGCTCATCAACAAGAGACGGCTTACCTGATGCCTAAAGAAGTAATCAGCAGTGTTATTGCAACACACAAAATGAAATGCCTCAAGACAAGACATAAGGAACATCATATATATTTCCGTGCATGTTTAAAAATCCTGTTATGTGCAGATAACTCTTTACCCAGGCTTGCATGCTCAAAAGACAAAATCACAGCGAATAAGCAGATTATCTTGTTCACAGTTCAGGCCTGCAATATCAGGCCTGTAGAACATGGCAAACTAGTGAGGAGTACACAGAAGGTCCACTTCACTATTGTCAAGCTTATACTTAAAGACTCGCTAGACATTGTTAGTATTTGCAATTGCCTTATGCATTATATAAGTGTATATGCAATACACAATACTAAATACAAAATAGTGCACCCATACAATATAACCTATTTGGAAGCCTAATGGGCTGTGGGAATTACGGTAAAGAGATGACTACCAGAACAGCGTGTCTTTGTTGAAGGATAAACCCTTAGTAGCACAGGCGTGTAGAGTGATATGTTCTTTCTATATGTATGTCCTACTGATGAGTAAACATGATGTCATGGCTGTACCTAGTGGCCTAATGAATCCTCCCTGTTCTTGTCTAATGGGGGTCAATGCATTCTTATAACATCACTGCTGGCCTTATTAATCATGGCTTAACTAAGGCTGTCAATCAGAGGGAAGCCATACGTTGAATCATTTCCTTAACTTGGCTTAAATGGAATGAACAGCTTCTCTGCTTCCAGGTTTATTCTTCTTTAATAAGGGGTGCTGTAGCCTTACACCATGTTTTGATAAGCGGTACTGTAATATTACAGTAAGCGAAACTGGCAAGATACGTCATGTTCCGCAGCCATTGTGCTAGACAAAATTTTTTTTCTCTGCGGTAACACTGACATCTGTGCTAATCCCCATGTGAGTTTGCAGTGTGTGTGTGTGTGTGTGTGTGTGTGTGTGTAGAGACTGAGACATAATCAGGTGTTATGTAAAGGCTGCTTGTCTGTTTGTTTTTCCGGTGCAGTGTTTGTGAACGCAGCCTGAAGGACCTTTCCTCAAGGTGAGAACTGGAGGGTGGATCACTGCTGAACATGCGGTTTCACGCTCACCATTATAAACTCGATACCTGTGATACGTTATCAGAATCTTGTATTTTAGGAGCTGGCGAGGTTTCAGATGGAATCGGCCAAACAGTGATGATGTGTTTACAAAAGCAATGTATCAAACAAATCCTATTTACTGTGTTTTAGGTAACAGAGCAAGCAGAACAAATAATTATTGTCTTTAAAGAAATAGAACAATCAATAATAAGTGTATAATAAATAATAAGACACCTAACAGAAAAGTTTGATGTTCTCTAAATACTCCAAATCACCATCATAACAGTGGTAGTGGTATAGGCCAGTGGGTTTCAAAGTGGGGGTCTGCAACCCATAGCCTGGGTGTCCACAAAATAATTTGCTTTAAATTATAAAGTTGTATTTTATCATTTAAAAAATCATATCTACAGATGATGACCTTTTGCACCAATGACACAAACATATTGTGTCTGTGCTCCCACATACATTAACATTTAACTGTGGTATGATTATGACAAATCATGTCAGTCTGTTATAAATCATTTGAATCACTCACACAGGTCATGATGAACAATTCAAACTGCTGCTTGGCTTGGCTTATTTGCTAGTTAGCTAGAGGATGAACATGGAGAAATGTTTAAGTCAGTCCACATCGTCAAGTGATGCAAAATCCAAAGTTGACAAAAAACATGTTACCGGTACATGTTTCTACGGTCAGAAAAACACAACATTGTGAACCAAGTTACCAAGTTACACACCTTCCAGTAAACACAGGATTGCAAGCCTGGCCACAACTCCAGAGAATACAAATGACATCTTAGTGTACAAATGGTAGTAAAGATATGCTTAATAATTGGTTATGATTATGAGGAAAACTTTCTTGGCACCAACAAGTTTGAGGACCCCTGGTATCGGCAGCTCATGTGCTGTATGTGGTGTGCTTCAGTGCAGAGCCCCAGTCAGTCTACCCCATATTCAAGAGGCTGGGCTCGGAGCTGGTGCTGGGCCTGTTCCTGAACGTCAAGGCGGAGGAGACGCCTGAAGTGTTCGAGGAGATCACTCAACTCTGCACCCTTCACTGGCACGGTGAGTGTGTGTGTGTGTGTGTGTGTAAGCAAGTGAAAGAGTGACTTAATGAGTATGTGTATGCCTGTGTGTGTGTGTGTGTGTGTGTGTGTGTAAGCAAGTGAAAGAGTGAGCTAATGAGTGTGTATGTGTAAGTGGGTGAGTGACAAAGTGAGTGAGTGTGTTAAATATGTGCTGTGTGACTGAGTGAATGAGTCAGCCAGCCTCAGCTGGGTCAGAGTGTCCAGTCCCACATAAAAGAGCTTACCTACAACACAGGATTAGAGGATGGCACAGCCTGCCCACCTGAATGATAACCACTCCAGTGCCCGTAGCCTATTACCTATCATACCTGTGTAAGTACTGGATAGTTACGCACACAACAGCTACTGCAACAGACCAGGGGACGCTTAGGGATGATGATGAGACATGAAACATGAAATCTTTGTGAAAATGTAAATTATTAAAAAGATGATGATGTGCTCATTGTAGGGGTCATCCAATTGAGTGCAACAACAGTCAATCCAGACAGTTCAGTTGGAATTAAAATGAAGAAATAGAAGAAGCATTTGCCTGTTGTTATTTCAATCCCCTGCACTGTCCCTCCACATAAGTGGCTATTTGGCAGTTGGCTATCTCCCTTTTCTGGTCAAAGTCCAGTCTCTGTGTTGGTAATTCTAACGGCCATGGTAATGCGTATGGACTGAAACACAAGGACAGAGGTTGTGTTTCATGCACCTGTCTGTGGCAGTCGGACTCTCACGTTGCAGCCTGTGATCTAATGAGCAGGAATCGGACATTAGCGCTGCGGTGGCTACGCAGACAGGGCGGATGCGGCCGGTAATACAATCTGCTCTCATGCAGTCACCACACGGGCTCAGCCCAGGCCTCTCTAGTGCTGAGTTGTGGAGGAGATGAGCAGATGATATGACTGTCTGTCACTCCTTCCTCTCTTTCTCTCTCTCTCTCTCTCTTCCTCTTTCTCTCCCTCGCTCACTTAATTAAATTCAATTAAAGTGAGATTTATTGGCATGACAGATAGTTATAGCACTGGCAAAGCAGAACATTTAAACACATAGGTTTACATACAAAATGCATAGCAAACAAGATATGTCAAACATAGATATGCATCCGAGATACATCTCTCTTTCTCTCTCACACACACTCTCTCTTTCTCTCTCTCTCTCACACACACAAGGTTTACATACAGAATGCATAGCAAACAAGATATGGCAAACATATGCATCCGAGATACATCTCTCTTTCTCTCTCTCACACACACTCTTTCTCTCTCTCTCTCTCTCTCCCCCCTTCAAACAATCTCTGCTTTCCACAGGGATCATATCCGCTCCCGTGAACATTAAGGTGCCCCTGTGGTCCTCCGGCTTCAGCACGGCCCTGGAAGCCAGAGACAAGCTCATGGAGATCATCAAAGAGAAGCTGGAGCTGGAGCAAGAGGGGTGAGGAATGATTTGATATCTGAACAGGAGGGAGGGAAAGAGAGAGCGAGGGAGAACGAGAGGTAGAGAGACAGACAGGCAGCCAGAGAGAGACAGATATAGAGGGCAGACAGAGGCAGGGCAAGGAAAGAAAAAGAATCCTATTATTAATCTGAGATACTCTGATATAGTCAGCTCGTCTGGCATAATGCCCTTCTTATTAGTTTATACACATGGGCCATAATCTACTTTAGGAAATGTACTGATCCTTGATGGAACAGGCAGACAATAAATACAAACAGTGCAATGGTTCATAGTGAAGGTTATAATGCAATAACCCTCTCAAAGTCCCTATTGGTCCTCTGCTCCCTCAGGTGCAAGTCTTGGTCAAGAGTCCTATTGTTTACTGAATGGATGGCACTCATTAATATCTCTGTGATTATCTAATCATCCCTTTTCCAAATGTTTTAATTAACATACACACAGTATGTGTGTTTGTCTGTGTGTGTGTACTGCATTGCTTGTATGTATGTTACGTCTATCTATATTTCTGTCTATCTATCTATCTATCTATCTATCTATCTATCTATCTATCTATCTATCTATCTATATATATATATAAAAGTATATTTACAGTTCTTATCTACTTAACCTTTTCATCTCTCCATGTCTCCCCCTGCAGGTTTGTGGGCTGTCTGCGGGCTCTCCCTCTGCCAGATGCCAGCTGTGCCTCTCAGCATCTGCTGCTGTTCATCTCGGCCCTCATCCCCAAAGCGCTGGCCTCACTGCTCACCTCCTTCACACTGGCCCTGTGTGGGCCCGGCCAGGTGACCGCTATCCTCTCCGCCCTCTCCGCCAAGCGCTGCCATAGTCCATCTGGACACCGCTCACTGGTTTCATTAGCGCCAGAGCACGTGTTAGCATCAGAGTTTCATCGGAGACCATTTGTTTTCTCACAGATCATATATATCAGTATTTATTATCGTAATGATTATAAAGTACAGAAGTGCAGTATTCCTCATTAAGGTTCATCATAGATCATCATTCCTCATTAAGGACGTACCACCATAGCAGTAGAATAAACCCTTTAGAATAAGCCCTGTGCTTAGTTAATGAACTCATTCATTGGTCTCTTTCAGGAAGAGGTGCGTGAACGAGCCAGGCAAGATCCAAGGTACCTGGACCAGGTGCTGCTGGAGGTGCAGAGGCTGTGGCCTCCTTTTATTGGTGGAAGACGGATAGCGAGTCAGGTTTGTTCCCTGTGCTGTTCAAGATGGATTCCCATTACCAGTGCCCTTATATTGACTTAGTGTCAAAGTCTATATTTTTTTTGAATGAGAGCTTTTATTCATTCGACTACTGTAAGCCATGCTAAAATTAGCTTTTTGACAGAGACAAATTACATAATGACTCGAGAGACTTGTTGTTTTCTCTCTTTCTCTCTCTCTCTGGCTGACTGACTCGCCCACGCTTGCATCCACCTCTCTGTTATTGGAGGAAAATCTTTGTTTTGATTCTCCGCTCCCCATAGCCCTTTCACTGACCTAATCCCTCTTTATGCAATGGCTCATGTGGGTCATTGATTCCCGGCTGATTGATTAACTTCCTCTTACTCGGTGCGCCACTGCACCATGGTGGAAAAAGTAGTGGCTAATGCTACCGCTGCGGCCATCTTTTTTGTTTTTGCCAGTGCAGGGGGCATCATACAAAGCCTCTGTAGAAGGTATTGGGTTATTGCCATTCACCATAATGTACTGTTAATCCCTCTTGGTGTACCATAGTGTGTAGGATTGGAATCACACTGCATGTGTGTTAGCCATCAGTGTGCATATTACAATGACATCAAATAAAGTAATTTGCAGCTCAAGACAGACTTGACTCACTAGTTCGTAGGCGTAGGCTATAGTTTTTCAACCAGCTTTCTGTTACTGTCAAAGCAGTGCAATTTGTATGACGTCACCTCCACATGTGAAGGAGAGACTTTCTCAGAAAGAGACAGTGAATTTAAAATAGATTCATTCAAATATGCACAAGCAATTTTGTAAACCTAAAGCCAGAACACCATAATGAAGTCATTACTGCCATCAAAAATAACGGATGCTGGTCTTTTTAATGCTGGCGGTTTTCTGTTTTGATTACACCCTCCACTTCACTCATCACACATCCACTCCCAATCACTCCTGTCCACTGATGATTACCACTACCGTAGACCAGACCGGCCCGAGGGACCTGCTCCACTTACAGCCATTTTAAACACCCGTTAAAAAGCTTCGTGTTCAGACTTTGGGATCTAATACTTTCGGCTCGGCGTGGTGGGTGACCCAGGAAAAATCTAATTACAAGTGCTGTGATTAATCAGAGGCAACAGGTGAGAGGGCTGTGTATTTAATGAAAGAGTTCCTTATGGGTAGCAGTGCATGTGAGCTGCCAGAGTGATGGAGTGGGTTTGTAGAGAAGGGGGCATTAAAGGGCCCGAAGAGTTAGACACAGCAAGCTGTGCGCAGTACACTTTTCATAGTCTTAGTGGTGATAGTTCTGTGATAGTTCTTAGAAGTGTTTTCTAAATGTTGAACGATCATGGGCCAAAAGTGCACACAGTGACACACAGTAAGATGAAGGGAAAAGCTCTGTATCAATCATTCATCAGAAAGTTCTAACGTAGCAGAAGCACTGTAGAAATAAACTGAAGGAAGACTGTAGTTTTTGATGTTTTCATTCCAAATTAATCTCTTTTGCAGGGCACAAGGGCAGATTCCATGTCTGTTTTAAAGATCTCTGTGTTACTAACTTCTGCATTTCATCGCATAATTTTACATTAGGTCATTTAGCAGCTCCTCTGATCCACATTTTTTTCTGTGCTGGAATAACATCTATTCAGGTCTTGTGTTTCCTGTGACCTAAATGGACGCCTTTGCCTTGCTTGACCTGCTGGCATGCCACTGCTTTGACCTTACCGTTGCCATGGTGTAACAACAACAAATATTGCCACAAAGCGATCAATAACCATGTTGTTGCTGATTATCCTCAAAGCCACACAGACAAAAAATAGAAGCTAAACAACATTTTAGCACTGGGGGGCTTCCAATTAAAAATAGAGCCAATGTGTGCTCTTGAAACTTGCTATTTTTAAATGTTCCTTTTTCACAGACATTATAACCTCGGATCACATGAGCGGTCCATGAAAGAGACCCATAGAGGCCGATTTCTTGGAACATGTATGACGGCCCGCGCCTCCTCTCCCACGGTCAGGGTGTAGCATGGCCCCCGCCGCTGCTGCCGCTGCTGGTGCTGCTGTCGCTGCTGGTGCTGTGTGGACTCACTTGTTTGGGTGACTCAGGAGCAGCCTGTTATTGCCACTGTGAGCTATCGCTGGACCAACTGGTCAGCACGCCGTGTGAAAGCCAGAGGGCATTTTGTTTACGGACAGAGTGCAACTGAGAGAAAAAGACATTCGAATGGTGCATTGTTAATTAGAAATGGTTTCTTGCTAGGGGAGACTTTCACTGTGCTGCCCCTTTCTTTCTCCCTTTCTTTCTCTCTGTTTCTCTCTCTCTCTCCCACTCTGCCTCTTCCATTTATCTTTTTTCCTTTTATACTTTCTTGATAGGAAAGACTTTTACTGTGCTACCCCTCTGTTTCTCTCCCTCTTCTCCCTCCATCTATTTATCTATCGTTTTTCTCTTTCTATTTCGGTTGCAGTCGTTCTCTTTGTACCCTTTGCATAGCTATCAGAAATCAATGGTGATGTGTAAACCCTGGCCAGGCGGTAATTAGTTGCTCGCTGGTGATGCGGTCTGCGGCAGAAACAGGGTCAGGAATGCTCACCCACGTCATCGCTTTCCCAGCATCCCACATCCGTCCGAGCGTCTCCTCACCTGGTGTCCTAATTACATCGGGTGGACATGTCAGGGTGGAAAAAGACAGAAAAGTTTCACAAACACGTACGCAGGCATTCACACACATATGGACACACATGTGCACACACACACACACACACACACTAGCACACACGCACACACACACACACACACATATAATTAAGGCACCCAGTTAAAGGCTCTTGGCCATCGGATATGCGTGAGTAATCCTCCCTCCAGGAGCGGAACAGGAAGAGTGAGCGGGCATGTCCAGCATCTCATGTTTAGGCTACAGGGGTGGAAGATTAACCCACCGAGGTCACCAGGGGTCTTCTGGGGGGACAGAAGAGACTGTGTGTGTGTGTG
>NW_027468609.1:29877363-29952363 GCF_046254945.1 Alosa pseudoharengus
GTATTTTATTTATGACACACTGTACCTTGCATGTTAAAAGGCATTATGCAATTTTAGTATGGAAAGTATATGCAAGTGTTTTACCACAGATTTAACATGAGAGTATTGTACTTGACAAGTGTGATTCCTATGTTTTTGTACATTTTCTATATGGGGTGTGTAAACTTATATTTTCACTGTGGATCATCATACCAAAAAAAACCAAAATGATTTACTTTGTTTTGATTTGCTATAATGTTCATTTTTTGTCGTCTTTCTCTTGTTGTTGAATTGCCTTCCTCACTGTCTCTTTTTTGGTCATTTATCAAGCGAGCATTTGGCTTTGGTGCCATCTCTGTCCCTTGAGATGCTCCACTCCAGGTGTGGTGCTGTTCAATTTTTAATACTTTTTCCGTTGCCCTCAAGCCATATTTAATGACGTCGAAGTTTGGAAACAGAGTCCCTCAGCCATACAAGTGTGTGTATGTGTGTGTGTGTGTGTGTGTGTCTATGTGCGTGCGTGGGTGTGTGTGTGTGTCTGTGCATGCATGGGTGTGATGTTCACTGAGGTAGATCCTGTTCAACTCAGCTGTCAGTGAAAAGAGTAATCCACAGGCAATGGTGCTCACTCTGTTTTTGGTGCGCTTCTTCCGGTGTGGGTGGGTGTTGTTGTGTGGGGAGGCATGGGGAAAAAAAAAAAAAAAAGATAATTACACCCTGAGACTCACGGGTCACACAGCTAATGACACACGGAAGAACAACGCAGGTCCTGGCCACCAGTGTCACAAGATAGGCTGAGTCACTGCCCCTGTGGAAACTGGTGTGCAAACAAAAGCCTCTCTCCTCCAACTCAGTTCCTGACTTGATCACGCACGCAAACGCTGAAATCCATATCTGCTGTTGGAAACAATGCTTCACCAGGGATCCATGTAAAGGTCTCAATGGAAATCTACAGGCTCCATAATGAGATGTATAGGACCTGTGTGAATCCCATAGGGAGAACTATGTGACCATTGTGAGCTTTGTGGGTGTATACAGCGGGGGAAATAAGTATTGAACATTGAACATGTCAACATTTTGTTCAATAAGTGTACTTCTAGTGAGGCTATTCGCACAAAATTGTAATTAATACTAATGTTAATACTAATGTCTGGTGAAAATGTTGTGCAAATAGCCTTATTGGAAGTATACTTACTGAAAATAATGTTGATGTGTTTAATACTTATTTCCCCCACTGTATATATATGAGCTATATGAGTGTACATTTGTGATATTACTCCGCGACACTTTATGGAGGGCCAGTCTGCAGCCAGAATCCGAAATGGGTTCACTGGCTACCCAAATAGATGGAGCAATGAGAAAGGATAATGGTAGTTGGGTCTGGGTTATGAGCTTGAGATGAGTGTAGATCGGACAGAGAGAGTGCGAGAGAGAGAGAGAAAGAGAAATAATTATCTGTGTGTTTGTGTTCACACCCGGCTGGCCGAAGGATATTTGTGGGATGTGCCCCCATCTGCTCCAGTCTTGGCCAGCATCTCTCCTCCCCTCAGCTTAGCCTAGCGGGGCCTGATTGGAAATATATTGTGTCATCTTAATTCACCCTTTGAAACAAATTGCCCCAAATGTAAGATATTGAAGTATATTGCTGTGTTCATTTTTAGAGCACCCATACTTCTGTGCCGCCTGAAGTCTGTTGTTGCTGTATTTATCCAAGCAGACATGTATTTTTGCAATGTCACTAAACTGAGAAAGAAAGAAAGAGAGAGAGAGAGAGAGAAAGAGAGTATTTTTGAATGGACCTCTGAAGGCTTTCGGTCGCGTCACTTCTCTTTCCTCCGAGAGGACACATCATGTCATGACTGGCGTGGAAGTGTGTTTGTCTTTGAGTTCAGAACGAGGCAAGGCTACCCCCTCCCCCATCCCACACACATACAGTACACACACAGGCTTGCGTGTGCACACACAAGTACACGTACACACACAAGTACACAAGTATACGACGTACACACAGACACAAACAGGCACACATCATCTGTCCTCACCCCACACAACAGCTTGCGTGCACACATACACACATAGACACACTCACACACACCATGTCTGTCCTCACACACACACACACTCACACACACACTCACCATCAGTGTGCACGGCAGCGATGATGTCATGCCCGTCATGCACCGCTGGTGTTTGTCGTGTCTTAACTTTAATCCTCCCTGGCATGGCTGGGGATGCTGTCAGTGTGTGGCAGGGCCCGGGGGTGCCGGGGGGGGGGGTGGGTGGTGAGGCCTCTGGTGCCTCCACCCAGCCTCAGACGCTCCAGATGAAAATAGCCCTGCCCTGGCAGCAGCCGCGGCCCTTCACATTGGCGAGAGGTGCCCGCGGGAGATCACCCCCCCCCCCCCCAACTCCCCCGTGCCCAACCTACCCTACCCTACCCTGGCCTCTCTCTGGACCCCACGAGGATTAACGCGTGTGGGGCGGTACGTATGAACCCCCCCCCCCCCCCCCCCCCCAACCCGTCCTCCCCTCTTCAGGGCCTGCTGGTGATGACCTTGTTATCAGGGAGAGGAGACTGGCAACACCACTCACACACTCACGGCTCTGCCATGGCCCTCAGCTCTCATCCATGTCCCTGGGAGAGCAGCGTGCATGAAAAGCTGGATGAATTCATAGATTCATTCATAGATATAATTCATAGATATCATTCATATACATTGATAGATATATAGATACTTTATTCATCCCAAAGGGAAATTTTAGACATTTACATAATTCATAGATATTATAATATACATAATTCCTGTTCCATTCATACATGCAAGCTAAATATTTATTCTACTCTCTCCATATCTTTAATATGATGATCTCAAATTACAGTAGGTCAGATTGAAATTTAAATTTACTTTATGGAAATTTCTAACATACTATTTATGTCGATATTTGTAAACACACACACAAACACACACACACACACACACATACCTACATGCATAGTTCATACATACATGCAATACACACACCCTTGTATGCATCTGTTCCATTAGATCTTGTTACTGCTGTTTCTGGTTGAACGAGAGTGAAGGGACTCATCTCTCTCTCTCTCTTCGTCCTTCTCTCAGTCTGTGCTTCACTCTGTGTCGTCAGTGAAAGAACTCACAGATGCTGCCCCCACCACAGGGCATGCTGGGATAGCTTTGCCCCTTTTGGAGGTCACCGCAAGCTGCTTTGAGTTTCCTGTTTGGTCGGTGCGCACCAGCTGTGACAGATCTGGCTGGCAGGCGATGACAGACATGTGGTGTGTGTGTGTGTGTGTGTGTGTGTAGGGGGGAGGAAGAGAGAGAGAGAGAGAGAGAGAGGGAGATGCACTCTGGCTCAGGGGAGAAGAGTGTGTGTCCTACGGGAATGACTGAGAGAACACATTGAGGAAGAAAAAAAGACAGACAGAGAGGGGGAGAGAGATGGAGGCGAATGAGAGTGAATGAGAAAAAAGACACTGTTATCTAACTTGGAAAAAGTGTTTATTTTAAACTAATAAATAAACATCACTCATTCAAACATTTAAATACTGAAACCATGCACATGTATTGTGCAAGTGTGGTACTACCTAAGTTTATTACTGTAGTAAGACTTGAGGGTTTTGAGATTTGATGTCACTAAAATTCCCAACAGCTAGTGAAACCATTTATTGTTGAGTTTAGTTTTGTCTGAATGAGGATTAGGGTTCACTTGAGGCCAAGTCACAGAGAGAAAATGCTTTTTTTCCAGGCTTGATCTGTTTATGTGTATATAAATAAAAGCTTTGCTGTGCTGGGGTGTGCTGTGCTGTGTGTGTGTGTGTGTGTGTGTGTGTGTGTGTGTGTGTGTGTGTGTGTGTGAGTGTGTGTGTGTGTATGTCTGCAGTCAATCTCTGGTGCAGAGGACACTCTGTGAACTACTTTAGTAATCTGCATCTCTGAGGAGCTTTGCCCACTTGCAGAAACAGAAGTGTTGCTTTTACATATCCGGAAGTGTCTGATGAGGCCTTTAAGCCTTCAGCCCCCTCAGGCTCCCTCTCCCTCCCTCTTGCTTGATCTCTCTCACTCTCTCCCTCCCTTCCTCTCTCTTTCTCTCCATCACTCTCTCTCCCTTCTGTCTTTTCATGCTCTCTCTCTCTCTCTCTCTCTCTCTCTCTCTCTTTCTGCCTCTTCCTCTGTGATAAAAGGTTTTAAGTAGTGGCAAGCTTTTAGCGTCACATTAAGAGTGGAGGCAGGAGGAGAGTCTTTGCCGGGGTCCTAACTTGTTTCCTCAGATCCATTGAGCGTAATGCATTTTTCATTAGCGGAGTCACTCCCTCATTACCGGACCCTGAATGGCCGCTCTGCTCTGCTGAGGTCACTGACGGAGGAGGAGGAGGAGGAGGAGGGGGGAGGAGCATGACCCGCTCGGCCCTCACCTCACCGCTGCAGCCCACGTCAGATGCCTTGTGTGTATGTGTGTGTGTATGTGTGTGTGAGTGTGTGTGCGTGTGGGGGGTAAGCAGTGATGGGAATAACGGCGTTACTTTTTTTCAGTAACGAGTAATCTAATTAATTACTCTTCCCATTTTAATAACGCCTTTACAGTTACTGCCACAAAATCCGGCGCGTTACTATAATTAAAGCTGTTTTTTTCATCAGACGCTGAGCAGAGAGGCAAATACTTTTTCCTTGGTTAGCGGGCAGTGCATGAGACAAGCGCATAAATTCTGACGATTGGCTGAGGTCGAGTAAAATCTCATGGTCAGCCAATCAGAGGTAGAGTTGGGCGGGTGAAAGTAAAGTAAAGGAACAAAAAAAGTAAAGGAACAAATGTAGGCCTAATTGTGAAATGTGCATTATGCCCTGGGCAAAAGTGCCTATCCACGTCGGTGTCAAGTAATTCAAGCTTACTCAAACGTATTTCAACGTTGCATGCTTACACAAAATAAGTGGCCAAGGCCACCGAAGGAGGAGACTGCCACAAAACCTAAGTAACTGAAGCTTGATTTTAAGGCCCCACCACAAGTTTTGTCTCAGACCGAACTGACCAAACTGGTAGCCAGGTATGTGGATGATATGCAGCCATTTAGACGTGATAGCGGCGCGTACGTTCGAAAAAAAATAGACAATTAATCTAAAATGGATTTTATGCGTCGCGAACGGAACGCTTTAGTTACACGCCTAGTGTAGCTTCTCTGTCAGAGGGAGAGGGTCAGAGAAGGGGTAGCCCTACCGTGTCTGTAGACGTTATCGAACTATATATAGACACCCAATATACTTGAGGGGCAAATAAATATCAAAAGTTCCAAAACATCTATTGTGTTATTTGTATCTATCCACTATATAAACATAATATCTACAGACCTAACCCTCCAGAATTATTGGCACCTCTGCTAAAGTTGACTAAAAAGAGGAATCATCTTTTGGAAATAGATCTTAATGGCTTAAGTATAAATAGACTGAAATAAAACCATGCCAATCTCTAAGATCAATTTCCAAAAGATTTTATATTCCTCTTTTTAGTCAACTTTAGCAGAGGTGCCAATAATTCTGGAGGGTACTGTATACATACATGGCATTTGATTGGAGGCTAGTCTCACTTTGTCCCACAGCAACATTAAAATAGTTTAGATTTGTGTACATTGTTTCTGTTAACAGTTGTGTATTAAGTGTCCATTACATTATGATATTCAGATTTATATTGAACATACACATGTATTTTAAATTATGTTAAAGAGGGGTGGAGGTGGGGTCACATTTGAGCATTTAAACATTTACTTGAAAGTAACGCATTAGTTACTTTCTGAAGTAACTAGTTACTTTTATAATTTGTAACTGAGTAACTTGCCCAACACTGGAAATAAGTAGTACAGATTAGGGATGGGAATCACAAAGTAACTCACGAATCGATACTGTCACAATACTTTGCCCACACAGCGATTCTGCATCACAAAAGATGAATCTACTTTACATCACAATATCTGTGGAAATGAAGAAGAAAAATATAAAAATGATTTGACAGTGTGTAGAAGATTACTCCTATTACTGTAATCTGATCAGTGCCACGGAGATACATGAAATAGTGACTCTGGGGAGTCAAATTGGCGGATGAGTTCTATGAATTGTAGAACTTCATATTTTTGTAAAAATATCAATACTTTGGGCCAGTACAATACTGTAACATTGCAAAAATAGGTTTATAATGATATATTGATGTGGCTATAGTATTTCCCACCCCTAGCACAAGTGTTTTGATTAGATATGAAGGTGTGTCATCTGTGTGATTTTCCATTATTGACAGATAAAAAGAGAATTTAGAAATTGAGAATGTATCTACGACTGTGTCTCTGTAGGAGTTTTGACATAATAAAAAAAAAAAGCAGTACAGTCATTATTGGTTAGACAGGAAGCTGTTTAGTAAGCAGTGCTGTGGTTTCACCAGTGACTCTACAGTATATACAGTCATTGGGTTTCACTTACCCTACCCATTCTAATACTCATTATGCTTATCTGTGAAAGTTTAGTTTAGCTTTGTGCACTGTATCAACTCCAGTGGTGTGATTGACAGCAGTGGGAGTGTGTGTGGTGTAGGCGAGTGAGTTGCTTGAGTGCTGACTCACCTTATCTCTGAGTCATTATCCTGCTGAAGTCCCATGTTCCTGCAATCAGGTTTCACGTCGTTCAGGAAGGCTGTCCAGATGCACGGGGCAGTGCAGACAGAGCAACGTGTAGACCAGACAGCACAAGGCCCGTTTTGTAGACAGATCCAGTGCATTGTTGTGTTTTTGCTGTAGGATTATGAAGATCTACAGTCCACAGAGTGGGTGTGTTTTAGAACATTTTATGGAATTACTAGACTTTATTGAACCCAGAATTGTTATTTATATGTTTGCATTCTTTAGAATTGAAGGATAATAACAAAGTACAGTAATACCAAAGTGACAGTCCTAAATATATGTCCCTATCTTGAGGCAGGTTACATCCAGATAACATTTGTCTGATAGAGCTACTGTATCCCCATCACTAAGGACGTCAGTCAAAAGAAGGAGTAAACGAAGAAAAGGGGAATAAAACAGCTGCTGCAGAGATGGAGAGGAGAAAGAAAGAGAGAGAGAGAGAGAGAGAGAGAGAGAAGGAGGTTTCTGTGCTTTTGATAAGCTAGCAGTCTGTGAGGGGTGTGTGTGTGTGTGGGGGGGGTGTGGGGATGGGGGTAGTAGAGTGTCGTCAGCATCCTGCTCCAAGTGTGCAGTCTGCCGGCAAAGTGGACCGATAATGAAATCCAAATATAGGATGGTTCAGCCGGCGGTTCCTACGTGCTTCTCTCTAGCACCGCACCATTAGGAGCTCTGGCAGGGGGACGAGGTGTGTGTCTGTGTGTGTGTGAGTGAGTGTGTTGTGGTGAAATGAAAAAGAATGCAGAACCCTAAGTGTATCTCCCTCTCAATCAGCAGCTGCCATCGAAAAACAGCTCAGGTCTTACCTCGTCATCCGGTGGCCAGGCAGTAGGATGGGGAAACTACTGTGTGTGTGTGTGTGTGTGAATGTGAGAGAGTTTGTGTGTGAATGTATTTATGTTATGACGTCTGTTCACAGTTAATTACCATATCTATGATTTATTCACTCTGTGAACAGTAACAGTATATATATATATATATGTATACATTAAACAGTATTTAATGTATACATATATATATATATTCTGGCGTGAACAGAACATGTCAGAAAATGTCTCCTTGCTGGGATTCTTGAGGTCTCCTTTTTGTGCAGCCTGTATGTTGAGTACAGGGTCTTTTAGGTGTTGATACTCATTAGAATTTTTTTCTTACATGCTTTTGTGTTTATTTTTGGGTTACCACCCAGCTGTGTGGCAGATGTTGCCTACAGCTGTGTGTGTGTGTGTGTGTGTGTGTGTGTGTGTGTGTGTGTGTGTGTGTGAGAGAGAGAGCGAGCGAGTGTCCTCAGCTGGTCAGGGCTGTGAGTCAGCTAATTCACACTCTGTTTGGGCTATAAAAAAACCCGGCAACATGCAATGGCAATTTGAATATCTCCCATTCTGAACAAAAAATAACATGGACAAAAAGAGCAACACCAATTACATAACAATATTAAATGTGTACCTCTCACAACCTCTCAAAAAGTAGGCTAGGCATACAACAATACAACAATACAATTCCAAGTATTTTGCACCAGTTTATTTATAGTGATACATGTATTTAAAAAGGTTGCATACAGTTTTTATTCATACACAGGTGGAGACTATTTATACCCTTTATATTTACCATTATATGGATCTTTTATTAATCTTTTGTTGTCTTTTCTACACATACTGAATGAGAGATTCACACAAAAAATCCATTACCCTTGTACATTTGTACCTGAGTATGTGGCAGAAATGATCTTTCATTTTGAATGCTGGAAGAGAGCAGACATGGATGCATTTCTATTTCTTTCTCTGGAGTCTATCCCTGATGGCCTGACGTAATATCAGACTTTTTAAATGGGGACGGTTAAAGTAATGAATAGTCGTTTATGGACTCATTTTACTGTGGCCGTGTAATAAACTAGCCGTGACAACTTTAATAGCATTCAGTCAATGCCAGGGGCATTCGCAAGAGCTGATAATTTGCCATCACTGGAAAATAAATTGAGATTGCTTCATAAAGATGCAACCATTTTTAGCTTTTCTGATCTATAAAATCTCTAAAAGACATAAAATGACATTTTGGGTAAAAAATTGCAGCGGTCACATCAGAGACGGTCACATGTGTGTCTGCATGATCTCACACATAAATTTGGCCATGACATGCATGGATTAGGATTTCTATTCAGGACTCTCCTTTGCTAAATGTATTACATTTTCTAGTCTAACGAGATGTGTCATTGATTAGAAATATTTCATTTGCTATAATATAGAGAAATATATAGTAAAGTATATTATAGTATATGTAATATACACTCATAGACAAATTTCACCAGAAACAAAAAAGTAGAAAGAAAGAAGATGAGAGGATGGGAGATCTGTTAGTCGGAGGAGTCTGGAGCTCAGTGTGGAAGAGTGACGTAATGTTTTTCTCCAGCAGGAGACGTCCTCATCTTCACGTGCATCCCCCACCACAAACACAACATACAAATACTTCTTAAAGCAGCTTTTCCCCCCACGTCAACCTCACTGTCCTCTGAGCCTCGGGTGCTGGTGTGTACCCTGAGAGGTCATCTGTCCACCTTGGTCCACTCCTCTGCTTGACGTCCGTTTGTTGTCTGTGAGCCTGCTGCTGAGGAGGAAGTGTGTGTGTGTGTGTGGGGGCGGGAGGGGGGGGGGGGGGGTGGAGCTGGTGGTCTCGCTGATTTAAAAATGGATCTTTTATTGGTCCCAGTCTGAGTCATCGCTCCATGAATTAAGTTGATTACCCCCGTGCAACAACTCCCGGGACATAATGTGGGAGCGGCGGACGTGTTGATCTATACTGTGCCTCTCCAGCGCCTGCCAAGGTCAACCGTTATTACTCTCTAGAATGCTGTGACCTCATTCTGGGGCGTGCCACCAGGAGGGATCGTACCACTTTAAGAGCTGGGAGGCTCAATCTGTACTGTAGACACCACAGGAATATCAGATGAAGTGTGAGCAATATTCACCCTTTCTTTATTTTCCTTGCTTTTGTTCATTTCTTTTTCCGTTCTTACTCAGCTGTACATGCAGCATTTTACACCTGCCTCTGTTTCCCAGGTTTTCTGAGCGGGGATTAGAGGTTGATATGGCTGGAGTCATGATGGTGTGTGAGTGTATGGGTGTGCTCTGGGTGCTATTGCCCGGTGGGGGGGGGGGTTTAGGGAGAGGGGGGGCAGGAGAGGATTTGCGTTGCCCAGCTCCAAACACCAGCTCATGTCATATTGTAGATTTAAATAATCCAGTCCTAATGTGAGTGAGCGAGTGTGTGTGTGTGTGTGTGTGTGTGTGTGTATGCATACTGCACACTGCACACCTTCTGTCTCTTATTTATGCTGATCTCATTTCTCAGCTTCTCTGTGTTTTTTTTCCTCTTCTGTTTTTTTTTCTGTCTGTGTGCTGCAGATATATGAATGGATCTCTCGCTCCTTCTCCTCCTCCCCCCTCTCTCTGTCTTCCTCCCTGCCCCCCACCCCTCCATCCCCTTCTTCATTCTCAGTTCTTTGGAGACAGGCAGTAGGTAGTTGTTGCCATGGCAGCAGGTCACATGGTTTTCTCTTTGCCAATAGGGATTTCCCATTCACAACTCCCCACATTAACAGAAATTCTCTATGAAATTGTGTATGTGTGTATACGTGTGTGTGCGTGTATGCATCTGTGTGCATTTGGGTGCACACACATGTATGTGTACGTTTGCATCTGTGCACATCTAGGGATGGGAATACTAGTGCTTGTATATGAGTGCACAAATATGTTTTTTGTACTTTTTTGTGCAATAGGGATTGAGGTGGGTCCCTATTGCTATTATATTGATCTGTATGCGTACATGTGTGTGTATGTGTATGTGTGTGTGTGTGTGTGTGCGTGTGTGTGTGTGTGCATGTGTGTGTGTGTGCATGTGTGTGTGTATGTGTGTGTATGTGTGTGTGTAGTGTGTGTGTGTGTGGTGTGTTCGGTGTGTGTGCATGTGTGTGTGAGTGGTGTGCGCGGTGTGTGTGCATGTGTGTGTGTTTGTGTGTGTGTGTGCATGTGCATCTGTGTGTGTGTGCATGTGCATGTGTGTGCGTGTGTGTGTGCGTGTGTGTGTGTGTGTGTGTGTGTGTGTGTGTGTGTGTGTGTGTGTGTGTGTTGTTGGAAGGGGGAAACCGACGCAGTTCCCCTCCCGCTGTGCCCTGGGGAGGCTGATGAGTCAGAAGTGAGTCAGAGAGAGCCCCAGCCCACCCCCCCACCCCTCCTCCTCTCTCCATCTCAGCCCACCCCCACCCTCCTCCTCCTCTCTCCATCTCAGCCCAAACCCCTCGCCCCCGTCGATCCGTCTATCTGTCCGTCCGTCTCTCCGTCTGTCTGAGGGCGGGTGTCACCGCACTGGGAAGAAAGATGCAAAGACGAAGCACAGAGACGATGGCCGCGCTGATGAACCTGCTGCTTCCCGTTTTCTTGGTCATCCGCAAGGGGGGGGGGGGATCAAATCAATGATGATGTTCATTTCGGCGTGCCATTGCGTCCATTTTGGTTTGCCATTACCACTGCCTTATTTGTCTACACTTGCAAATATTGTGAGGTATTTTAGAGGGTTTTCAAGATCCGATCACACATCACTCATCCAAGAATCTACCCTACTATATACTGTATATCACCATTAGTTCATTCATCATCATCATTCATTCATTCAGTTGATTGACAATGAGCCAGTAAACCGCTTAACTCATTCAGACGCTTCGACTCATGATGGTAGTGTTGCACAAATCACAGGTGCATGTTTACCCTGAATTATTCATGTCTCCGAATCCTTTCCTGCTGTTTCTTCTCCCCCAGTCGCCCAAAAGCCATCACTATTCTCCTCTGCTCCAAGCCCTGATGCCCCCCCCCCCCTCCCCCCAACACACACACACCCTCAATGAGCCTTTTGTGCGGAGACAATTATGGGGGGGGCATAATATTCTCCAGACCTTCTTCAGATTCTGTCAATCTGTCAATACTCCCGGCCACATCACCGACTGCAGGGATGCATCGCAGGTGTGTTCATGTTTTGGGGATGTTGAATTGGTGAAGTCTGTCGATTTTTTCCCCCTCCCCTGTCGTATGATTGAGTGTGTGACCTCAATTTTTGATTCAATGTCCTGACAATTTAGGCAAATGAATTCCTGTGTTAGAAGACCAGTTTTTGAAATGTCTTTCTTCTCCCTGTCTTTCTCTGTCTCTCTGTCTCTTTCTCTATTTCCTGCCTTCTCACGATTGGCTTTTCCAGGTCTTTCACTCTTTCTCTTCTCTCCTCATTCTTCATTCATTGGAACAAGCCTGAGTTGAAGTTCTCAGTTGGCACAGATGCTTTCTATTTGCACCTCAGGATGGATCACACCTAACCCCCCAGATGTGTTAGCCTGACCTCATCTTTGTGTGTGTGTGTGTGTGTGTGTGTGTGTGTGTGTGTGTGTGTGTGTGTGTTTGTGTGTGTGTGTGTCTGTCTGTCTGTCTGTCTGTCTGTCTGTCTGTCTGTGGGATAGATAAACTGTCTATGTGAACCTGAATTGGAGACAGTGAATTGTGGAATATAGAGAGAGAGACTGTGAAAGACTTAGAGGGGGAGGGGATAGGGAAGGAAAAACTGTTTATAGGAAACAGAATCAGAAACCAAGTAACAGAAATTGAGAGATAAAGTGCACTCTGATGCAATCGATGCATTCTCTAGCCCTATCTGAAGCAGAGCAGTCTTACCTCATCTGATGAGTGAGAAGTTGAAACCCACGTCTCCCACCCAGACAAGTTTCCGGACTGTCTGAAATCTGCCCCCTTTCCTCATGACGGAGAGGGAGACTGACGCCGCTCCATGTAGCAGCGGAAGAAGGGGCACTGCGACCGTGACGTCAGGGAAAGAGTGCGCCTGACGGAGTGGACCCACTGGACCCCCCAACTTGTTCACACTCCTCCTCCTCTTCCTCCTCCTCTTCCTCTTCCTCTTTCCATTCCTACTCATCCTCCACCTCCTCCTCCTCCTCTTCCCCTGGCTGCCACATGCTCAGTCTTATCTGCACACGACACACACACCTAAATGCCAGCCCAGTCTCACTGGTTTAAAGGTGCCATGTGGACTTCTATAGGTTTCGAGTTGTCTTGAACACAGCCACACTCTTCCATTGACTTGCATTGTATTTAATACAGTGCCAGTACAAATTGATATAACAAGAGAGCTGGGCCGACGCTAACTGGTTGGATACCTTGGCAGCACATAGAGTAGGTTTTTTTGATGTTCTGTTGAAATTCAGTTCAATTCAAGTTTATTTATATAGCACATTTCATATGGCATACACAGACTCAATGCGCTTTATGGTTGTTTCTTTGGCGTCTGATAATTTCTAGGTCATTTTAAAATGTTTTAAACTAAAATAAATCTACATAGCACCTTTCAATACAGGTATAGATATGGACAATTAATTAGGCATACCAATTCTTTGGGTATGTACATTATGTACAAACAGATGATTGATACTGTCAAGAGCAGACAATTGATAGTGCCATGACAGAAGGAACATTAGCTGTGTTAAGAGATGCCTAAAAATCCAGAAAAATATTATAGTGTAGAAGCATAGAAAGAAGCTGAGTTCGAAATTCGATTGTTTTGCTGTTTTCACTTTTAAGACGAGTCTCATTCATCTCTGGAATGTCCCCAGTTACTCTACTTTATGCATCGACATCTGCATCGGCACACACATCACTGTTTTCTGGGTCACCACCAGCAGAACCGGAACCAAATATCAGCTCACAGGGCCATTTCCCACCCCGGATTAGGGCTAGCACCTTTCTATGGTCAGTGGGTTTGTGAACAGTGAGCCGGTGAGCCACACTGAAGCCCTGTGTGTGTGTGTTTGTGTCACAGACTGCACTCAGAGTCAGCAGCATGTGAATCACTGATGACGAGCGGATCGGAGCTGTCTACTGAGCCCCCGATCAACAACACACACGTCGTCCACACGCACACACAGCCCCGATCAACAACACACACATCGTCTACACGCACGCACACACACACAGCCCCGATCAACAACACACGTCATCCACACACACACACACACACAGCCCCGATCAACAACACACGTCATCCACACACACACACACACACACACACACACACACAGCCCCCAATCAACAACACACAGAGGAGAGGAGATGAGGAGGAAATAGTGTGACGGAGAACACAGAAGATTAAGAGAGATAGGGAAAAAGAGAATAAAAGAGTGAGAGAGCAGCATAATAATAAGACTGCATGTTTATTGTTCCTAGTATATTTCGAATTGCAATAGTATGTATTCTCAAAAGTGTATACGTACATAAAATTACTTGATTTGTGAATGTTGTGTTGATGGCCACATGCAATGCATCATGGGACCTGATGTGCTACTTACAGTTTTTTTACAACTGTTTACACACGTTTTCAAAACTCTGTGTCTATTTTTCAAAACTCCACACACAAAACCCACAATTGCTCATGCAAAATGCCTCAAATCTCCAGCAAAATGTCGCAAACGCATCTTTAAACCAAACATTCGCCTCACATTACAAACACTTTTTTCATACAGTTTTTTACAATTGTTTACACACATTTTCAAAACTCTGTGTCTATTTTTCAAAACTCCACACACAAAACCAACAATTGCTCACAAAATGCAAAATGCCTCAAATCTCCAGCAAAATGACACACAACATTCAAAATGTCAAAAACACATGTTTAAAGCAAACATTCGCCTCACATTACAAACACTTTTGTCATAATATGACATTTTGGATACATCATGTACACACTGTTGCTCAAAACCGAAAGCTCTTCTGTCTTATGCTTTTTATATGTATTTCCATACAAGAGTGAACGTTACGGTATCAACAAAGAGAAGTTGAAATACACAGTAAAAATGCAAGCAATATTGAAACCAAAAATAGTGATTTTTCCCAAATAATTTGCTGTTGTGAATACAGTATTTTACAGCAAACAAGAAAAAAAGCAAAGAAGAATACAGTGACCACCAGATTTACATGGAGTGTACAGTATGTATTCATAGGCCTATAGACCCTTTCAACTGCAGAAACAAACAATCCTACAGTAAGCGTTCCTAAGGCATTTCTGGAGGCACAGAAAAATGTATTGAGCTAATGGTACTGTAACATGGGGACAAACAAAAATAGAGTAAAAAGACAAATTTTACATAAAGTCAACTTTTTGTAGAACATTACTGTAAGCTAAAGTCCGATTACTGTAATTTTCAAAGTATCTGCATTGGTTCTGAATATTTCAACCGGAAATCCTCTAGGAGCAGATTGAAAGGGTCTATACCTATATAGAGAGTATATCTATTCATAGACCTAATACAGTACTAAGGCAATGATTGGATGGTTTTCAGTAAAGTAAAGAGTGTTTGCACATGTGAAGAGAAAGAGTGAAGCACTGGTGATTTAGTGTGGCATTTTGATGGGTTGTGTTTGAAGAACGAAATCAAGTTACTTCCTGTTAGATTTTTGTGTGTTAGGTAGAAAATTGTGTGTGGTGTTTTGCAAAATGTGTTTTAGTCAATTGAAAACTGAGTCAAACACTGAGAATTAGTATATGGTTTTGCAGATTTGGTGTCGGGTTATGATGTTTAGAGGACATGTTTAGAAAATTGTGTGACAAGCAAAGATTTTGTGTGTAAGCAGTTGAAAAAAACTGTAAATCAAACATTCGCCTCACATTACAAACACTTTTGTCATAATATGACATTTTGCATACATCATGTACACACTGTTGCTCAAAACCTAAAGCTCTTCTGTCTTAGGCTTTCTATATGTATTTCCATACAAGAGTGAAAGTTACGATATCAACAAAGAGAAGTTGAAATACACAGTAAAAATGCAAGCAATATTGAAACCAAAAATAGTGATTTTTCCCAAATAATTTGCTGTTGCGAATACAGTATTTTACAGCTAACAAGAAAAAAAGCAAAGCAGAATACAATGACCACCAGATGTACATGGAGTTTTGAAAACACTGATTTTGCCTACTGTAAGACGGAAATGACTGACTACTATCAAATTGCTTTGCTTTTTCCAAAGACAAATTTTCCTTCTGCTTTGGTTCTGAATAGTTCAACCGGAAATCCTCTGGAAGCAGATTGAAAGGGAACATACCTATATAGACAGTATATCTATTCATAGACCTATACTAAGGCAATGATTGGATGGTGTTCAGTAAAGTAATGAGTGTTTACACATGTGAAGAGAGAGAGTGAAGCACTGGTGCTTTAGTGTGGCATTTTGATGGGTTGTGTTTGAAAAAACGAAATCAGGTTACTTCCTGTTAGATTTTTGTGTGTTAGGTAGAAAATTGTGTGTGGTGTTTTGGAAAATGTGTTTTAGTAAATTGAAAACTGAGTCAAACACTGAGAATTAGTGTATGGTTTTGCAGATTTGGTGTGGGGTTATGATGTTTGGAAGATGTTTAGAAAATTGTGTGACAAGCAAAGATTTAGTGTGTAAGCAGTTGAAAAAACTGTAAATCTAGTTATGGTTTTGGTCAGTGGTCATTTCAATTTCACACAGGCAGGATCACAATATCTCGGCTCTTCAGGTTAGTGCAAAATGGTGTACTGCATTAAATTCACATGAACTAATTAGAAAATTTACTTTTCAGTGCACAGTGTGTACTTTACTGGCCCAGCGCTTAGCATGTAAGTAGGTCAGATTGGACAAAGGGCTGCACTTAAGGACAGCAACGTTTACATTCACTTTTAATCAGGGATTGAGAGACAGATTGAAGAGACACTGGCAGAGAAATAGATGGATGGAGTGATAGAGAGAGAGAGAGGAGTGGTGAGTCACCGCCCACTTGCTGGGCTTATTACAAAACACCTGTGCTGCACTCAGGGTGGATTAAGTTGCACTCCTGAGGTTGTGGCAAACCGAACGTCTTCCCTTCCCTTCCACAGCCACAGTCATCCCCTTTCAAGAGAACAGCAAATGGCCTCCCTCCTCTTCCTCCCATCTGAAGAGGGTCGCTGTGACACAAGCACCTACGTCACCTACTGTCGGAGGCGCGTCTCGGGCTGTCGTCCTCTCGCCGGGACAGCTCTGTGGATTGTTGTTATTTGCCATTTTGCACTTTGAAAACACACTAAGCCCTGTGACTTGCGATGAAGCCTAGCTATCAAATGTGTGGACGTCATTTTTGCACAGGACCCAACGCAAAAGAGAATGTGTTAATTGTGGCATTTATAAACAATGTTTCCATGAAATATTTTTGCTCTTCTTCAGTTTTAATCACTGATCTATAAAGAACACTTTATAGATCAGTGGTTTTAATGTATCCATGTAGATATTTCCCATAATTCCCTAATTATGTCTCAGTATTCTACAGTATCATATGGCTCACAATTATGGGTTTAGTTCATTTCTCTTTTCACAAATGTTTTCTTCAGATTAGGCCTGGTGTGGTTATTATGACCTGTTATAGGCTTTTTCATTGCAAAAGGGCAACTAGTCACAAAACAGGAAAATATCTTCAAAATACACATCACATTAGGTGCCCAATAACCCTGTTCAGTGTTTTACAGTACGTTACGTTAGGTGCCCAATAACCCTGTGCAGTGTTTTACAGTACATCAATTCCAAAGAGGTGGTTTTGAAATGCTGCATTTTCCATCCGTGAAACAAGAGTGAAACAGAACATAGAATAGTAACCTATAGATGCTGTTCATTTTGAAGTAGTCCTACGCAGTGTAAATCAGTAGCCCAACCTGGCACTGCACTCTGGCTTTGAGGGTGTTGAGTGACTCAGTGAACAAGGTGCTATAATCGAAATCGAGAGAGAGAGAGAGAGAGAGAGAAGTGTTTAGTGTGGTATTGTTTTTCTTTTGGAAAATTACACGCGCGCCTTGATATCATACAAGAGGTCTGAGGCCCGGTTGGCGTTGCGTAACCGAGACGTGTGCGTCACCAGGCACACAGATCACAAGCGTCCACCTCTGTCTGTTCGCTGCCTTTTCTGATTTGTGTTTTATGTCATCGAGAGCCCTTTGAAAACGAGTTTGAGTTTGGGTAGGCTGACGAGCGTCATGGAATGACGTTGTAAATGTTGCCATATAATGAAAAGTGCATTTTCCATTAGCTTCTCACATTGTGAAGCGTACGTGCAGCCTATTATAGA
Organism: Alosa pseudoharengus; assembly: GCF_046254945.1. Taxonomy (NCBI): domain Eukaryota; kingdom Metazoa; phylum Chordata; class Actinopteri; order Clupeiformes; family Clupeidae; genus Alosa; species Alosa pseudoharengus. The sequence continues at coordinate 29,895,173 of NW_027468609.1, forward strand.
TTCAGTTAGTCCCAGAGAGAAAGGCAGTTGTGCATCACGGCCTTTATAGCTTGCAGAATTTTTATTTCTGGTAATCAGCATTCACAGTAAATGAAGCTTTTGTGGTATACTGCTGTTTTATGTGTTTCTCAGGCAGGTCATCATAGGAGGACATATCGTGTTTCCTGTGGTGAAACTCTGAACTCAAGCGTCACCTCGAGTTCTTACTCTGTATTCTGAGAGGCTGCCCCTGGAAGAGACACCTGTTCTTTCCCCCCCTCCACCCCCGCCCCCGGAGCGCAGTCGTGTTCTAGAAGTTTCTGTTTGTGCGTGGGCCCGCCACGGTCACTTCCACTTCCTCTTTGGCTTTCAGGGGCTCCAGGATGTCATGTCCCCTCTCTCTCTCTCCCTCCTCCTCTTTCCCTTCATCTCTCTCCCCCTCCCTCTCTCTTTCTCTCTCTCTCCACCTCTCACTCTCTCTGCCCCCCCTTCTCTCCCTCCCTCTCACCACCACACTCTTCCTTCCTCCCTCTCTCTCTCCATCGCTCTCTCCCTCTCTCTTTCTCTCTCTCCCTCCCTCCCTCCCTCTCTCCCCCATGTGTCAGCTGTGTAAGTGACTCACGGGGGGGAGATGGGCCTTGGGCACCGGAGCTCTGGCCCCTGAATGCCCCTTTGTACCAGGCAGCCTGCTCTCAGCACTCAGCCAGGTGTTTATGGGCACCCCTCTGCCTACGCGCCGCATATACCTGTTTCATGGTCCGGCCGGTCGTGGACAGAGCCCTATATCTGACACTTGCGTCATTACTGCTACACCACAGAGAGAGTAGGTGCATTATGTGGCTATTTTTAGCACCAAATGATTTGGCATCAATCAGCAGGAGATATTTACGATATTCTACCCCCCTGACATCTTTATGATATTCAAGATATTTTATGATATTCCCCTTCCGACATCTTTTTTTCCCAGCGTCTGACCATACTCTGTGTTTATGATGTTGTACTATTGATTTTTTTTTTATGGGCTTTTGCCATTAGACAAGAAATAGTTCAATCCTAACTGACCATAGAGGTATACATAGCTCATACTGTGAGCAGGAAGGCTCTCGAAAGTGAAGTGGCTGCAATCATGTTGATAAAATGTTTGATGGTGGGGGGTGATCATGTCATAAAATGCGCAGGAGGCTGTTCCGCTTGTCCACATTTAAACACTCATTAGCCAGTGGCTCCGGATGAAAACACCTACACACACACACACACACACACACACACACACACACACACAGCACTAAATGTTACGTTGTTATTAATATCTCCCTACACTGATATAACACTCATCTGCTCAGCCAGGCCAAAAAAAACTGAAGAGACTGGACCCAGTCCTGCAGTCCATCAACACTCCCTTCCTGGCAAAGGCAGGCTCATATGAGAGAAAGCCAATATGTCTCTTATTTCTCTCTCTCTCTCTCTCTCTCTCTCTCTCTCTCTCTCTTTGTGTGTGTGTGTGTGATATCCTTCCTGTATCCTGAGGGAAGATAGGAGAACATATATATTGGAGAAATGTAACATTCACTCCCTCCCATCTGCACAAATGAGAGAGCAGCAATCCCTGCTCTTCCACAGCTCCACATCCCCTTGATCCACTTCACTAAAAGTAAAGCTACATTTCTTTGTGTGCGGGCTTAGAATGTGCTTTTCTGGGATTCCTCCTCTCTCCTTTCTTTCTCTCCCTCTCTCCCTCTCTCCCTTCCTCTTTCTCTCTCTCTCTCTCTCTCACACACACACACACACACTGCCAGAGACACACAGTGGAGTCACACTTGGCTCAGGGCGTTCACGTGACTCTCTCCCTTTCTGCTGACTCCTCTGCGCTGCGGAGCGCAAGGTCATCAGTGGAAACCTTCCCACTAACAGCCCTTAATGTGACAGCTGTGCTCTGTGCCTCGGCGTCCCTCGCGCGTCCCCGCAGTCGGGCGGGCGGGCAGGCAGTCAGTCACTTCTTTACCAGCCTGAGGGGTCATCGCTGCTCTGATACACAAGTCAGATGACGAAATCTGTAATGGCTGTTTCCTCTGTTTTATTCCCCTGCCACTCTCTATGTCTCTCTCTCTCTCTCTCTCTCTCTCTCTCTCTCTCTCTCTCTCTCTCTCTCTCTCTTTCTCTCTTTCTCTCCCTCTGTTCTCTCCCCAGGAATGCTGGGCAGGAGAATTTGCTGTGCAGTTTAGGAAACGGCCCCAGGAACTGTATTGGAACGCAGCTGAACCACGTATTTCTCAAGGTACTGCGGCACTCAAACATAGTTGTGAGTGGGGGTGCACATGCATAACTTAGCCCTGCTGTGTGTGTGTGTCTGTGTGTGTGTGTGTGTGTGTGTGTGTGTGTTGTGTGTGTGTGTGTGTGTGTGTGTGTGTGTGTGTGTGTGTGTGTGTGTGTGTGTGTGTGTGTGTATCCCATTTTGAGTGATAATGAGTGGCTATGTGTGCTCATCTGTGTTAGCATGTGTGCATACATAAGCACTCTTTTACCTGTGCATATGTGTGTGTGTGTGTGTGTGTGTGTGCATGCATCCCTTTTGAGGGTGAATGAGTATACACATAGAGTATGTGTGCTCATCTGTGTTTGCAAGTGCATGCATACAAAATACAAATGCATACTGTGTGTGGCTCAAATGTGTGTGTGTGTGTGTATCTGTGCTGTGTGTGAGGTGTCCAGGTCGGGCAGGAGACAGGTGTGCTGCTGTGTGCTGTTGTGACAGCCAAAGGCTCCGAGTGGGTGGTCAGACAGACGGGCAGGGCAGGCTGGACGCAGGGTGGGGGTAGTGGGGGGCCTTAAGGGTGGAGAAGGGGTGGGTTTGGGATGTGGGGGCACGCTAGGCGAACCGGCGGTGACGGGATCTGGTGACGCTGTCGGGCGGGCAAGTGAGCAGGTCGAGTTTCCCCCTCCCCCACACGCGCGGCGGCGGCGGCGGCGGCTCTCAGACCAAGTGACCTCATCCTGTCCTATCTGCTCTTATCTGTCATTAGCCGCCGAGCGGAGCGGGAGGCGACGTGACGTGACGTGACGTGAGGTGACACAACGCCGCCCCCTCCTCCCTCCCTCTCTCTGTCCGCTCGCCGGCTCGTCCAGCGCGGTGCTGATGGGTTTCTGTGTTTGCCGTGGCGGTGGTTCCGTTTGTGCTGTTTTGTGTGCTGCTAACACAGGATGTGCAGTAATTGTGCTCGGAAAGCGACACCGACGAAGACGACGCTGCTCCAATAACAACAGCTGCTGCTGGAGACACTCCAGCACACTGTACACACTGCCCACTCCCTCTCTCTCTCTCTCTCTCTCTCTCTCTCTCTCTCTCTCTCTCTCACACACACACACACACACTCTCTCCTCTATCTCTCCCTCCACCTCTCCCTCTATCTATCTACTCTTCACTCTCTCTTTCATTCCCTCCTACAGCTCGCTCTTTGTCTCTCTCTTTCTTGTTTCCTTTTTCGCTCTCTCTACCCCCTCTCCCTCTCTCCTCTCTCCTCTCCCCCTCTCCCCCTGCTCTCTCTCCCCTCTCTTCTCTTTTCCTCTCATCTCTCATCTCTCTCTCTCTCTCTCTCTCTTTTTCCCAGCTAGTCCTACTCCAGTCCCACTACATCTGACTGCCTCCTCTGCACCACTGCAGGACTGAAGGAGGCTCTGCCTCTGTGTCTGTCTCTGACGCTACCTGTGATCTGATGGGGATGCAGATCTCCACTTAGATTAATGGACACCCACCCACACACACAGCCCACAGCCCTCTCTGGATCATGACCAGGTGTTCAGCTGGGTCTTTTATTCTGCATTTGAAGCATATTACAGATTTTGCTGGAAATGTCTGAGTCTGCACAGAGTCTGATGTCAAAAGCCTAGAAGATAGGTAATGCAGGACGGAGATAACGAACGTTACCATCCATGTGAGAAAAGTCATGTCGCTGTGGGCTTTTTCAAATCTTCTTGGGTGTTTTTATTGGTGGGGAAAAAATTGTCCTCTTGCTGATCTTAACTCTAGGAAAGCTCCTTTTGAAGATTGTGTTCATGTGTGTGTGTGTGTGTGTGTCCATGTGTGTGTGTGTGTGTGTCTGTGTGTGTGTGTGTGTCCATGTGTGTGTGTGCGGGCATGTGTTTGTGTGGGGCGAATGACGCACAGAGGCGAGAATGAGTAGAGTGACCTGCTTCTGTCCTGCAGCATCCCTGCAAATACACTCAGAATGGCAGTTCCCTCACACTCCTCTGTGTGTGAGCTCTCTCTCCCAGCATTTTGTGTGTGTGTGTGTGTGTGTGTATGTCTGTGTGTAGCTGAAAAATCTACATAAAAAGGAAACGTAACAGGAAAAAAATGCTCTGTTCTGAAATCAGGTTAGCGACAATTTGAGACACTTCATTCATACTCAGGTGATTATTTCGCAAATATGTCTTTTCTTCATGGGACCAGAGGGATGCTTATTCACTGCTTATTCTCCACTGTCTGGAAGAGACAAACACCGAGCATGTCTCGCAGATAACCATGGTAACGGTCCGCCGAGAATCTGACTGGGCAGATGAAGTGCTTTTCAACAGAAATGGCTCAGCCCCCTGTCTCCTGCTAGGTATAAGGGAGATGTGCGCTTTCCAATTAATATTTGCATTTTCAGGGCACGGTCAGGACAAGTGTTAGTCATTTCCTTTCCAGCAGAACAGGCCGACACAAGTTTAGAGGTGTCCTATTACCTTTAGGGTATTGATGATACAGATACAGATTCAAACCCATCATCCTCCCCACTACATTCCTGAGAGAGGAAGCTAACTGTTTGGATTGCATAATTAGCTAGAACATCATGATGTATGAGATAAGCTTCCACATCACCATTACCTAATCATCTGGCATGTTCAGCAGAAACGCCTCAACCCTTCTACTTGGCATCTCCTCAACGGCCCACTTGGCAATTATTTGGAAATGTTTCAGGAAGCATCGGTTTCATTTTCATTAAAAACGGGAAGAGCAGTAGCAAGGACGGCTTTCTTCATTCCACTCTTTCATAACAGATGGTGGTCAGTGACTCACTACCACCACTACCCAACTTTCTTCTCATGGAGACCATTTCACTAGAAAAGCCCACGCTTTCATCCGAAATACAGTATGTCTGTACGCTTCATCAGGAGAAATAAAGATGGTTAGTCAGAGATGACTAATGTGATTGTTTTTTTTTGTGTCCTATAGCACTCTTAGATGGTATCTGACAGTAACATGAGGGCCAAATCCACCACTGTCCTCCCTCTTCATGAGTTGGAAGTGTTAAAGAGAGTAGCGAGTAGCACTTTAGTGTGGTTGATCTGGAACTGGCCCCTGACCTGGTTTGGGTTGGTGCTGGTGGGCGTCAGGCTCATATCACAGTCCCCTGTTAGGTAACACCAGACTCTGGATTGTATCTGGACCCCACAAGGATCTCCTGTTGGGTGTGTGTGAATGACATTGCAGGAGATGGTTGGGTACATGCATCCACACAGGGTCCACACACGCAGATGGAGAAGTTGTGTATCGAGGGCGGTCTGGTCGTGTGCTTCTCAGTGACTTAGTCAACATCAGAAATACAAAAGAGTCAATCCGCCCGAGACTATTTATTACTCATCTCGAATGATTCATCAAGAAATATGTGAACTTTGATAGAGTTTCTGCTTTTGAAGTGGTAGGGCTCGGCTCTCTATGCAGGCAGAATTCTAGAGAGAGAGAGAGATAGAGTGCTAATGAATAGCCTCTGTGTGTTCAAAATAGGCGAGACTGTCCACTGTCCGGTGACGCAACTTTTTTGAATGTACATTTTTAACGAAATGTCTAAATTTCTCCGAGGGGCTTCTCAAACACAGTCGTTGGGTTTCGCCCATAAAAAGATGAATCAGGGTGACCAGAGGGGCGAGCGCAACGTGTATTTGGGTCAGCGCGTCTCTCACACCCCCACAGACTGTGACAGGGAGAGGAAAATGGACAGCGGGCAAAGCCAGAGGCTTCTGCTTCACTTCCGCCGTTATTCTCTCTCTGGGCTGATGGAAATAGGGTGCCGAGGGTTTCCAACATGAGCCTCTAAATAAATGACAGACTTTTTACTCACACAATCACAAGGCAGAGGACCTCATTTCACATGTAGGACAGGGGCTAGAGTTGAGGGATTAAGGATTTTCTACTGTAGTATACAGTGAGTAGAGTAAATGTAGACAGCTAAATGTCCAATTTCACATCTAGATAATACAGTAATAAAACTTCTTTAATTTGAGTACAACAGACCACCTATTTTTTCATGACAGCTCATTCTAAAGTCTTTCTATAGGGAATTATATGTCATCTGAGTTAAACCACAGGTGCTCTGTTGCCTAATTTGGGGATCAGAAGAATACACAACCTGAATTCCGAAAAAGTCGAGACACATCGTAAAAGGTGAATAAAATAGAATGCTTTGATTTACAAATCATGTCAACCTTATATTTAATTGAGAATAGTTAAAAGACAACATATCAACTGTTGAAGGAGAGAAATGTTGTATTTTGGAAAAAATATGTTAATTTAGAATTGGATGCCAGCAAAAAGTTGGACGAGCATTTTTACCACTGTGTTGCTTCACTTGTTCGTTTAACAACATTCTGTAAATGTATAGGAACTGAGGAGACCAGTTGCTAGAGTTTTCAGAATGAAATGTCTCATTCCTGCCCGATATAGGATTTCAGCTGCTTAACAATCTGGGGTCTTCTTAATCATGTTTTTCCATAATGCACCCAATTTGACAGGTCTGGACTGCAGACATTTTAGCACCTGGACTATTCCTCTATGGAGAAATACTGTTTAAATATGGGCAGAATTCATTTTGGCTTTTTTTTCCTGAAATATTCAAGATCTTCCCTGAAAAGATTCTCTGGATGACAGTAGGCCTATATGTTGCTCAAAACCCGTGTAGGCCTACATCATACAACATTGATTGTACCCTGCCAGATCTGCAAAATGCCCATGCCATAGGCACTGATGCACCTCTACACCATCATGGATGCTGTGTTTTGAACTGAGCACTATAACAAGTTGTATACGTTGGATAGTTGATCAGTCCCTCTGCTCTTTAGCCAAGAGTGGTACCTGATTTCCAAAAAATAATTGCACATTTTGATTGGTCTAATGCTGTGATCCCGTTGTCCATGCTGATGGCTTGTCCTAGCGTTCATGGGCATCAGAAAACTGTCACACATTCCGACGGCAAAACACATGAACACTCGCTGTGGGAAAAACAAAGTAATCTCGGGGGCGGTCCTTGTCATTCCCAGGTGCCACTTGTGAAATGACGTCACTTCCCCCTAAGAAGCATTCCAGTTTATGTTATTGCGTTTATGTTAATCACAACACAATGAATCAAAGACCAATCAATCACGAGTATTCACCACGAGTAACATAGCGTTGTCTAGCGTTTGTTGGTTTAGCGCTTAATGTGTACGAGTAATTTAAATGGACATTCACATTTGCTAAGCAGTAAAAAGAAGAGTAAAATAGCACAGCTACTTAACACAAGTACAGGGCGCAGCCATCTTTGTTTTCAAGTCGTAAGAACTCTTAGGGTGCATTCAGAGCACCTCGGAATGACAAGGACCGCCCCCATGGCTACTTTGTTTTTCCGACAGCAAGTGTTCAAGTGCTTTGCCATCGAATGTGTGACAAACACGGATGCCACAACAACGGTTAAAACATACACTCACTAATCCTAAACAAACAACTGTATTTGCTTAAAATATAGTGTAAGATGCTCGTGAAAGAAAGATATGCAGCTTTTCAAGTGATAAAAAGGGCAAATTACCAAGTTCACATTCAAACTGTTGGACATGCAAGGCCACATGGACTACAAACGAACTACAACGTGACGACAAAAGTGATGACGAGCCCCTAACTGGGCAACTCTGTTAGCAAAATCTAGCCCAAGTTTCCGACCTCTGACTCACACGTTAAGTGACGTGAATGACGCGGAATGATGATGTTTTCACTCGGAGAAAGGATTTTCCGAAGCTCATGAACGCTAGGTTAGCCGAACTTGGGGGTCCTCTGGCTTGTACTAGATTGCTTCTCGTCAGACGACTTGAAATGGGCGTGTCGTTGCGTAATTTTGCGTAACTTCCAGGTATTGGACAACTTACTACTGGTAAGATGAGTACGATGGACAATGGGATCACAGGATAACCACAGGGCCTTCTTTCACTTTACCTCAGTCCATTTTAAATGAGCTCAGACTCAGATAAGATGGTAGCATTTCTGTATCATGTCTAAATATTTTTTTTTCTCTGCATGGTTAAATTTACACTAGCATTTGTGAACGGAGCATGCTCATAGACAATGGTTATCAGAAGTTTTCCTGAGCCCATACATTAATTTTCTTTACAGGAAAAAGGTCTGGTTTAATGCAGTGCCATCCAAGAGCCATTGTTTTTCAGCTCTATCCCTTGTTTTAAAGATTTCTCTGGATTCTCTGAATATTTTAATGATATTACGTACTGATGATGAAATCCTCAAATTCTTTGCATGTTAAGAAATATTATTCTTACATTGTTTCATCATTTGCCCGCACAGGTTTACACAGAGTGATAAATACCTCCACATCTTTGCTCAGTCTCACTGGAAATTCTCTGGAAATTATCCCCATTCATGGTTCCAGTTCACTTCATTAATTGTGAATTTTTTTCCCTTTGGTTTTACTTATTTCACAACTTTTCCAGCCTTTTCTTGACTCCGTCCAAACTTTTTTTAATCGTGTTGCTGGCATCAAATTCAAAATCTATTTATATTTCCCATGAAATAGTCAAGTTTCTCTCATTCAACAGTTCATATGTGTCTTTGAACTATTCTCAATTAAATATAGAGTTTGCGTGATTTGTTAATGATAGTATTCTTTTTTTTATCACATTTTATGTGTGTGTCCCAACTTTCCGTTTTTTGTCCCAACGGAATTCCAGTTGTATGATCTATTAGCATCTACCGCATAATATCATATAAAGATGGACCATTATATCCCATACAGAGTATTATTAGAAACCAGGAAGTGAACGAATCCCTCTACTACTAAAAGACACAAAACCAAGACACCAGAAACACAAGACAAAAATCCCAAACCGTGACAATTATAAGGGTATAATCTCAGATATTGGTGTCCTTATCGATTAAGGTCACAATTATTTTTGCATCCTGACATTGATGTGAGACATTTCTGGCTGGTGTGTTATGTGTGTAGTATGTAGATCTCTCTGACTGCTGGGTCATGTTTATATTGTATAGAGGTGAGAGATAAAACATTTCTCATTGGTAGATTATTATGCATGAGTGGAGTTAAACTTCGATGTCTGGGACTGCTTTGCACGTATAGCTGTCTAGTGTTGTGAGAATAAAATGTCTGTGATTGTTGAGTTCCATTATGTAATGTGAAGTGTTATAAGATGAATGTGTATCTGACTACTGAGTATACGTTGTGCTGCATTGTGAGATTGAGATGTTTGTGATGTTTGTGTTGCATGTATAGCCTATAGTGTGTAGTGGTGTGAGATGGAGATATCTGTGAATGCTGTGTGAACGTCAGATTATTAATAAATCTCTGACTGTGGAGTTTATCTGTGTGTACATTGTATAGCCTTGTGAGATTGAGATATCTGTGATGGCTGTGTTACATCTGTAGTGTATAGCGGTGTAAGATTGAACCGTCTCTAACTGCTGTGGCCCGTGTGTAGCGCGTAGCGTTGTGCGATTGAGACGTCTGGTCGGTGGTGCGGCATGGTGTTTTGGCTGCTGGCGGATGTCGGGGTGTCTGGGGGCAGTGGGCCGCCCGCTGGGGAAGACAGCTGGCATGGCAGGGGGTGCCCCCTTGAAAATATCACCACCCAGTGGGGAACCCCAAGCCAAGCGAGGAGACCATAAGAGATAAGGTCACAGCAAGAGACTGTGGCCTGCATGTAATAGCAGCAGCATAACATGATAATAATTAGAATAAAATACAATAATATATCAATAGTACATACATACATATGTGTATGTATATATATATATAATATACTGTGATGATGGATTTTTTATGTGATTATACATGATCCATATGATTGAATGTTTTTTTAGACTGAGCATGACTGAATTCAAAATGCCCTGGATTAGTACTTTTTATGTCCTCATGTCTGTGACTGGCATACTTAAAAGAGTTTCAGTTTCAGTATGAGTTCTTTGTATGGGTGAGTCACTAATGACTACAATGTATTTTCCCATGTCTGTTTTCTTTCAATTTCTACTACTATTTTTTTTGCGAGATTGTATCCTCTCATTCACTAGAATACTTTTTGTTTCGATGATGAAGAACATTTGGAATTTCCAAAACTCTCTGAATAGGGTTGTGTATGTATTTTGTGCATAGTTTTATTGGGGATGTGGACAGTCAACTTGTGTCCATCTATTTTTCCTGGCTCTCGATGCAGCTCTGTGTTTAGTATGCCAGGCCTCCTGAGGAGCAGCACATGCAAGTCTCCTGCAGGGACGTCCCTGACCTTCATTTTGAGCCTGATATGGATGTGTGTGTGTGTGTGTGTGTGTGTGTGTGTGTATGTGTATGTGTACGCATTTATTAGAGTGTGTGTTGGTGTCTGTGTGTGTCTGTGTGTGTGTATATGTGTGGGTGTGTTTGTGTGTGTGTTTGTATTTGTGCACGTGTTTATTTATGTGTGTGTGGGTGTGTGTATGTGTGTCTGCCTGTGCATGTGTGTATGTGTTTCTGCACGTGTTTATTTGTGTGTCTGTGTCTGTGTGTCCATCCTATCCAGGCCGTGTGTGGCTATATGCTGCAGCACTACGGGTGGGCTCTGAGCCCCTCCGACCAGAGCCTGCAGTACAAATGGCTGCCTGTCAGCAGACCAGCGGAGCTGCCCATGGTCATCTTCACCCCGCTCCACGACCAAGCCTCACCTCAGTCCCACGGCAACACACAGGACATACACACACACACATGCCCTCACGCCGAAGCAAGGAAAGGCACTTCAGACTGACGAGTAGACAGGTGGGAGTTTTCATAGGACAAAAAGCACTCTAGTATATTCATTGTAGTGCAATATGGCTAAATAATTTTTTTTAGTGGGTATGGTTGGGTGGAGGGGGACTGACCCTGCAGCATTTATATTCTATGGGAACCCCTCCCCCAACCCCCATTCTAAAGAGGTTTTTTTACTTACACTATCTGGCATTGGAAAGAGACACTATGAATACACCAGTTCCCTGTTGCCTTGAAAGTAGGAGACAAAATACAAATAGTCGCACAAGAATATGGCTGCTAGGTACAAAGAGATGAAACTCCAGCAAAATGCAGTCTCTGCCTCCCATTGTCTTTCCTTCAAATGAGTTCCCTTGCTGGCCTCGTCTTTTGCCCTACATGCTGTCTGCGCAGTCAAAGCACTTTATGGAGCAAGATCCTCAGTCATTTCCATTTGTCTCAGTTGTGCTGTGTATGATTTGCTCAATACAATAAGAACCATTTTGGTTCAAGACCTGCTGTGAATGTTCCGCATCTGTGGTCTTAGTTGTTTCAAATGGGGGTTTTTTTTTGTCATTGAGGAAAGCCGCATGAAACAGCTACAGAGGAGAGGGTGTGATATAGACATCAAGGAGTACCCTCTGAGTTTCCCTCTTTGCCTACTGCTCTCTCCCTCCCTCTTCTCTCTCTCTCTATCTCTCCCTCCCTCCCTCCCTCTGTCTCTTTGTTTCTCTCTTTCTCTCTCCCTCTCTCTCTGCTTGTGCCTTCTCCTGCTCTCTCTTGCTCTCTCTCTCTGTCTCTGTCTCTCGCTCTCTCTTGCTCTCTCTCTCTGTCTCTGTCTCTCTCGCTCTCTCTCTCTCTCCCGCTTAGCAACCACATAACTGCTTAGCAACGGCTGCTCCTAGTACATCGCCGGGGTTTCTGTTGTGGTGGGTTGTTGTCATGCGATTCTCATCCCTCCCCTGCCAGTGATGCCCCTGCCTCCGAGTCAGCCCCGACCACTCGGACTTAAAGGCTGAAGCACCACACAGAAATCAGGTCCAAAGCATTTAATTAGATGGGCCAACAATGCTGTGTGAAAAAATGTGCTCATTATTGAAGCTATTTATACAGATATGTTTATAAATCCTGTACTGTATATTTATATATTTGATCTTGTACAGTACAAGCGTCATACAATGAACACTGTGAGACCTCATAAAGGAACTACATGAACATTGACCTCTGTGTCTTTTTCCACTTAAGAATGATATATTATCACTGCATATTATGTGTATCAAAGTGTGTGTGTCTGTTGAGGCCAGATGAGGTTATTAGATATGGAATATTTTGTTGCTGGAAATTCAGCTCATATTGTTTCTTTCACATCCAATGACATGCTGAACTGTGAGTCTACCTTAGCAAAATAATGTCACTGCATTTCCTTGTAAAACAGATCAGTGAAATATTTGTATTGTAACAAACCATTGTCTGACAAATGGTGAATGGCTAAATGGTATTTTATTTATTGTTGCAGGCACCACACTCTTTCTGCTTCATCATTTCCCTCACACATAAAAACACACACAGCAACTGCATACCTTTGACATCCTCAGCACAGTGAAGGTCTTAAAAAGAATGGCTTGTGTGTGTGTGTGTGACTAATGCGTGACTCATAGCCTAGCTGCTGCTGTTTTCCTCCATTTCTTTATTTTATTTATTTTTTGTTTTAGTTCTTCCCACAAGCCGCACACCTTCTTATACACTCTACATTTCACACTCCTCTCTCTCTCACACACACACACACACACTCTCTCTCACTCACTCTCACATACACACACACACAGTCCATTCTCGCACACAGAACACCATTTTCGAGTTCTCACACGGCACTGCAAAGTCGGCCTTGTTGATTAGCCTTGCTGTGCCTAACAATGGATCCATCCTCTCCCCTTACAGCTGAGTCACCTGCGACACATCAGCAGCACATGGACGCATCTGCTAAGTGTGCTAGCACTGCACTGCACACTGCCCCCCCCCCCCCCCCCCCCAGTACATAGAGGAGCCGTAGAGAGGCTGAGGGCAGGGGAGAGGAGATAGTGGCCAGCAGCAATCTCCTGGCCGCACATGTGGCTTAATGGGCTATTTGTCTGGACAGGAAGAGGGCTTTATGGTCTCCGGCTTCCTGCTCTGACCCTAAAGCCTCCGGTGCGAGGAGCGCCGGCCAGGAAGCGTCCGCTGCCCACTGCTTTTGTTTGGGCTTTTCAGCGTGTGCGTGACTGTGTGTGTGTATCTGTGTTTGTGCTTGTGTGTGTGGTGTGTTTGTGTGTGGTGTGTGGTGTGTGTGTATGTTCATGCATGCATGTTGATGGTGCTACCATGCTTCCCTCCTCTCTTTCTCTGTTTTTTTTTCTTTCATTCACTATCCTAATGTTTCTATCTATCTATCATCCCTCTCTCTGCATTCCCTCCTTCATATCCCATCTCATATTCCTCCCTCTTTCCATTCACCCAGTTTCTCTCTCTCTCTCTTTAGCAAACCCTTTCTTTCTTTCCCTATTTCCTATCCTTTACCTTTCCCTACCTCTGGCTCCCTCTCTTTTCATCCTCTCTCTGCCAGTGTGTGATACTGACAGGACAGATGTATCCACAAAAGAGGGGACCCCACCCTTCTTTGATTGTCGTCTCTGATTAGAGTGTCTACGGTATCAGCAATCCCCCCTCCAACTCCCAACCTCCACCTACTACAGACCCCCCCTCCACCTACTATGACCAACCCCAACACACACACACACACACACATTCACACATATACACACACACACATATACACACACACACCCCCCTTTGCTCCCACACAAAATGTCCCAGGCTGTGTGATTCATATGCTAATAACCCCCAAAGGAAGAGCCCAGAGGATGGAGCCGAGGGGAGGCAGGAACTGGATCCCCGAACAGGCCGATAATTGCTGATGATTGCCCTGCTTTTGTCCCCCGGCCTCCCACGGGACCTACCTAACATGACACAACTTGTAGTCAAATAACAGACTGCAGACGTCTTAAGATGGTCCTAAGTGCTCTGATGAGTGACCACACCTGACCGTCTTCCTTTTGTTGTTTGTTTGTTTTTTTAGTTTTGTTTTGTTGTGTGTGTGTGTGTGGTTGTTTGTGTGTTTGTAGGTATGGGTGAGGGCATGTGTGTCGTCATTGTTTCCGAACGGACTTGATGTGTGATCTTTATCTTGAGCATCTGTGCTTGCTGTAGTCCAGACGTGCTCTCTAATGAGGCTTAGTTCATTTCAGCTGGCTAATGACCCCACAGACTAAAGGTGAATATGCAACACAAAAGCGACCCACTATACTTTTCATTTGGTAATGTAACAACATCATTATTGACCCACTATCTTAAAGTTAATCTTGCATCCTCTAATAGGAGTCTTCGCATTTCACCACATGTTACCTTAATGGCACATGGAAGATTTGCACAGGAATCATTATTTGTAGCTGGTCGATGGTGGTGGTGGTGGTGGGGGGTGCACATGACTCTAGTGTCTCCTACAGTGAGTGTTTGTGGTACTTAATAAAGGAGCTATCGTATTAGGGTACACCGGAAAGCTTCTCGGCGGCGGAGGGAGTCAAGGCCAGCTCGTGTAGCAGGAAGCCAGCACGGCCCCCCAGGGTCAGGTCAACTCCATTATCAGCCAATGGATTGGCTTCCTCTGCAGCCTGAGGACTTGATAATAATGTTAGCGTGCCTCGCTGAAACACAACGCTGACTCTAGTTATGAGACCTCATCTGGCAGGGATTGTGTTGATCTCTCTTTCTCTCTCACTCATTCTTTTTCTCCCTCTCTTCCTCTCTCTTTTCACTAATCGCTCTCTCTCTCTCTCTCCTGTTCCAGAATCAGAATTCAGAACCTCTTCCCTCCTTCACTGGCCTTAACTGCAAGTTTATAAAGTGTTACTGGCCCCAGTTCACCACATAATCTCAGTATATGTCTCCTCACCTCAGAGCAAAATGCATTTTTTTATATTACAGGAGTTAAATGGATTGGACTTAATATTGCTAAATTTAATATCCTGGGGTACCACATTAGATGGTTTAGCTGGATCTGTGGAATAGGATCATCTTAAGAGGAGAGTGTCTCAAGTTCAGTCATGCATTGTGCCACTGCAAACATCCAGCCTTGTTATCCAAGCATCACCCTGGTCCCTCCTCAGTCAATTTGAACACATAATTATGTAATTTTGTTAGTGTAGTTTATGTAATAGAAACCCAGCGTAGAATAGATAACACAATTTCTTAGCACGAATGCTCCGTAGAAATTACACGCAACCGTATACTGTGTAGCCTATCCAAAATGTGCTGGGCTGAATGCGTGTTGTCAGAAGAGTCACTATAAATAGATGACTGACCTGAAACTGGGCATTTTTCAGATGCGGCCCAGTGAGCGCAGGGGCTAATTCAGAGTTTGTTTTTGGTGGCGCTGCCACATCCCATCTCCTGCAGCTGTGGGCCAGTGATGGAGTGGATCATTAGGACGTAAGTGAAGCCCATGCAAAACAGGCAGGCCAGACGCACAAACCACCACAAACATTTACGCCGCTGTGACCATCAGCGCTTCAGAAAGAAGAACGATTCAGTCTTTTGGAAAGAAAAGTCTCTCTTATCTTGCTCTCACTCTCTGCCCCCCCCCCCCCAACACACACACACCTCTATCCTCTATCTCTTACTCTCTCTTTCCCTCCTCTGTTTGTCTCAGTGGACAGCATTCCACACCAAGGTGCCATGAATGTCTCTTTAATTGTGTCATTTTTCATCCTGAGAGCGGCCCTTTTCTCTGCTGTCTCCTCCATCAGCGCGGGCCATTAATTAAAGAACTAACACTTCCCCCTGGTCTCCAGACGTGCAGCAGGCAATCCACCGTCTCGCCTTTCTCGTTTAGATAACACATCTGCTAGCACAGCCGTTTTATCACAAGTGCAATAAGCATCCATATGTTTTGGCACCGCTCCGAAGCCGCCTGTTTAATCAGTGACGCCAAAGTTCCCATCATCCTTTTCTTTACTTAGTAATTTGAGCACGCACTAAAACATAGACATGTTTGCCAGACAATTCTACACATCCCATATCCCAGTGATTTGGTAAACGATAGAGATATTGTTCTGTTATCTCAGAAGATAAGGGAGAGAGTGGGGAAAGTGGTCTGCTGGAGGACAACAATGATGAACAGTTAATGTAGTCAGTTTGACAGTCTATTAGATACTTTATCATTCAGGACTGTTAGAAGTCAGAGCAGGAGCAGAAAGTGTTTCTGGTCACACATGTACTTGGGGTTAAAGTTAAGTTCTGCGTAAGCAGTGTGTAATAAAACACTTACATGGGTGTTATATTATTTACATGTAACTACACTGTAAGAATATTAAAGATAAAGTGCAGAATTCTCATGGATGACAAGTAGGGCTGGAATAGGGGGATAACAGTGAGACTGCCTCAGGCTAATCCACCAGGGGTCCCTGTGAGTTTCATGCAGTAAAATGTGTCAGTATGGGCTTTTATGGCAGGCGGAATGGCCTCTCTTTGACAACAGGATCACTACTGGAATCTGTGTAACTCTGCGAATGTTTGTTTCATTGGGGTATTTGCCCTAGCGGAAATTCCAGTAGAAATCCAGTTGAAAATCCAGTTGAGATCCAGTAGGAATCCAGTTGAGATCCAGTAGAAAATCAGTAGGAAACCAGTTGGAAACCATTTTGAAACCAGTAAAAAGTTCAACTGGTTTTATTGGTTTTTATATGGAAATTGGAACACTTCTACTGGTGGGTAACTGGTCTCTACTGGATTGTATTGGTAAGGTCCAGTTAAAGAAACCTACTGGTTGATGAACTGGTGTTAAATGGTATGAACTGGTTTAAGATTATATTATATTTTTTTACTGGTGGGTAACTGGTCTCTACTGGATTGTATTGGTAAGGTCCAGTTAAAGAAACCTACTGGTTGAATGAATTGGTGTTAAATGGTATGAACTGGTTTAAGATTATATTATATTTTTTAACTGGTGTGAATTGGTCTGTAATGGTTTTAACTGGTGACAACAGGTTTGTACTTTAGAAAAACAAAAATAGATATGACTCAGCTTAAAACTCTAGTTGTTTTACATAGGCCTACAAATGTTTTCAATTATCAACTTCTCCTTTTTTAAAATGTGCAATTCTATTTTCCTACTATTATACCTACTCCCAGAACAATTAACAAAGAACAACATATTTCAAAAGGTATGATTAAGGCGGTTTTTATTTTTTTCTGTTAAGATCTATGATTTTTTTCTGAAATGAATACTCCTATTTTCTTGTGGCGTACAGCCACCTCAGCTTCTCCTACGCCATTGTCCACAAGCCATCGCTTGAATGTGTCTGAAAAACAAAAACAACAAAAATATCAGAAACAATTCATGTTCATGTTTTTGTTTTGTTATATTTTTTAATAGAAATAGAATCGGTTCTCTGTTAAACGTGAATGAATTGAAACCCTTTACTGCCTGATATTTCTCAGGAGTGAGGGGAGGTTTTGCTGTAACTGTTTTGGTAAGCTATGGTTTGAATGTATCTTGCCATCTGAGCAGGGAAGCGATGGCAAGGTACATTCAAACCATAGCTTACCAAACCAAGCATAGCCTTGACATACAGTGATCTGCGACTCCGATTGGGCTGCACAGGATATTGACAAAACATATTGTTAATCAGTTTGATTCAATACACTTCTTTTAAAGAGATTGCATTTGAACTTGCATTTTTTTATTGCATTATTATTCACTCACCCATAGGCTGACCTCCCAACACGCGGGCAGTGTTTGTATGAATTGCCTCTATGGTTGCCCGAAGACCATCCCTCTCTTTTTTTATTTTTGTGTTTCCAAATCTTTGTATCTGTCATTTAACACGTTTGAGAGAAAAACACAAAAAACAAAACAAAACTCAAATAGTTATCCTTTCTTACACAAGCTGAGCGTGTGCGTGTAAGATAAGATCTTGAATTTACCTTTGTTTGAGGTCTTCATTTTCGGAGGATATTTTTTTGTTTTTGGTCTTTAATTGCTGGTAAGCTTTTTTGATGTTTCCAAACATCCTTTGGGGAACAACACCATCATCTGATACATCAGAATCCTAAATGCGAAGTAAAAATAAAGTATGTAATTTATGTCAGCACAAAGGGTCATCAGAATCTGTTTTTCTGTAAAACCATACACATTTTCTTGTAAAAAACTTAACATGCAGTCATCATGTGCAAAGCACTTTACCTTGTCATCAGAGACATCCAAAAAGTCCTATAAACACAAAAACCTTAGTATATTCAAATGTTTATAATAGTTGGATCCATCTAAAGCAATAGTAAAGATGGGATATATCCCCACAATTGCAAATGGACATGATAAGCATTTCATTACCTCAGCATCAAAGAATGTGGGATTCCGACTGGATGGTCCGACTCCCTCCAAAGCATCCTAAAAACAACCAATAAGATTTTTTGCTGATTGCTTCTTTTCTGTTCTTATCGTTTACTTGTATGTCCAATTTCATTCATGTCAATAAGTGATGCTGTAACTGATGTTCCTTTAAATGACATGGGCCTTAAGTGCTGAGGACTTACCTCAGGCTCTGAAAGGACAGTCTGTCTTTGTCTGGGCGATCCCGGCACAGCATTCTAAGATAAAACCAACGTACATTTAATGATATGTTGTTTCTGTAAAAAAATGTAAATGTAAATCAGGGTTATAGGCCAAGCATACTTGCATATACAAGGAATTTGGTCTCTGCATTTATCCCATCCGTGAATTAGGGAACACACAGAGCACACAGTGAACACACTCAGTGAGGTGAAGCACACTAAAGCACACACTAACCCGGAGCAGTGAGCTGCCTTGCTACAGTGGCGCTCGGGAGGCAGTGAGGTTAGGTGCCATATTCAAGGACACTTCAGCCGTGGATGTGGACATGGGAGAGCAGTGCTCAACCACTTCCCCTGCACACATTTTTCCTACTGGTTGGGGATCGAACTGGCAACCCTTTGGTTTCAAGCCCGAACCCCTAACCAGTAGGCCACAGCTGCCCCTGCCTGTGTTGTGTGTCATGAAGATTTGAAGATATGGGCATTGTGTGAGGAAGTCTTACCTCAAACTCAGAGGGGACCAGAGCCACTTGGTTGGGAGATCCCTCCACACCATGCTATATGACAAAAACCTCAGTAAACTAATATGTATTCATCATCATTCATCAAATATATGGTCAATGACTGTAGAAGTCTTACCTGAAACTCTGAGGCTGTTTCATTTTTTTTGAGAAGTTTCTTTTTTTTGGGGATGGGTGATCTCACAAAGGTTGCGTCCTGTAAATAAATACCTTTGTAAAGGGTTCGTCTTTCGTAAAGACTGCAGTTCTATTTGGTATGTTGTTATGTATCCCGTTTAATACTATTTATCTTAGCCTTGTTTAGCCTTAACTTTACATTAAAGAAAGCAAACTTACCATCTGACTTTTGACAAATGGGTTTCCTTTTCTTGGCAGCTAATTTTTTTGCTATTATTTTCTGCATGAATTGTCTGTCCCCTTCTCTTTCATGTGTCTTAATTATCTGAGAGGTGATTGAAATACAATGTGCCGTTTTGGGCTTGTTAGTGTCAAAGTGGCAAATAGCAACTTAAGACAGTGTTACAGTTTTCCTCAGTTGCTTTGGTGCGTTTCTCAGATCAGGAATGAAAATTCTAACTATTCACAACTATTAGTTCAACCTCCACAACATTTATTCATTTGCACATCATAGTAGCAATTTCTCCTTCCTCTGAACAAATTGCAAATGTGAAGCGTACATATTCACTAACTGCTGTGCAAATGTTAATAGTGATGTGAGAAAAGCATCAAAGTGACTGAGGAATAACTGTAAATGCTGTGGGGATGCAAATCTTCTTATTGCTTTTTCACAAATGCTAAGGTATTAGCAGGCTTAGTGCTGTGTTAGTGAATGGCAGGCTTACTTTTTTGGTGCCATGGAAGGCTGTTTTCTTTTCTTTTCTCATTGGCCAACAAAGGCTCTTGCCTGATCGATCTTGGGCACAGGTGGTCTTTTGAGCTCCATTTGCTTCCTCAGATTGTCCTCATCCTCTGTAATACAAAAAGATAGATAGATAGATACCAGAGGGAAATTTTAGATATGCAGCAACTTATACAGTACATACACACACATACACACATATGTCACACACATACAATAAATGTAATCACCCAGTTATATAAAAGTAAAGAGTGAGGATTACTAGGCCTGATAGTGCCAGTAGGGACTGCACCTATGATACATTGACCCTGATTGGTGCTATGGTGGAGTATGTGCAATGGTGGTAGTGCAAAAGTAAACAGTGCAGGGACATCATCAGTGCAAGCATTGTTTTTGTTATAAGAATGTGGAAAAATAAGAGTATGATTAATTGACACAATTAATGTAATTACTTGACACAAAAATATATACTAGGAGAACACTAGCACAACAGGAAGTCAGAATGACAGGTAGGCCTACATTGTGCATTATCTTATATATAATAGGCCTATATTATTTTGAACTAGTTAAAATCATTAGGCCTACTACAGCAAAGGCCTACCATGGCCTAGCCTACACTCATATGTCTACAATGGTTACAATGTGTGAGCCTAGTTATTTGATGATAGGCTACAGTCCAGAGAGGCGACCGCCTGACACAACATTAACGTTAGTGCGGCGACCGTCTGTATCAACAGGACATAAGGTAACCCAAGCAAGCTGTCACCCCTACTGCTCATGATGACTTCATGTAACTGAAGGTAAGTGATCAGGCTAGTGGACGTTTCATAAGCCTACACTCAGCAAATGTGTCATACCTAACCGCTAAGTTAAGTTACCTTTGGAACCAGATTTATGCATGAGCCTGTCTGACGGCTATGCTAACGTAACGCTAGCTAACGTTAGCGCTAACGTTAACAGAGTCTAGTATTTGTTACTACACCGTATCAGAGAGCTAAATTAATAATGACATTATAAAGTCTATGTAAGCCTTTTATACACATGGACTGTAGTGTGTTATTCATACTTACCAGACAAGAGCAGTAGCATTTGGGCTTGGTAGTATGCTCCATCAGACCACATCATCCACCACGTCAAACAAGGGATTTGTTTTGCTGCGTTAACGTTGAAGTCCTTAATGTCCTCGCAGGAAACAATTCTTCTATAGCACTTCTAATTGTCTGCTAAATATCGTACTAGGGCAAACATTTTAAAGTTAAAATGTATAGCTTCCACTATTGTACGTTAAGCTGTACTCGCTATGGCTATGGACACAATACGTTATTAACGTTAGTAATTCTAGAGTGCTGTAATTTAAATAGTAGCCTATGTGCGCGTGACCTTATTTTCGCGTGAGAATTTGGTAGTTTCAGGCTCGTGCAGTAGGCTACGTTAATGCAGCCAGTGTTATCTTTTCGTGGCTCGTAGGCCTACTTGAATTCATGACTGGACAGATTAGGCCACATTGTCACTAAGCACGTGATCGTTTTCCATTTCTAAAAAGTTTTGTAATTATAAACATATTATAAACATCCAATATAAGCAGGCCTGTGTTCATTTACTCATATTTTTATTTATAGGCCTATGCATATCCAAGAAATGACCTCAAGGACTTACAAATAGTTTTTGGACCCACAGAGAGTGTCCTGAATTCCCAGGAATTCAAGATGGAGAAAGACCAAGACCAACACCCGTACAGACCAGACCAAGGTAGCCGACAGTCTGTTGATGGCAATTTAGGACTCTATAAGAAGAATAAATTAGCCTACTGCAATCTAATAAAATTTATATCTTTGACAGGAATGTGACAGAATGATCTGATGCTGTTCATTTCAGTCTAATGAAACTCAAGGATTTCTATGTTTTTTCAACAGAGACATGAAGACGATGAAGAAGAAGGTGGATATTGTATAAGGAACAAGAGGTGCAGCCACACAAATAATTCACAAATTCATATTAAGGAACACCTTGCTAGTATTTTCAAAAAATACATTTCAAATAATACCATTTTAGCATTCTGTCTTATTTTAACATCATGCCCAAGACAGAAAGTCGCAGAGGATTTTGATGGCACAACTGTTTTAGGACAGGGTCGCCCCTATGAATTAAATTATGAGGAGAGGGACCTCTTCTAGAGATTTGGCATCAGAGTAACATCAGAAACTGTCTACTTAAGAGCTATTTACCACGGTCAGAGAATAGATACCCTGGAGTATATTACCCTCCAGAATTATTGGCACCTCTGCTAAAGTTGACTAAAAACCGGTATAAAAAATAGGGCCCTATCATGACAGTCGAAAGCGCATCGTCACTCGTTAAAAGCTTATTCAAATTTAGTAGGATGTCCAGTCCACATTGGGAGTGTTTTTGTTATCAAACGTCGAGCGCATGGCGCAACAAGGTGTTCCCTGGTTTCTTAATCATGTGTGGGTGTGTTTGGGGCGTAACATCATTTAAACCAATGAGAATGACATCTGTCATTCCCTTTAACGGCGCAAAGCGCAATGTCAAAGAATGCATCAGTATTTTGACATTCAACAGCGCATTTGAAGGAGGCTGCTTGGTATGGAATAGTAATTCCACTAAACCATGCTCTACTAAAACCTAGCATAGCCTTAACGCATTTGCACTCGTCTATTATTTGAACTCATTGGCAAAGTGAAACTAACTCCACCATGGTGTCAGTCAACGACAAGACAGTTATATGCAGTTACTTTCACTATTGACTGACAATGGGTTACCATCGGAAACATAGGCTGGAAAAAGCAAAACTTACTGTACCCTAATATTGCTCAAATGACTGAATAAAAAAACACTTATCCTGCAGAGGAGTTGCTTATATATCTCGTGACAGTGCGTCTTCAGCTGTGCTCCATACGTGTCTCTCGCCTCTCCCCCTAATCACTTTTAACCGTCATTACCAATTTGCAAACGATGGTGAATAACTACTCATCATGAGATGTACAATATTTCGTAACATCTTTATTCTAATTATATTTCCCATTGTAATCGTGCAATTTGTGATGTTCTGCATGGACGTGCGCTGGTGTGCGTTCATGGATGATATAGGATGGTGCACCCGCCAATATGACTATTGACAATGCACTCTTAAAATAACATATAAACAACTCGCCATAGACTTCTGACCAGGTGTACAATAGCGATTATTAGACAATGCGCTAGGCCATTCCCTCGGTTGTTAATTGCCACACCCCTGGGCGCATTGTTTAAAAAATCAACGTGCAAAATAAGGAATTAAACTTTGCGCCGGCTGGAAAACAAGTTTTACGCCATGCACCAGGGTGCAAAATACAGCCCATAATCTGTTGGTGATTTATCTCACATTGAAAAAAAAAGTTATTTTGAGAAAAAAGAAAATCTCATAAAGAAATAAATATTTTTTAACAAAAACATGTCGCTCATAATTATTGGCACCCCTGCTTGTAATACCTTCTTAAGCCTCCCTTTGCCAATAAAACAGCTTGTAATATTCACCTATGACACCCCATAAAGTTGGAGAATACAAAGCAAGGGATTTAAGATCGTTCGTCTTTACAAAATCTCCCCAGATCGTCCAGATTCCTAGGTCCACACTTATGCATTCTCCTCTTTGACTCACCCCACTGTTTTTCTATGGAGTTTAGATCAGGGGACTGAGATGGCAATGTCCGAAGCTTGATTTTGTGTTCAGCAAACCATATTTGTTTTGATCTGGATGTTTGCTTTGGTTCATTGACCTGATGAATGATCCAATCATGACCAACTTTTAGTGTCTTGGCAGAGATTGACAGATTTCCTTTTATTTGAAAATGTTCAGTTTTTTCTTGGTGTTCATGATACCATGCACCTTAATTAGGTTCCCAAGGCCTTTGGGAATAAAAACAGCCCCACAATAGCACAGCCCCTCCACCATAATTCTCATTAGGCATGGGGTTCTTTTCAGTATAGTCATTCTTCTATGTATGCCAAACACACCTAAAGTGTTTCTAGCCAAAGAGCACAATTTTCATTTCATCTGACAATAGACCACACTTCCAGACAGAGTAGTCACTGTACCATTCAGTAACTCCTGCCGTTTATATTTGGTAATTAAATGACTGGACAGGCTTTTACTTGGCATGCCCTCTAAATAAGCTATTAGCAATGAGGTAACTTTTGAAGATTTTTGGGGGGACTTTTTTTGACCCCCAAGATGGTACCTTTGTCTGTAACTCTCCAACAGTGGTTCTTATGGAATTTTTTGCCTATCTTACCATCCTCCATACTGTACGTGTGGACAAGATAACCATGGGTCTTTGTCCATTTTAAACAAAGTACCTAGTTTTCATAGACATTCTCTGACTTACAAATGTCAACACACTTTCATTTTATTTAAGTTTAGTGTATTATCTTGTCTTTCCGATGTTGAGAAATGACTAGAGCAGGGGTCTCAAACACCCGGCCCGCGGGCCAAATCCGGCCCGCGTCCGGCCTAATTCCGGCCCGCGACGTATGTCAAAATAATAATGTAATCCGGCCCTTGAGACTTTTTAATTGTGACAAACAACGATACTGATTAAAATAGACGATAGTTCCAAGTACGGTGACAAATCTCTTTGTACTCTGCTCCACTATGTGCTAGACATCCAGAGCTTCATTCAAACCCAAAATCGCTGCACAAAGTTTTCAGGAAATACTTGTATTACACGCGAGAAACAAAGACGTGCATTTGTAATGACGCGGAAGCGATGCAGACCATAGTGTTGCAGAAATTGAAGCAGAAATAGGCCTACACCAAATGTTGAAAAACGTTTACGTGTGATGAAGTCTTAGGTAGGCTATGTTATTCACCTATTCTAAATCTGAAGGAGAATATCCTTTTGGAGATTATGATCGATCGTCTATTGAATGGAGGTGCGTCTGCGTGTATACGACGGTGTCCACTATACCATGCTTATTTCGACCCTCTGCCCAACATAGCTTGGAGGTTGCAGTGGTAAACTTGATGATAGTGTCCGTAATGGACGTGGTACAGACAGCAGGGCTAGTAGAAATAGGGCTCAAAACTACAAAGTCACCCGCAATATGATGCGAATTTCTGGGTACTCAGATTACCCGCGATAGGAACTGATTTGACCAGAATACTTTATTGTAGGCCTTGTGGTTTAGAAACCATATACATCTTAGGTGTTGGTATACATCTTAGGTGTTTTCCTGTTAATTTGTTATGTGGGCAATATGAAAAAAGGAAAGTAAACCTGCTCAAATATGTTCATCCAGTATTTATTGAAAGGTGCATAATTTGAGGTGCTTGCCATCCAGTGCCAAATTAGATGGGTAAATTTACCCCCTTCATAAACTTTTGTTTTACTCAAAGATTTTAACATTTACAGTAGGACTTTATCTCTGACCACTTTCAAGCCATGGCCTTTTGAAAATTTTATATAAAAATCCAATGGTGTTGCTTCACACCAAATATTTTTATTTGGTGTGAAACACACACATACCTGTTTTTATGCTTTTCATTTGTTTAATAATTTGTATTAATATTTATTTTATCATTATTTTATTTATAAGCTAAGGTTGCTAGCACAGGTGTCTAAAACTAGATAAAAACACTTGCACTTTCTGTTTGCATTGTGGTATTTGAAAAAAAGAACATCGCATTTTCAGAAATAGCCGGCCCTCCAATCAGATGACGTTGGCAGAATTGGCCCCCAGCTCATTTGAGTTTGAGACCCCTGTTCTATAGGGTCAGATATAGATGTAGTAATGTGGACTAGAGGATTTAGCCTCAGTGTGACTTTTTTTTCATACCATAGTGAAAAAAAAAATCATGAACTACTTCAGAAAGTTCACAGACACTCTGATTAACTTAAATAAATTGAAATTAGATAGGAAAATGCAAATTTTTTTAGGGATGCCAATAATTGTGAGCAACGTGTTTTTGTTAAAAATATGTATTTCTTGATGAGATTTTCCTTTTTCTCAAAATAAATTTGCTTACCTTCAAGGTTGGATTTTTCCTATTTGTTTTCAATGTGAGATTACAATAAATCACCAACAGATAGATTAGCAGAGATGCCAATAATTCTGGAGGGTAGGATACTGTAGATGCAAAAAAAAAAAAAAAAATTCCAGAATGCAATTAACAAACAATACATTTGGAGAAATCAATCAAATTCTTACTTGTAACTTAAGTAGCCTAAATCTTTCAATCTTGGTTACAAAGTTGTAAATCTTGAATTTCCCCTTGGGGATCAATAAAGTATCTATCTATCTATCTATCTATCTATCTATATCTAAACACAATGCATATAACTCACATTGCATAAGATAAAAACATGATTGTGTCACCAAGTGAAATTGTAAGTAAATGCTTAATTATTAACCACACTGATAAACTGTATGTATGTACATTTCCCAGTTTTTATGAGCGAGACTAAGGTGAAGTAAGAAAAGAAAAATAAATTACATATCAAACTCAAATCTGGTGTTTCTGTCATTTACATTACCCGTTTTTGTGTTAAGTTTTCTGAATTGTGTTGTTAAAATATGTAAAATACGTAGTGGGCTCAAAATAGCACGGTTTTGCATAGGCTATTATTCAATGCAGAAATGTAAACAGTATTGTTATTTTTTTCACATTATAGGCCAAGGTAAATTGAAATGTCCTTGTATGTATCCATTGTCCATTCATTGTAAAATTGTAAATTGGTTTACTTCTGGTTTGCCAGACCAGTTGAGACCAGTTACTGAACCAATTGAGACCCATAACCATTGAAATTGCAGACACCAGTTACATTCAACTGGATTGAACTGGTGAGCATGCCCAGTCCAAAAGTTCGATTGGTTCTATTGGTATTTAAATGGTTTCAACTGGTGTTACTAACTGGGTAAACCAGTAGAAAATCAAAAACCCAGTTGGAACCAGTTGCAACCAGTACAGACCATTTCAGACCAGTTCAGACCAATAGGCTTCCTATTGGATTTTCTACTGGAATTTCCACTAGGGTGGTTCTTGTTGTTGCTTTTGAGAATGGAATTCATTGAGTAAAATAAACAGCAAAACATCATTAGTCCTTTAGAATGCCATGTCAATCAAATAGCAAAAACAAACTCTTTTTTGCGGAATGACACGTGTCCGCCATGTTAATCTAAAATCCACTATTTTTGTAAGGCAAAGATTAACACACCGAGTGGCACTGGCTGGTGCTTCAGGTGCTGTAATCCAATCCAGCGCGTGAGCAGATCAGTCTCTGCCGTGGTTCATAACAGGATTTCTCTTCTCCTGTAACGCATCGACACGTGCTGTTAAATATTTCACCTAAGGTAACTCTTGGTCTTGGAATCCACCCATAGACGCCAACGTCAAGGACAAACCCATCTCAGACAGAAGATACAAAGTGTTCTCAAGAAGGCCAAGGCATTTCGTCAAGGTCACAGGCACATTTCTAATGCAAAATCCTGTTCAAATGGGTAGCCTACGGATTCACTTTGCTATAGACTAGCTACAGTTTAACACTCAAAAGCTTTAAACAATTAACTGCACAAACGACTACTGTGCGAATGTCAGTGTTGGGCCAGGTTATCTGAGAACAATGCTCTGTTATGATGTTTGACAGCCAGGCATGCTGGTTGTTGTCTTAAGCTGCCGAGAACTGCAGTGCCAGGCCTGTTCTTAGAAAGCCGACACAGTCAGATGAGTGGGCCGCGTGTCTGGTTGACAACAGTGGAAAGTATGCCCGGTCACAAACGTCCGCGCCACAAAACCAGGGCTCTGACCTTTGGACTGAGTCGGAGAGGCGAGGAAAAAAGATAAGCCCTTTTCGTGTGGTCTGCATTGGGTAAGAGGGTCTGAGACAGACTCAACAAAGGGGAACTTGTTGTTTGGGGCAGCCTTGGTTTTTATTATCACTTTAGATTAAGTTAACGTGTCTGATGACATTTCATACGAAGTAGCTGATGCAATTTTTCAATGAAACAGCTTATGCTGCTCAATTTAAACTTGGTAGCCCTTTGAAATTAATTATGTAATAGCATGATGTATTATCAAATAATATTAAAATAAAATGTTCTCCTTTGCTATATGGCAAGGATAAATTTCAGAAAATTGTTAATTCAGAGTCAAATGGGACCTTCATGGATACATGTGGTCCATTGCTTTTTACCGGATAAGAGCACATACCACATCGTCATTTCTCTTAGCACACTTTAAACACAGCCATATGAACCATATGAATTCTGAAATACAGCAAACAGACACATGAAAGTTCAAGGGCAACAACCACATCCTACTTATTTCTGTAACCGGATGCAGTTACTAATGTTATTCTCAGTAGCCCAAATGTAACTTTGCATGTCTGCATGCTTCAACTTCCCAGAAGTGGCTACATTAATTAGATATGCCTCTGTGTTAAAAAAAGAAAAACAGACATTCTTATAAACTGTT
The DNA here is from genome assembly GCF_046254945.1 of Alosa pseudoharengus. NCBI lineage: Eukaryota > Metazoa > Chordata > Actinopteri > Clupeiformes > Clupeidae > Alosa > Alosa pseudoharengus. The sequence goes on from NW_027468609.1 coordinate 29,923,652, forward strand.
AAGTTTCATCAAAGCGGTAATTCATCACAGCCATGGTTTTACACATTTGTGAAGGTTAACGTTATGAAACAATGACTTTTCAAAGTATGTCACTCCCACCACACATCAGGGGTTGTTCTGCTATTTTACAGCAAGATTACCGCTCATTCCAGCAAGATTACTATAAGAACATTATATTGCAAACCATGCTAATCTTTCCGACAGGCTTGCAGACTCATGATAGGGTAATTCCACTCTGTTTTAAATGTCAAGGTTCAAGATTGACTACCTACTATCAAAATATTTTCATTCATTATCCTTATTTTTATAAGGCAACAATGAGCAATAAATAGATTGCAGGTTCCACCTATGTGTTGTAGTTTTTTAGTTACACACAGGAAAAGATTTTATGTTCTTGGTGATACTGGTTGACTACCAACAGCAGTCAAATCTCTCACTGTCACAAGAACTCATACCCAATAATCTAACCTTAGTTATAACAACAAACAACAATGATAAGATTCTAATCGATACTCAACAACAAAAACAACATCAATAGCAGCAGACGCAGTAGCAGCAACATCAACAACAACTCAAAACAAAGACACCTTTGTGAGTATTTAACTGGGGTCAAGAGGTCACCTTCCTTTGCCAGGCTTTTGTTGAATTAGGTCCATGACACCTCCAGAAAAGTGATGACTGGCATCCCAGATTCACCCCTCTTCATACTTAAGATGGGTAAGGACCCATGTCAACACCAAAGGCAAAAACAAATAAACCTAAAGATACAAAAGCCAGTGTTGAAATGCTGTATCCAGCAGGCTTGTGCAAAATTCAGAATTTTAGAATTGGTCTCCATTCAATTCATGAATTGGAATTTGAATTGAATTGGCTCTGCCCCACAGGAAGTTGAATTGGAATTAGACCTCTGAAATTCACCTCCAAAAAGGCTACTATCTTTGCCCAAATTAGGATTCTAATAATTCTACATGCTGTTTTTGACCTTAATTAAAATTCAAAAAATTGAATTAGAATTTAGCCGTCATTCTCAATTAAATTCTGAATTTTGCTCAAGCCTGGTATCCAGCCATGACGCCACATGATCATATGATCTCCAAATGCTGCCACAACAATGTGATGTGATACTTGCATTTATGCCCAACTGAATATCCTCAAAATATAGTCTGAGTGATGCTGAATTCTTCTCAGGGATCAGAAAGCAACCGAATGTCTTCCACAACAGACTGTGTGCCACTTATCCAAAGGCATTTGCGAGGTCCAAAAATACCACACAGAGGTCTCTGCCTCTCTGTCCTTGTTCCCTGAATTAGATACCAAATCTTCTTTATTGCATTAAAGTAAACTTACCCAGAAATCCTAATATTTGGTATAAAGGATTTAAAATTCAATTAAATACATAAGACTGCAAACTGCAGATGGTACATACAAGCCTCTGGAGTCTTGACAAGACTTTAGCTTGTTTACTTTCTTATTCCTGCAGTTAGATAGAGCTGAAGAAACATCATCTACAATTTTTCTTTTCTTGTCATAATGAGTCCAAAGTCGGGTTTTAGGACATCCATATGACTATCGTTTTAGCAGTCTATGGGTCAGCCTTACCTTTGGTGTTACAGTTTACAATACAGACTATGGCTGAATATGTATAACCCTTCTTACCATCAATGTTATGTTCATTGTGTACAAGTTAGATTCAAGCTGTAAAACCACATTAACATATTGCTATAGTACTAATTATGTAAGCTGTGAAGTATTGGCCCTCACCATTACAGCGGAGAGGAGGCATCCCTGTTTTTACATAAACAAGGGCAACATTTGACTTTTTGTTTTGTACACATACAGGTGCCAAATCCTTTCACTCTTATCTGCAAGTCTTCATTTGTTTACATTTGAGAGTGCTTCAGATGAGTGCAGGCAAACTATTCAGAAATACTGATATTCCAATTTGTCATTATCTGTGTGGTATACAACATAGAAAACATATGAAACACATACAAAAAGTGGATCATATAAGTAGTAATATTTGTGTGTTTCAGATTTAAACCGGGCTCTAAATACAGACAGGATTACAAAGTAATTAACTTCCCCCATATCAGCAGCTCTCAATGAGGCTCTTGGCCCTGTTTGCATGCAGGTCGCAAAAATATTTTCATATAATCATTTGAGTCAGCATGAGATCATCCGTTTACCAATCACTTGTTTTTTCCGGCTAAAATATTTAATGATTTTGTGTGTGTGTGTGTTTATTTACTTTTGATGACTCCCTGTCAGGCCAAACAGGGGTGCAGTTTGATGTAGAGAGAGGAGGGGGAGAGAGGGAGAGATAGAGAAAGGGAGGAAGGAGAGAGAGAGAGAAAGAAAGAGAGAGGGAGACAGAGAGACAGGGTTTCTGCAGGGTTTAGTCAGTCAAATTTAAGACTTTTTAAGACCTTTTTATGACCATTATGATATAAATTTATGACCTACACGAATTCTGAAAAATAACTTCAGTCGTTAATTCCTTTCAAAAATCTTCTTTTTTTATTGACTTTCATTGACAGCAACAAATTGTATTCTTTAAAGGTTCCATTTTCTGAAGAGTAACAAACTGAAGGCTCCCTTTTCAACATCACAGGAACACTTAACAACTGTAAATTGTATTGTAAATAAACAATTCTATGGCATTCTATGGCATAACAAGTCAGTCTGTCTGTCGGTCAGTCAGTCAGTCAGTCAGTCTACATGTATCTTAGTTCGTCCCCCTTAACGGTGATCTCCTCTTCAACCTTTTTCAGCTCAGCCAAGGCTTGTATGCCTAAAGTGGAGAGCGCAATGGTCTTCTTGCACAGGGTGCAATATGCTTGATATTTGTTGTTGGCGACGGGCTTAAGCCAGCTCTTAAACGCGCCATCATCTAGCCATAGCATGTTAAACGTACACTTTCCCATTGTGGAAAAGTTCACTAATCAATTAATCAGACCCAAATATATCAGCTACAGCAGTGGTTCTCAAACTTTTTCTTTCATTCCCCACTTTGATCAAGGAGGTATTTTCGAGCCCCACCTGTTCCTCATCGCTCTAAGAAAGTGGTAGGTCAAGCTTAAAATTGTCAAATTTACTGGAAGTTCTAAATATATCCTCTTCAGCAGAGTTAAAATGAGCTGGTGCTGCAGATATAATAATAAATAAATAAATACATAATGTGACATTGTAAATTAAACACACATATTTGTGTTTTCCAGCAACATATTAGGAAGCATAGGCCAATATTTTACAGCATTGTACAATTCAATGAAATACCTGCATTAAATGGATCCATAATCCAGTCATACTGAGCACTGCTGGTTGGGAAATATTTTTGAAATAAACTTTGCAGGGATGTGATGTAGGCCTACTGTTTAATACAGTACCATGGGATCCCAAGAGTGGCTCCCGAATCAGATGTTTCAGCGATTTCACTCAGATTCTCAGGCATAATACTGTCGCGATCGAGGCGCCTGTCCCATACAAGTTTTTTGGTAAATGCAGTCTAATCTTATCTGCTAGGTGAGGTGGGTGCTTGTCTTTGCCTTGTAACTGAAGATTTAACTCATTGAGCTTTCCAGATATATAGCTAAGATTGGCCAGCTTCGTCAAGAAATGTTCATTAGTGAACGTGCTTGCAGATTCAAACATGCGCTCTTCTTCCAAGAAGAGGCGACTCGGAGCTCAAACACGCGTGACAACACTTTACCTCGGGAAAGCTACCTTGCCTCGCAGTGAAACAATACAGCCCGTTGGTCAGCTCCCATCTCCTCGCAAAGTGCGGAGAATAGACGCGCTTTTCTTGTCTTCTCCGGGTCTTGATGAAATTCACCACTCTCACAACCTCAACCTCGTTCAAAATCTCATTCAGGTCGGGACTAACTAATCTGCCTTGACACGAGCGCTTCCCTGTGAATAACACAGTGCGTCCATTGCGCATTGGGTGCTACCTGGGCCTAGGCTACAGATAGAAAATAAATAAAAAAAACCTCCTGTTTTTCACGTCAGTTCGCGCCCCACCTGGCATGCCTCCGCGACCCATAGTGGGTCGGCACCCACAGTTTGAGAAACGCTGACTACAGAAATGAGATGCGGTAAAGAGACAATACCTGGCTACATCAGAACACCGGCAGTGAAGCTTTGAAGTTCGCGCAGGTTTCTGTGAAAGTCCTTCCCGACAAGTCTGTTTCCTGCACTGCCGCATGGACTTTGTAGTTCTAGAACGCGATGTTACCACCCAGATTCCTCAGACAGAACTACAATAGACGCAACGAATGAATCCCGCCACCAGTGTATTTTCTCGGGGGAAAACGCGACGGTAGAACAATGAATGAAGGAACATATCAATTTAAGACGTGGCTAAATGTAATTTATGACCTTGTATGGGAAATCCGAATGTTTTTATGACTTTTTATGGCCTAAAATTCTCATTATTAAATTTAAGACGTTTTATGACTTTTTATGACTCCGCGGAAACCCTGGAGAGAGAGAGAATGCGTGTGGATGTGTGTTTGGCACCAGGGCGTCAGGTGGCAGTGACATGTTTTTACGGCAGGCCCTGCCCACTGCGAGCGGTTAAACCAACACCAGCAGATGTGTTTGCTTTAGCGGCTTATCGTTTCCTCAGAGCAGGGCGCCGGCGAAGGTCACGAGCAACCACTTTCCCTCTGCCCTGCCCCGCTCTCCACACTACTCCACCTCTCCCTCTCCTCTCCTCCTCTCCTCTCCTCTCCTCTTCTCTCCTCTCCTCATGGTGGACACACATGTACACACTCCACCTCACATGCACACAACACACACACACACACACACACACACACACACACACATAGGATGTACCTAACCACACACACATACACATAGGATGTACCTAACCACACACACACACACACACACACACACACACACACACACAGGATGTACCTAACACACACACACACACACACACACATAGGATGTACCTAACACACACACACATGCACTTCCATTCCAGACTCTTGCATACAAATACACTCACAAAGCCACAAAAGCGTCCTGACTTTCTGTCGCCCCTTTTCTCGATCTCTCTCAGAGGCACACACATGCATACTCCCACACGCTTACAAAAGTAATTTTCCATCTCTCACACAGACACACACACACACACACACACAGACATCTACCACCCACCAGCACAGCCCCACTACCCTTTAGCTTCCTGACTCACTGTGGCTCTGTGTGTGGATCACTGAGACATGATAGAGATTCACCCCTCACTTTTTTAACAAATAAAATGAAATAAGAGAGAGAGAGCGAACAAGAGAGAGAGAGAGAAAGAGAGAGAGGCTTCTATTGCCTTGAGGAGAGGCCAGCGGTGAGTCACTGAGTTCACCCCCAGATGAAAATTAAAAATGCTGCTGGGGAAGGGCTCTCCAACCACACACACTGTCATGCTGGCTGAGGCTGAAAGGAGTGCCATGCCATTTGGAACGGAGCAAAGGAGGGGGGGGGGCGGGCTACAATGCCCCTTGTTTTGGTTGAGGTTTTTTTTTTTTCCCAATGAAACCTGGAAGATTATTTGCTGATTAAGGGCATGTTTGAGCGTGTGAAGGATTAACACAGCGGTTGGAGTGGCCTGCCTCATTGTAAGAGTTCTTCTTAATCATGAAACATGTGTGCTGGTTCCCTTTCCTCTTTTGTTTACATTTGTGTTGTAACTGCCTTAGTCACTATAACTGAACCAGCCACCTACTAACTTTAAAACACTCACACAGAGAGAGAGAGAGAGAGAGAGAAGGGAAGAGAGAGAGAGAGAGAGAAAGAGCGACCTCACTGAAGTGAAAACAGTGACTTCTGAAGCACGTGTTGAGTACCTGTGAAAATTCCATGCGGGCGTTCGCCTCCCTAAACCCTGACAGTGTTTTCTTTTCCTGAGATCCACTTCCTGCCCTCATCCGCCGAGAACATCATCTGTGTCCTGTTTCGCCCAGCACAGGTCATTGATTACCCTCTGTAGAAGGTCCACAAGAGTTGGCTTGACAGGAAGCAGTCTCTGCATTGATCTGTTTGAACATGTTAAACATGTGTTGACCTTATATCCAACAAAGTGATATAAGCTCATATAAGCACAGTCCATGTTTGTATCTATATGTATGTTTTTGTATGTGCATGTGTTGTAGCATAGAATTAGTATAAATAAAATACATTTGGCCTCAGCAGATTTGTATGTATTTTCAGCTTTGTGTACTTAGTCAGTTCATTCAGAAACTGAAAAGGAAGCCTCAGTTCAAATATGTTTCCATAATATCCAGTCAAGTATATGCTGTATGTATAAGACATGTTGTATATATAAAATGTTGGTATGCTATATCAGATATAGTTATATCAGGACATGCGGTCATAACATGGGAACTGCCCTGTTGATGTGATGAAGGGTTTTGCATGTGATGGGCAGTATCAGTCCACTCTGTGTACACAGTCTGATGCCCTGCAGTGGAGGCAAAGCTCCATCTCCTATCAAAGTGGCTGGGTGACATCCTGAGCAGTTAAACAGGAAACTACGCCCATGTGCAGACCAACTCACACTAATCCCCTTGTCAATCTCTCCCCCCCCACCCCATATCCACCCATCCTCCCACCCCACCTCCACCCCTACTCCAGGGGCCTGGCAGGCAGATGGGCCTCTTTCTTCCTGGACATCAGTGGACCCTCAGTTCCAGATGCGTTGACCTCGGCCCGCAATTAAAGCCCAGGGAAGTAATCCAATCACTTTAAAGTGTGCCTGTCACATTAGCGACGGTGGTCTGCTTCCTCTGCAACCACCACACTTTCACCTCCTGGCAGCCACCACAGACCGGGGTTCAGTAAGTGAGAGATGTGGGGGGGGGGGGGGGGGGGGTTGATGTGAAGCCAGGTGGCAAAAAGAGCACACTTTAAAGGCTGCTTCCTCTCTACCCATTTTCACTGACAGGGGTGAGCTTCCTGTGTCTGGCCTTTGTCACGCTCTCCAAGGCAAGAAAGCAGTAGAGAAAAAGAGAGAGAGAGAAAGAGAGAGAGAATCAGGAAGTGCTTGAAGAATACCTCTGTTGTGTTGCAGTTGACTTTCATTAGTCTTGCCGTGTGGTCGGGAGAGAAGGAAGAAAAAAAGAAAGAAAAAAAACGGTAGTGAAAAACGTGACCTTGCTCAGGCTGAGGATACAATGCGCTGTGAGAGAGTTCGCCTGAGTTCTTCCTCAGTAACGGGAAGTCATGATGCAAGAACGCAACTCTTTGTCACATCACATGAAAAAATACTGTTTACAGAAATTACCCAGCAAGAGTTCACACACAAGACTTTACTGTATTCTGCTCAGGTAGACCTACCTCATAAGCCATTAGGCACCGGATATTACAAAGATAACATTTATAACATTGACATATTTGACACATTTAACATTTATAGAATTTTCCTCTGCATATGTGACATATTCTTGGCATATATATTAGTATGAAATGGTATCATATCGTATCATATGTTATAAGATTTAGATTATTTGCAGATGAAGTGTAAAACACCATGTAATGAGTGACTGTTGTGCTCTGAAGTGGTTTTCTATACCCTCCACATAGTCCTTAGAGAACCCTTAGTGCCATTAAGTCACAGCTAAGTAAACTGCTTTTTAAATTTATCACCCCACCTCTTGGCCAAGGGGCAGCCAGAATTCACCCACTAAGCTTAAAGTTCCTTTATTGCACCTGAAACCTGTTGACAGGCGGGGTTGTAAATGCAAGTCCTGTTGGACGATAGGGGCTTTCATTACTCTTTTGCCTGACCTTGGGGCTATTTTTAAGCCATCTCCAGGATGTGAGCAAATGGATAGTTCGATCGAACACACTCTGATAATTTGGCGCTGTCCGTCATCGGAGTCGTTTAATCACATTCATTATGTCTCCATGTTTAATGACCCAGAATGCAGGCAAAAAGAATGCACACACACACACAGACACACACACACACACACACATACACAAACACACACACACACACACACACACACACACACACACACACACACACAGAACAACAACAATGCTGATGCCACCGGCTCCAGACAGCTATGCTGAATCAATATCAGAAGCTACAACTGGTGGGGCAGCAGGCTATCCAGGAGCCATAGATCAATTGTTTTAGGTTAACACAGATGGATTGTCGATGGCGAATACGCAGCCATTTTTCATATGCACCTTCAAGTGAGTTTTACAACTTCACTCCTCCACTGTGGAGGAAATACTCACCAGGAAGACATCTATATGGCATAAGGACCCACTGTTGCCAAGCAACAAATCAAACTTGATCATTTCACATAACCAGTGAGTGGTGGTGTAAAAACAATACTGTATATATATATATATATATATATATATATATGAAAGCAGCACAGTAGCAAAGAACATAAATGCAGAGCCTCATCTATCAGTGCTAAGTAGATGCTGAAAGGAGATCAAAGTAGGTCAACGCGTGTTGCAGACAACCCTGTCTGCCATTGCTTGCTTTGATGCCATCGGATGTTAATGTAATTTCCTGACTCACTTTCTGTTGCTTAGGCCACTGTTTGTTACATCAACTTCCACACATGACATTGATGTCATTTTTTTATGCCTTAAAAAAATTGTTTAGAGATGTTTGATATTGATGGGCCTGTTTGTCCATATATTTTGATCACTCAAAAATTCAGATTATTTTACAGTTTAGAGTTCCTACAAGAGTCTATTGTTCCATTCTTCTCTGCTAACTTTTTATGCCTTTGAGGGAAGCATTCTTACTCGCCGCCTCCCTTCACACACACATATGCCAGCTGTCTTCATGAATGGGGTGACATACTTTGTTAATTTGTGCTTGGCTGGCAGGCCTAAATCGGTTTAGCAACCAGATTAAAGCTAATGAGGGTTTGTGCAACCAGATACAGAAACACCATTACCTACTCTAATACGTCGCCAAAGACGCACTCGACAAGCCGCAAAGTGCGGCAGCGTTCCCACGGACTGCTTACCTTTCCCTTCTGGCCGTTCACACACTTGGGCTGACAGCGCACTCCCTCGGGATAACCTCTTTGAAGAGTCGTGTGTGTGTTTCAGCTGAACTCTTGGGCAACTGGCCCTGATCATATGACCTCGAGGGCTTCAGAAGGAGCCAACATGGCAATCCACACCAAGTCATGGCTTCCTGATCAACGCCGGGGTGATGACAGCCCAACAATGTTCCTGCGCCCAGGGAAAAAAAGAAAGAAAAAAAGAGAAAATAATAAAATAGTGGCGATGGTGGTGGGTTTGAATCGGAATCATAAATAGGCTTATTTAGTGAATGAGTTAGTAAACTACTTGGTACTTGGTTGTCATTCTAGCAGTAAAGGCACTATACAATATATAAAGACACTAAACAATACAAATAGACAACGTATACTAGTATTTAGTATTTAGTATACTAAATACAATGTAGGCCATGTTCATAATATTTAGAACACCACTGTATTCAAGTAATATACAGACAGGTTAAGTAGCTGAGCCCTACCATGTGTCTGGCCCTAGTGTCTTGGGTCAGGTTTGGGGCAGGAGGAGGTGCCGGGGTCTGTGGTCACCTCCTGGCCAGGAAGCAATTCAGGCCTCAAAATGGCTGTTTACTGCTCTAGCGGGAGTGGGGAGAAAATAGCACAACGAGGACAAATTTGCTTTTTGGAATGCTGGCCAACAAGCTGGCGAACTGTTAACCTTTGGATTGATGAGCTGAGGATGTGGAAAGCTATATAAACAAAGGTCAATGCCCGTAGTTAGTAGGTTGGGCTTTGAGGTATCGCCCATTTCCGAAAATGTGTATGTGAACTTTTCTAAAACAAAAATTTTCATTACGCCATTATGTGCTTATTGTAATGACAAATTGGCCCTCACACAGACACACAAACACACACACACACACAAACACACTCGCATAAATGGTAAACCAATTCATGATTTTTACTGCTATTACATATTTTTCATCCAAATCAGACTACATGTCAGTGTGCCAAAGTCAACAGTTTAGAAAGTAAACACAATTACGAGGTAACCATGGGAACTGATGAACACAGGAGAATGTTCTCATCTGAATCCCCACTGATCCCTGGATCCGAGCGAATCTTTAAATAGCGTTTCTGTTCACGGGCAAAAATACACTGTCACAGCACGGACAGTAAGACCACAGTATCTCACAGGTGTAAATAAGACTACATCCTGGTGTCTTTGGTGCTGTCATGCTGTGATGAGAAGCCAGCTGTGTCTGCGGCATTTCAACATTTTTGAAAGCTCCATACCACCCTAGCAGACACAAATTTTGTCTCATTTTATGTCAAATTTGTCCACTGACACTTGTTGCCTGAACTATAAATTGGCCTTAGAAGTTGAACATTTGTCAGTCAAAGTGTAAAGTTCACGAAAATTAAAAATACAGTGCACAGTTTGAATGAAGCTTGTATGTTAGCTGAATTAGATGTGGCAGAGTAATAATCATAAAAAGCCACCAGATAACAGTATAGCGCATTTGCATGCACTATAATTAAACCCTTCTACATGGAGCCAAAGAAAGCTTTCATCGCTGTCATTCCCTTTGCATTTGGAAGTTCTTAGTGGTTCACATTTTCAGTCAGAGCCACGTGCTGAATGGGGAGTCGTGATGAGGGCTTTCTGCCCGAGGCATTGTGACTTCTGGGTCTCCAAGTGTACTGGGCGTCCCCATTGTGCTGTCGTCCCAGGGGGGCTAGCTCCAGCACGAGGCATTTGATATGATCCCCCCCCCCTGCATCCGTTCCCTAATCCCCCTCGGCTCAGGATCCTCCTGCCTGCCACGTGCCAGTGCTCTTCAGCCCCAGTGGTCCACCCCCACCCCCTCCCTCTCAAGCGTCCTCTATCCCCTCCACCCACCACCACAGGCAGCTAGGGGCGGATGGCGGATAGGAGGACTGGGGATAATCCCCCTGCTCACCAACAGATGAAGAGTCACAGACCCCAACCTCCCCCTGTCATCCTGTCATTCTCTGTCCTCACTCTCTCCACTCTCTCTCTGTCTCTCTCTGTCTCTCCCTCTCGTTCAGGCTGACTTTATCTGTTTTCTCTCTATCTCCTTCTCCTCTCTTCCTTTTCCCCAATCCCTCTGTCTCCACTTGTTTTTTTTCTCTCTCCCACACTCTTTCACCCACTCATTTTGTTTTCCACCTCCCTCAGTTTTGTCGTTTATGTGTAGGCAGGAAAACAGGTAGATGGGTGTTTGTTGGAGTGTGGAAAGCGATTAGGTTAGTGATCTGATAAGTGGTATGTTTGTCTGTGTGTGTGTGTGTGTGTGTGTGTGTGTGTGTGTGTGTTTGAGTGTGTGTGTGTGTGTGTGTGTGTGTGTGTGTGTGTGTGTGTGTGTGTGTGTGTGTGTGTGTGTGTGTGTGTGTGTGTTGTGTGCGTGCATGTGTGTGTGTATCTGTGTGTGTGTGTAGTGTGTGTGTATGTCTATGTATATGTGTGTGTGTGTGTGTGTGTGTGTAGTGTGTGTGTGTGTTTGTGAGTGTGTGTGTGTGTGTGTGTGTGTGTGTGTGTGTGTGTGTGTGTGTGTTTTGTGTGCGTGCATGTGTGTGTGTATCTGTGTGTGTGTGTAGTGTGTGTGTATGTCTATGTATATGTGTGTGTGTGTGTGTGTGTGTGTGTAGTGTGTGTGTGTGTGTTTGTGAGTGTGTGTGTGTGTGTGTGTGTGTGTGTGTGTGTGTGTGTGTGTGTGTGTGTGCAGTGCATGTCTGCTCAAATGTGGCTGAGTGTGTGAGGCTGGAGTCTCATTTGCTTATGCAAAGCTGTGAGGTTTTGAATGAGCAGGAAGCGGCTTCCGGAGATGTGGTCACATGATCGCAAGGGTGGAGTGAGTGGGTAGAAGAGAGATAGAGAGACAGAGGGGGAGGGAGAGAGACAAACAGAGAGAGAGAGAGAGAGAGAAGCAGAGGGTGGGTGAGGGGAGTGTTGTTTTCTGTTTCTGAATGAGAAGGGAGAAGCAGGCCTTTGACAGTATGAAAAGCACCTGGTCTGTGGTGGCCTGGCTGGGTGCATCGAAGCGGACAGCCGCAGGTTTCCGGTGGTTAGAATCATCCGTATTTTAGGGGGGCCTGTAACTAAAACCCTTCACACATGTAAAAATCAGCCCTAGGCTCGATGCAAAGTCTTGAATTTAATTTATTTATAACAAGATACTTGATGGCCATGTTACTTTTTTGGAGACATTTAAAGAAAAGAAAATGACCCTTCAATACACTAATAGCAAAAGATTTATACATATGGTGATTTGGGAGATAGCCATGGTGGTTTTGTGTGCCTAGGTTCCAGTGAATGCTCGGGACTAATGTGTTTGTCTCCTTGTAATCAGACTATTGTGATGCTGATTAATGTCATAATTACTAGAATCTAATGGATGCCGACTCAATAAGTGGGAAAGGGGAACAGCATTTCTGCACTGCATGGCTCGGGCCCAGAACAAGAGGCCCTATTCTCCTTGATCAGCTGACCAATTAGCTTAGCATTATGCAGGGATCGAGAGTATGAAATTTGTTTGGCTCCTGCATTCCCTGCAGTCCATACATTTCCAGTCCCAGGCGATGTATAGGCTTGCCTAAGACCCAGAGATGAGCCACCTATTAGCTTGTAATGGGTTAAGTTACCCAGGCTCTTAGAGAGGCCCATTCACAACTTTCCTTTACCTCCTGAAACGGACAAATAATAAACAGATATGTGCTGACTGGAAATGGAAGTAATCTGTCGGACACTGATTCACACTGGTCATTTCAGTTAGCCCTTGTTCGTCTGCTCTGTCCTGATTTGTGTGTAACAACGACAACCCAGTTGAAGTCAGACAAAGAGTAAGGCTAAACATCGCACAAACATTTTCCACATTGCCACACACATACTCTGGACTCTAATGCAACTTTTCTACCAGGCTGGTCTGCGATATTAAGGCAGAGGTAACATCTGGCCACAGAATAACACTGTGGATAACTTATTAACTTATTATCCATTCAACAAACAGCTCTTTGCACAGTTTGCATGAAAATGAATGTAGTAGTCCAGTAATTCACCAAGCCAATTCGATAGTAACATGATCTTTGGAATTGTGCCATATTGACATAACGGGATCAACCTTGTCTAACTGGACCTACGTTTCCTATGAAGTTCAGGTTAAAGTTTAAACATCATTATTTGTCAGTGTTTTGAGTAATACAATCCTGTGAAGCGGGCCAAAAGAACATCAAAGGGTTCTAAGAACATAGCCAAGCCAAATGGACGAGGAGTCCGTCTGACCCAGGACCTCCTCGTTCCCCGGCTGCATTTTTCTCTCACTCCCACTGGCTTCTTCCGGTCCCCAGAGAAATCAGGCAGTCAGGTCATGAGATCCGCAGTGGGAAGGGAGCAAAACAAATGGTGCTCTGTGCGAGATTGTACCATGCACAACATCACTCGCAAACAACATATGCAACCTCCCCTTCCTATGACCACGGTAGCCCCCTCTCTCTCTCACTCATCTCTTTCTTTCTTCTTCTCTTTCTTCCCCTGTAGCTAGCAGTGTGTCTACGTCAATATATCTTCTCATCTTTTTTCTTCCTCTCTCAGATTAGAAATACTAGCCAACAAACTGAGCACAGCATCAACATCCTTAATTGCAGAGCACCTATTGTCTCGGAGGCATAGTGCACAGCACAACTATCGTATTAGTGTGTTGGGAGGAAAGGGAAGATGAGAAAGAGAGAAAGAGAGAAGGAGGAGGAGGAGCAGTCCGATCTTAGAGTGACAGCCGAGAAAGCGCTGCCATCACCCCATCCTGTGACTCATCCTCCACACAGCATGCAGAGAGAGAGAGAGAGAGAGAGAAATAGAAAGAGAGAGGGAGCTGATTACTCCCTATCATGCCATGGGAGAAAAGAGAGAGAGAGAAAAAAGAGGAAAAGATGGTAACATAGAGAAAAAAAATGTGAGAAGGAGAGGAGGAAGACATGGATAATTTGGGGGTTGTGTCTATCAGAGGGGAGAGTGAGGGATTCCAGCCTCCTGCTTGGATGAGGGAGGGGGGCCTGTTCGCCAAGGGCGGGGCAGCAGTTGGGGCTGACGTCAAAGCTTTCCACTCCATAGAGGCTGAAGCCACTCTCACACTGACAGCTACCTACCTATCTCTCTTTCTTTCTGTCTTTTTTCTTCCTTTCTTTCTCTCTCTCTCTCTGTAGTGAATCTCCACATTCCCTTGTTGCCATGACAGCTGTGATTTACCAAGGGTCCCAGAGAGAGCGTTGCACCCAGGCACATGTGAAGCCGCTACCATGGCGACCGGAGACATGTCAATCTGACATTGTCAGAGAGCAGTGCAGTGCAGTGTGGCGTGGCGTGGCATGTCATGGCGTGGTGTGGCGCGGTGCATCACGTCTCCGTTTACCGCTGCCGGCCACTCAGCCGCCCTGGCTTTACGCTCCCTGCCGCTGCCACACCGGCCTCTCGCCTCTCCACACCTTGCTCTCTCTCTCTGTCTCTCTCTCTCTCTCTCATTCTCGTTCGCTTCTCTTTCCACTCTGAAACATTCAAAACCTCACATACATAATTCAGTTTTACCGCAATGCAACACTCGTAGGCAGACCAACACCTTCTTCTCACACATTAAAGGCTTTTTGTGTGTGTGTGTGTGTGTGTGTGTGTGTGTGTGTGTGTGTGTGTGTGTGTGTGTGTGTCGAGTGTACATGGACGGTGTGTTTCCTGAGGCCTCGGACACAAGTGCAGTGTAAAACAGTGCAATGGAAAACCAGAGTGTGGTTTCATTGGATCCTTAGCTTACTCCAATGGAGACTAGAAAACGCACATTTTTAAATGCTCTACCATAAAGGGGAATATCAGGATAGAAATTGTTATCAGTTGTACGACCAATATATGTAACCTAGTAGTATGACTATTGCTTGGGGTCATTAATAAATGCATTATATCAGTACCAGACGTAATTCAGGAAAGCATCTTGTCTCATTTACCACTGTAAGGACATTTACCACTGCATTTACCACTGTCTTACCCCTGTGAGATACTTTAGACTATGTGGGGCATAACCATTACCTCCAGTCAACTTAGGCGATACTGATAAAAAGCCATGCAAATGCACCGTGCCCCTGAAAGGCCCTGTGTCAAGAGATGCAAATCCAAGGGTTTTCAAATGCACACAGAGATATCAGCAGACTGTTGCATTTAAAGATGACCTCTCTTTGACTGAGTGTCTCTCTCTCTCTCTTTCTGTCTCCCATCCCCCACAACACTTAAGGCACCTAGGGTAATTATTAAATGATCCCCCCCCCCACCTGTTGAATGGGTTTCGTGTTTGTGGAACAGGTCAAGACATGAACTGAATGACAATGGGTCAGGCAGGCCGGTATGGGCATTGATTTCGACAGGACATGATCTCAATGACAATGATTTTTTGGCCATAAAACTAGTCATCACATAGAAGCCTGGCATGACAGATCACAGTAAACACAATTAGAGTGGATTTGGCCCAAGCCTGCACCCTTCTCAGAGAACACAGCATATTCTCCAATTAGACACTTAAATTAAGTTTTCACAGGCACAACTCACACTTTCCAGCAGCCATTTGGTGGTGGTGGTGATGGTAGTGGGGGGTAGTGCTGACACATTTCCTGTCTGTTTAGTTCATTATCAGGGATGCTTCACAGTTATTGGGATAATTAAATAGATCCGTCTACAGACTGAGTGACAACGGTCTGTCTAAATGTGTGATTCTCCCTGTCTCTGTTAGTGTAAGCAAGGCTGTCTGACTGTGTGAAAGTGATCTAATCTCAACCCCTGACATTGTCTTTATCACAGGAAGGCATTCTCAGTGATAATCTAGTATAATCTATAATAAACTGATAATGTGTTTTACTTCTTTCACTAAAAACGTTTTTAATTCCGGAATGAGATTTGCATTATGTACAGAATGCAAGATAATGAACATTCCATATTCTATATCCTATGTTTTCAAATGTGTTCTGCCCCTTTATTTTCCTAGGCTACATGCTTTTATACTTCAATGCGATACCCATGTGTTGTCTACCCTATGTGAAACATTATGTGCACACTGAAACATTTTAGTAGCCTAATGCAAAAACACCAACCACTCTTGCAGTTTTTTAAGTGTGATGCCCAAGGTAAAGACAAAGAAATGTTATCTACAGATGAGTGCATAGAAATGACACAATGTTACCGTGACCTAACTTAATGATTTGAGCACGGTTTTAATAATTAACTGTAGAACATGAACGGTGCTTGAATCCAGGCATGAGATAGAATAAATCTGCGTGGGTCGGCAACACTTATTACTTTCACTGTTCCGTTGTCATGTAAAAGGCACAGTTGAAGCGCGTCTGAAAAATGGAGCAGGGAGACGCGGCTGCAGGATGGGGCAGCAGCATAGCCAGTCATCATTTACCGAACAGTGTGCAGATGGAATACATCAGTGACGCTACGACCCGCGTTTAATTGTGTAGTCGAGGGAAAGACACGGCTTTAAGGGTTAGGTTAGGCTATACTAAAGATTTTTTAACAGGTAACCCAGCCTAGTGTAGACTAAAGGAAACGCGAAATCGTCGAGGTCTGTCGTTTGCAAAGTAAGATAATTATACCAAAGTCTCCTGTCAATGAATAGCAAAGGACGTTATGGGCGGCTCATTGATCGTTGACTTTTTATGAATGAGGAGAAAAGAAAGAACAGTTAATGAATGGTGCTAGTAGATGACGTCACCTTCATTGTGACGCCGCCTCCCTTTTATGGAGCGGGCGTCTGAGCCTCATTCATAAAACGGAAAGAGGTAACTGGCTGTGATAGTAGGCTAATGCTCTCAGGAGGGTACAGAGCAACATTAACTTACACGGGAGCTGCTTTGGATTTATGACTGTCTACTTGCATTCGCCGTGTATTTTCAACGGACTATCCCAAATTCAGCTTTGTGTGGTAGCCCGAAGTGAAAAAATGGTTACCATGGATGAACTTCGCGAAATGGATTGCAGCGTTTTGAAAAGGTTGCTGAAGGACGACAGTGCAAAATGTCTGGTATTGGACTGCAGATCTTTTCTGGCATACAGCGCCGGACATATCCGAAGCGCAGTAAACATTCGCTGTAACACAATCGTACGAAGACGGGCGAAGGGCTCGGTCAGTTTGGACCAAATTCTGTCGGGGGACGAGGAAGCCCGAGGCAGATTAAAATCGGGACTGTATTCTGCAGTTATTTTGTACGACGAGAGGACACCGGACGCGGACACAATAAAAGAGGACAGCACAATTACACTGGTGCTTAATGCGATATACAGGGACACCTTCGGAACTGAAGTATATCTCCTTAAAGGTAATAGTCTATTCAAATCAATCTCCCTGGATGTCCAGGGCGACATTATTGTAACGTCCAAGTCGCCATTAAAATGTCAGCTGCGTATTAATAGGTTACTGACTCGAGAGTCGACACTATCAGCACAGCATCTGATAATAGCGAATGTTCCCAGTGCAAGCTGTAATCACCGCTTGCCATTATTTTGCCTTTACGTTAGGACATTAGCTTAAACTTGATTTCTCATTCTTATTTCTCAATATTAATCTTAATGGACAAACCTGTAAACACTGAGAGATACTTGAGAGACTCTTAGATAGGGTACTCCCAAACAACGCATGTTGGTATGATGTCATCCCGATAATCATAACACAGTGGACGGGAATGTAAGCTACTGCAAACTGCATCAACAAAGCTTAGTCCATTTTATTTCTCTAATATGTAACCTGTATTTAATGATGAAAACTTTCCAGTCCAAACATGCAAGCCCAATTTAGTACATTTGCAATGTAGACTAGGCTACCACATGCCAAATCTTTGAAAACCCATGCGCAATGATCCCATGCATGCGTAATGCATTATTGTTGCCGAGAGAGCAATACTTTTCATAAAAGCTTTATCATAACGGTATATATCATTATCATTTTAGTTATTGGCTACACACACACACACACACATATATATATATAGTTTCTGCAAAAGGCAAAGGCTTACAATTAGCCTGTAACGTGCAAGTGCTCTCTTTTGTTCAATGTTTTCTGAAGTGTATTAATAAAATACGGGCCTATTCACCATTTGCATTTGTGGTTCACATTTTGCATTTTTGCAAAATAATAAAAAGAAAACATTAATGATAATCCCCTCTGTTTTTTTCCCCACAGGAGGCTTCGACAGATTCTTCTCTCAGTACCCAGACTTTTGTTTAAAAACCAAATCATTGCCGTCGTCGACCACCCCTCTGTCTGTCATAGACTCCAGCTTTACCTCCTGTGGAACCCCTCAGCACGACCAGGTAACGGGCGATTATTTGTTTCGAGGCCTATAAGGTCAGCTGGAAGCCCTTCATTGTGTAATGTCAAAAGCCCCCCTGACATCCTGCTATGCACAGTTTTCCGGTTTGATAAAAAGCACTCTGCCCGCTGCCGAGGGGGTGTGATGTGGCGGATACACTCACGGCTGTTTTACATAATCGATCATTTCCTGTCATTAAGACTAGGAAGCAGTGACATAACAGTCCAGAATCAATACGCTATGGCCTGATCAAGGGAAAGACAAACAACAAAACAATATATTTTTCGTCAAATTCTGTAAAAAAATGACTAGGTGGATGACAACATTATAAAGTTGTTGTGATGCCGTTATTTCTCCTCAAACAACCATGGCTTGTTTTTCACTGCTGCCTGTCCTATAACCTCACAGAGAATGTAGGGCGCATGGTTTTAATTGCATATGTGGGTGTGTGCAAAGAGAAAGGAATTATCACAAGGCATAATAGTCAGCCACATCCGCTGTGACAGTTGGCCTGGCGACCCGACCCATACCTGTTTACTGAGCCGTAGGCCGCACTCGACTTAGAAAATATTTTTTTTGACTCATCAGACACACCTGAGTCAACCGTGTGTGTTTATTTATAGAGAGCTTCTAAATGATAGTCATTGAATACACATTATTAATGCACATTTTATTGATTATACCCATGATAAAAAAACGCTCCCGCAAGCTCTTCTCATTTGCCGCGTTTGTTCCTTTGCTTAGGGTGGTCCAGTGGAAATCCTGCCGTTTCTGTTCCTCGGCAGTGCGCTGCACGCTTCCAAGAAGGATATGTTGGATGGCATGGGGATTTCTGCTCTACTGAATGTATCGTCGAACTGTCCCAATCATTTTGAGGGTGTATACCAGTACAAGTGCATTCCCGTTGAGGACAATATTAAAGAGGACATCAGCTCATGGTTTATTGAAGCCATTGAGTTTATTGGTAAGTTCCATATTACGTTGTCATCATAACAATATTTTCCTCATACTGACACCATAAATATTTATTTTATGTCTTTTTATATACACTCGTCTGCCTGTATGAAAATGCAAAATTATTGTAGTATTTATACAGAATGAAAAATTGTACCTCATTAGATATATTGGAAATAAATAGAAAATCCACACCAGAGTGAATGCATGGTACTGAAGCCATTCAGAGATCCAAATTTGACTATAAAGAGATTCCTAAGATACAAAATGTTGGGTGTGTTGTCTTGGACGGAAGAAAGTAAATAGGAAGGAGATGCTTTGAGGTGGTGTTAGGGAAGGAGGGTTCTGGGGCGTGGGTGGAGGCAACAGTATGGGGTCTCCCTACTGGTAGGGATTTCCATAAGGAAAGGGGTGGGGCGGGGATTCTTCAGATGCCATTTCTGTAGACCAAATCAGTGGCACGGCTCTCTCTCTCTCCAAACATCCTCATCAGAGCAGCTGCAGAGATGCACAGCCCTCCAATGGGCTTGCCGCATTCTAGAGTATCTTTAGGTGTGCGTGTCTGTGTGTGTGTGTGTGTGTGTGCCTGCGTCAGAGTGGAGCTGAGGGACCAGTGTCTGACTCATCCTCAGTTCTTGGGTGCTTGGTATTGGGGGCTAACGTAGATCAGTGTGTGCTTGTGCGCGTGTTTGAATATGGGCACAGAACACTAATCCATGTGTAATTAAGAGCAGGGCTCATGCAGACAGTCCACTGAACAGCTGAGAAAACACTGACAGGGCTCACCGCAGCCTCCTCGCTCGACAGCTGCCGGAGACCGCTGCTCAAGCACTGCGTGGCCATCTTTGTTACCGCCGCCCAGTTCTTGTCTTACTTTTAATTACCGGGTCATTAGTCTCGACAGGGTGGCCATGTTTATGTGATTCAGTGGCCAAGAGGCCAAGGGGTATATCTGGAATTTATTGGAGGCATTTGTCTATTTGTCTGGCTGAGGTGGTGTAGGGGGCAGCATGTGACAGTAAATTAGTCATGCTGAAGAAAGGAAATGTATTCAGTGACTATTCACAGAAAAGATTTTGTGATACATCACACGTAAGTGATCCATAAGACAGTCATTACAGTGGTATGACCTCATCCCCAAGTCCAATTTCAGATTTTAAGTGCAGTTTTTTCGACACCCTCAATATATCTTCATACCATGATCTAGAATAAAAAAGATGGCCGGTCTCCAAAATCAGCTACTGCAAGTAGCTACTGCAAATAATTCTTATTGTCTTTTAGTATTCTTTCACAGTAGCAGCAGGGGTTACAGTACATACCATGTTATATACCATGATCTGCCATAATGTGTAAATGTCAACGTGAGTCTGACCGGCACCTCCTCCTCTCTGCCCCCCAGACTCGGTGAAGGACTCCAACGGGCGCGTGCTAGTGCACTGCCACGCAGGGATCTCGCGCTCGGCCACCATCTGCCTGGCCTACCTGATGATGAAGAAACGCGTGCGGCTGGAGGAGGCCTTTGAGTTCGTCAAGCAGCGGCGCAGCATCATCTCGCCCAACTTCAGCTTCATGGGTCAGCTGCTGCAGTTCGAGTCGCAGGTACTGGCCACCAGCTGTGCGGCCGAAGCGGCCAGTCCTGGTGCCACCACGCTGGGCTCCAAGTCTTCCTCGGTACCCGCCTCGCCCACGTACATCTTCAGCTTCCCGGTGTCGGTGGTGGCGGCGGCGGCCCACGGGCATGGACAGCCCAGTAGCCTCTCCTACTTGCAGAACCCCATCACCACGTCGCCCAGCTGCTGATACGTGGAGCCCAGGCCGTGGCCTTAAGAGACTCACTCGCACAACAGAGACTTGCTTTGTTTTTTACCGCCCAAAGCTGGTGTGTGTGTGTGGGGGGGGGGAGGGGGTTTGATGCAGATTGTGTGTTGTAGGGGCATTTTTTTGGTTTGTTTCTGGCCTCACAATTGTCACGTCTAACCTGGACACAGATCTGCTAGGAGGCGGAGCAGTCGAAAGACGAGCTCTCGTCCGCTGCCCCCCTTTCCCCCAACTGAAACCCCAGCTGCAGAAACCTGCTCCGGCTGGCTGCCACCGCCGCAGCGTTTTATACACTGGACCGGACTTCCGAGGACGGACACGTTTGAACATTAACAGTCATGAATCACATCGCAGCCCGACGGGCCTAGCTCTCATTTCCTAAGGTGGCTTCCGAACTCTGACACTGATACTGCTGCTTGGTGAGAGGAGAATGAGTGAAAACAAGAGTGTGTGAGAGAGAGAGAGAGAGAGAGAAGGAGGGATGGAGGGATAGAGGAGAAACGAGTGTGAGGACATTAATCCCCAGTGTAAACCCAGCAGTACTCTGACTTCCTGAGGCAGTCCAGGAGGCCCCCTCAGCTCTGACAGGCACTGCACCTTGCTCTCTGGGCTTCCTGTTTCCGACCACTCTCCATCTCCCCACACACACACACACACATACACACACACACACACACTCTCTCACACACACACACACACACACACACACACACACACACACACACACACACAAACACACAGTTGTTTCCACCGGGTGGGACTGTATCAGAGAATCCTTTACTATGAGTTCATTCACTGTCACACTTAAATGTTGGAGCACAGGAGAAGAGGATGAAGAGTCGGGTGTCTCAAGTGGCAGTGACGCTCGAAAACAACATGGCCGTCCTAATCTCACTTTGCCGTGTCAGTTAGTCCTGACAAATTTCCAACAGGACTGCAGTTCACGGTCAAGTGTATTAGTATACGATACGTTTTTTGGCTGTGCCTTGAACCCAGAAGGTACTAGAGACTTTTATGTTTATTTTATTTTTTTGTTTAGAGAGCGCTTTTTTGGATCATCCCTGCCCTTTTTATTTTTTCCCCCCTTTGCCATTGTACACATATGGACCCATGGACCGATCTTGAGACACTGCATTTAAACTGCAATAGAGACGCTAGCCTCCGTATCTGTTTCCTCATTGAGTAGAGCAATAATGTTTTCTTCTTTCTTCCCAGTGGCCACCAAAGCACTGCAGTCTTGTTTGTTTTATTTCCCCATAAGTTTCTTTTTGTCTTGATGGTGTGTATGAGTGTGTTATTTTTTTTCTTTTTTCACCTTTGTTTAACTTATGATTTTTGTTCCTTGCTAATTTATACGCAAAAAAGCTCAGAAATTATTTCAGCTTTATGCCTTATCGATGACTGTGGAGTTCTCAAAAAAAATATATATAGGAATGTTCTCCTGAGTCTGCACACACTGTGGTTTGGATTGGATTGCTCTGTTAGGAAGAGAGGTAGGGCATGCTGTCGGGTTATCGATGTAACCGTAGACAACCTTGGAAGAGAGTAAGATTGGTAACCATGCTCAATTGATAAGATTATGAGACGGTCAACTTGACCTGTAAAACACAATCACCATAACCCAAATACACTGTAACTCTGAGAAGAGATTCTGTCGTCATCCAGAAACCTTTTTTTTTAAGCCAACAGTGAATTTAGACTCACAGCTCCATGAAAAAAGAAATTGCATTTCAATCATAATATCTGCCTTCAAAATATTAGCCAAATTATGTTGTCATAATTTTTACAAACCATACCACCCTGGCTCTTGAGGGGTGGGGGTATGAGACTCAGCTTTCATTTGGTTTAGAGAATGTGGGCACCTTTTATAGAGCACTTTTAAGTGATGCAATATTGTGATTTTTTTTTTTTTTTTTTTGCACATTGGAGTAGGTGGTAGCTGATATTTCTAATGCCCATCCGTTATACTGTTTAGAGTAGGTCAATGAAAATGAAAATGTGTACATTTTGTCAACAATCACTGAAGAATGCAATACTTTTTATCTGTTCATTGAAATGTTATTGACTCTCTAAGGCAATATCATTTGAGAAAGGTTGGATTTGTAGAGAATTCCTCTTGTTTTGATGTATGGTATGTACATTTTATTTATTTCTGCAGATTCATTGTTAAATATAACAATGTTCTTAAGTCTGTGTGTGGCATCAATCATTGAAGTTGCAAAAAAACAAACAATATCTAATAGGCCTATGTTAAGCAATACACAATCTATAATTGTGACATTATATATAATGCTGTTAGACAAAATCTTTAAAAAGGACATTCCAGTGGATGAAGAAGAACCTTTTCACAGTTAGCCTACTAGATTTAGTCAGGCTTGGTTCAAGAAGATGTGAGAATTATGTTTACATTCAGTTTAAAATCAGAAACATTTTGAAACAAACAATACATTATAACAATGGAGTTATTGAATGGATGGAGTTTAAAGATAAATACAATATATATATATATATATATATATATATATATATATATATATATATATATATATATATATATATATATAAAAACACCAGCACCCATGTGAATACTGCTTGCACAACAGATAAATCTAGCATCTATAAAAAAGACAGCCCCTAAAGCACAGATGAAGACAATGCAGGGTGTGAGGTGTCAGAGGAAAAACACACACTGTGCTGAAGACTTCTGGGGTGTATTCCAAGTATGTGGTTTAGTGAAAAACCTTGGTAAGTTAACTCAAAGTAAGTGGTAAACCTCCCAATAGAAGACCAGTATGGCTTCATACAAAACAATGCCATAGGGCTCTTGTAGGATGTTTACCTCTTACTCTTAGTTAACTTACCCAAGTATGCCACTACGTATGCAACAACGTACTTGGAATATCTCCCTGGTCTTTCTCTCTGTGTGACTGTCCTTATGTGAATTGTTTCTAATATAGACATTATCCTTTAACCCGTCCATTGAGTAATATAGTAATAGTTTTATTTGGGGCAGCCGTGGCCTACTGGTTAGCGCTTCGGACTTTTAGGGTTGCCGTTCGAACCCCGACCAGTAGGCATGGCTGTAGTGCCCTTGAGCAAGGGACCTACCCCCTCACTGCTCCCTGAGCGCCGCTGTTGTTGCAGTTGCTCACTGCGCTGGGATTAGTGTGTGCTGAGTGTATTTCACTAATTCACGGATTTGGATAAATGCAGAGACCAAATTTCCCTCACGGGATCAAAAGAGTATACAACAGAATGGAAAAGAAACCATGCAAAACGAGACCCAAGCTCCAAAATGACCATCACAATTTATTTGACCAGTTAATGGGAAACCCTAACGATGAAAATGCCATTCAAAGGGAAATGATCATGTTTACCAAAATAGAATAAGCAGGCCTACCCATAGAGGCAAAAGCTGTGCTGATGATACTTAGTATTTTTTTGTGATTCAAACCATTTATTCATCTTAACGAAAGCATCATATTGTGGAACGTTTGACAATTTCCAAACAAAGTATTGGTGTATTTGGCTAGTAATAACGGCATTATGTAAACAAATTATTTGAGAGACCATAATTAAAGCAATCCAAAACTGTAAAAGGTCAACACCGCCACCATGTGGCCGACAAGAATACCTGCATGGAGAGACGCTTCTGTGGCTTGCACCGAACTTGGGGGGGGTGGGGGGGGGGGCAGAATTATTGTCTATCATAGGGCCCAAATTTGCTAGCAGCGCCCCTGGCCTAGACTATTTATATAGGGACGACTAATCTGAAAGTTAGGAGTCTGCACTTTACGATGGCTTGAACAGGAAGTTCTTTCATTGAAGCAAATGGAGAGATACTAGGCCTAATCGAACATAGCCTGGAAAAATCCAGACTTATTCAAGTGAAAATAGTCTGGTAACTCTCGATTGGGAAACGTTTGCAACACTTGCAGCTTTTGAAATCATTGGTCCAGCCTTACCAATCACATTGATCAGTGATTCCTAACGTTATTTCCTACTTTGTCTAAACTTTACAAACTGACCATAAAAAGCATCACCAGGAAACAATGTATGTAGGTCGAAGGTTAAACGCTACATAATTTATTTGGCACACCGAGTTTAAAGAAATTCAAGGCCTGCCATGGGTTTCCGCTAAGCACAAGCAGCATGGCATATGGTCTCATTTATTATTTACAGCCGGGTAAAAAACACCTGATTATTTTGTTTTGCAAACATATTTCATCTTCAGAAAAAAAGAAGAGGACACCGTTTTCATGAGACATCTGTACTTTATTAAGACTGATTTACATTACTGGAGTGTTTATCAGGTTTATGTCTTTGTGTGTGTGTGTGTGTGTGGCAAATTGACCACAATCAGTATGTAGTACACCGAAAAAAATAAAGGAAAAAAAATGCAAATAAACACAAGAAAGAAAAATAGCAGTTCGGTGGAAGGCGGAGGAGATTAATTCTCTCTCCTTGTGGTGGAGGAGAGGAGTGGGGAGAAGGGAGGTGCAATCGAGAACCTCCGTTGAGGGGAGGTGATGTTGACAATTAAGGGGCCCTGCAACGACCCTGGGTCGTCTGTGCTCCCCAAGCTGTGAAGAGAAGAGCATTCTGGGACCTGAGCGCCAGGGGTAGGGGAGGGAGTGTTCAACGGAGTTGAGCAGGAACGTGGGAAAAACAAATGTTTGTCTGTACAAATGCGTCAAAGCGTGGCCGACGTGTGGCAATGACACCAGGACAAAACACCTAAAGTGACACAAAACCAAGACACCCTTTCACCCCACCGAAACAAAAACAAAATGAAACAGAACAAACAGAGCTTTAGTGCCACCACCATGACCTGCTTGCAAGAAGGGCGTCGAGGTTCAGGCCAGCGACCTCATCTCTTCCCCTAGGGTCTCCTCTCGATTCCCACAGTGCAGCGTGCACTCCTCTGAGGACTGAGCTGCTGTTGTATCAGTAGTGTTTTAACATTATCGACATAACACCTGTCAGAATATCACCTTTACTCCAGAGTATCTGAGCTGGAATGACTGAGGCAGAGACAAATCATCTCCATTATGTTAACAAATCCAATTTAAAAACAATAAAGAGGAAACCAAAAGTTCAACCACCTGCGGGGTTTCCTCCTGAAGAGAGAAAAAAAATTATAAAGGAAAATTACAAAGGAAACCACTGTTATTACTTACAGTACTAATAAAACCCACTCTCTTCATTAGGGAAACATCCAAAGCTTCTTAGAAAGGCCTTAGTCCATTATCAGAACCTGTACACATAACTGGATAATTCATGTTTTTTTCTTTTCTCTATCTCTCTCTCTAAAGGTTAACTTTAAAAATGATTATTGAATGATATTAAATCATTCCCATCTGAAAGTGCAAATTCTTTTACAAAGGTGAGCAAAATGGGTCAGGTGAACCAGTTATGGGTTATGAAAAGGTCAGATGTTCTTTTTAGGTTTTAAATCCTGTGCAAAATAAAAAAAAATAATAATATACAATTCAAAGCTTGATTCTTCAGACCCCTCTAGTAAATATACACAGTCTAGACATCTTCTCTCTGTGAGCCATTGGGAACCCCATCTAAGGCTTTCAGTACAATTCATTAGGAAAGAGGAAAAAAACAAGTTACAACACGGGTCGAGGTTCACAAAGGTTCACTGGACATCACAGAGGAGAAGAGAGGCAATAAAATAGGTAAAACTGAGCAAACGGGTCCCCTGTTGATTACATGATGCCATGGTCCATATGTTAGTGTGTCTAGAGTTCTCTTTAAAAAACAAAAACAAATTGGTGACAGTAATTAAACAAACATATATCAGTCATGATTTACAAATGGCTGACATTGTGATGAGTGTATAATAGTGTGGGTAGGATGATCTTGTTTAGGCTCTGATGGAGTTTTGATGTATTTGAAGTTGGGCTGGGTAGAGGTTACTTGGTTGTCTCATCTTCCTTCTCACTCAAAAGAGATCCTGCAGAGACTCCAGCAGCGTTCTGAGCTGCTCCAACCAAACAAACCTTTCCTCCTTGCCCTCTCCGACCCCAAGAACTATCCCACTACACCCCCCCCAACTCCAACCTATGACCGTAAAGGGCAAGGCATGCTGGGAGTGGGGGGTGCACTCTCTTGGGAATACTGAATTGGCCAATCGGAGTAAGCCGTGAGGAGGATTGGGAGAGCTTGGCTGGTAAAGGCAACACATTCATGTAAACAAACTCACCAAGGGAAAAAAAAAATAAAATAAAACATCCGCTTGATAAATAAAAACATCAGTCCAGGGAAACAGAGCATTACCATTAGTACGTGTGATTCGTGTGATAAAGTTTCTGAAAATTTAATTTAAAAAACAAAAATTCATGAGGAACTATCCCTAGAGAACTGGTGAGGATGAGTATGTGCGTGTGTGTTTGTAAGTGTGAGCTTGGTGAGGCAACAATATAGGCCAGAATGCTTGTGAAGTAGGGGGGGTGCTGGGTAACAGTCTAACTGGCCTCCGTAAGGCCTGAGCGGGGGGTGGGGGAGTCGTAGGGGGTGGGTGGATGGGTGGGTGGGGGGGTCGTAGGGGGGAGAGCAGGAGGGAGAGAGAAAAGGACGGGCACTAGGACTTCTGCTCCCCAGCGGCTGTCGGTGGCGTTGTACTCTCCGGCTTCAGGATCTGGTACGTGATCAGGTACTCTGGGTACGCCTGCGGGACAGAGTCCAGAGGGCACGCTGGTTAGAGGCTGAGCCAGAGATAGCAAACACCTGCACTAATGTATACCAAGTAAACATTTGTTAGCAATCTACATTATATGTGCGGTTAAGTACTTGAAGACTTACAATTCTTCAAAGAAAACGTTTGACAAACATAATTTAACATGAAAAAGCTCAAGCAATCTTGTGAAGGTATCCTTGAATCCAAAAGAAAAAAACTTTTTAGTACGTACACAAAACTAAACTACACATTTTCCACAGTCAGGAAAGGCTATTCAGGCCAATGTCAATGTTGATAGTGTCACTGTACCAGCAGAGCTACTATAAGACCCTGTCTCCATGTTTGTTTGTCTTTCTGTCTGTAAATGAGGCCGACACTCACCTGTTCTCCCCGGTAGATGACGTACTCGGCGTAGGCCAGACCATTGACGCTGGGCCTCCCGATGACCGAGTGATGGCCGGGGGGTGCGTGGGCCATCTTCATGGCACTGAACTGCAGGAAGGACTTGCCCAGTGTCACCCGGCAGAACAGCATTTGTCTGCATAAAGAGAGGAGAGGGAAGAGGGAGAGTGGAGTCAGACCTAAGGACAGTTATATCATATGTAGTCATGTGTGCAGTCACAAGCATGCGGGAATGATCTGAAGGCAACGTTTGCGGTAAAACATGTACAATAAAGCTTTACAACACAGCCAGCTGTCCACATTCCTTCGGCTATCAGGCTACTAAACACAGAGAGTAATCATTCTAAAATGACCACTTTAATACTATTTATTACTTTGTCAAATCAGTATAGTATTTTGTATTATTTTATTGTATGCATTTCAATTTATTTCACTATCACTTCATTTTATTTTACTTATCTTTACAGTTCTTACACTGCTCTCCA
>NW_027468609.1:29957363-30007363 GCF_046254945.1 Alosa pseudoharengus
CTGTAGAGGCCATATTTTGCATATTACAAGATCATTAAAACTATCTGCATTGCCTGATGTGTGCTTATCTGACCAAAGGAATGTTGGTTTTGACAGTATGCGTGTGTGTGTGTATGTGTGCGTGCGTGAAGTCATTAGCTTGGACACTGTGGTCATCTTATTACTGACACAGAGTTGTACTTGTACTGTATCGTATCCAATCACTGTCAACACATGCTCCAGCTCAAGAAACCATCTCAGCTCTAACCACATCTCTCTCTCTCTCTCTCTCTCTCTCTCTCTCTCTCTCTCTCTCTCTCTCTCTCTCTCTCTCTCTCTCTCTCTCTCTCCCTCCCTCCCTCCCTCCCTCCCACCCCCTCTCTCTCTCTCTCTCTCTCTCTCTCTCTCCCCCCCTCAAGCTGGGGACACTGCCAAAGCTGAACATGCCCGTGACATTCAATGGTAATTTCATGTCCACAAAGCCGATACAGTAGAAGGGTAAAACGTAACAAGGGAACTAGAAAGAAACGAGAGACACGAGAGCATATTTCCAATCCAAGTGGCTGACAGGTTGCACTACCCCTTTTTTTCCGACAGGGGGCGAACTTGATCTGTTTTTTTTCTTTTAGTACAGGAGACAAACTAGTGTTGGGAAAAATGATGGTCTGATTCCATCACTGTGGTTCCCGTCTCTCCCATGGTCTCTCAGCCTCCCTGCGCTCCGCTCTCTTCAACTTCACAGGAAGCCGCACCCGTCTGTGAGCACAGCCTGAACGAGCGAGAGATGATGCGACACCGTACTTCCCTCCCATATCACATCACTCTATTCTCTCGCTTCATCACTCTCATCACTCTTCATCCCTCGCTCTCTTTCATTCCCCCTCTTCATCTGTCTTCCATCGTGTTCATCATTTCCCTATTGTTCTCGCGGCGGGTGACCTCATCTATGTGTAAATGAGCGGCCTGCTGTCGGGTCGGGCCGCTGACCCTGCCCGAGGGGAGGCAGCGCTGGCTGGGGGCTGCGGGGTCGGAGCAGGGGGCAGATTACGGGACACAGTGGAGGAGACCTGAGCTGCGTATGTGAAGGTAGAGAGAGAGAGGGTATATGTGCGTGTGTGTGCGTGTGTGTGTCTGTGTGTGTGTGTGTGTATGTGCAGGGTTTCCCGCAGCACTTTGCAGTGAAGGCGGCCGCCTTGGCAAAACAAGCCTGCCGCCTTAACTACGTCGTCAAAAAAAAAAAAACACGTGTTACTTTGTCCTGTTTTCTCCCTTTCATTCCAAACCGTGACCAACACCAATCTCCCTTCTCCGCAGAACGCATTAAAAAATAAGAAGAAACGCGTCATGAATCGAAAAATAATCAGATTTTATAATCTTTACATATGTGATATGCCTCCGAATCAGAGCTAGTGAGCGGAGCTGAGCGGTGCAAATATATCGCTCCTCGTTTCAAATCGCGAACAGCCACAACTCCGTTTAATTGTCAGGTGTGATGAAATGCGTTCATATTCCACTTTTTATGTCATAAACGTTGCAGGCCTATGGAAAGGTTTAGTGGTAGGGTTGTCCAATGATCAAGTTGTTGCTTCAATTTGTGTTTTAATTTATGCGACGCACTGGTGCTGGGTTCTGGGATCTGTTTGGCGCAAGTTTAAAATATTTAGCCGACTGCGTGATTTGTCATTTTTGTTCTTTTGGCAATTAATCCCGACTGATCCCTTTAGTTAACGTTGCCAAGCTTGTTTGTTGTTGCACTATCAGTGTTGCAGTCTTTTAAAATAAATGTTCTGAGTGAAATATATTGCCGTTGCTCTTAGTTCTTTGGGACCGGGGAGCTAAATTGACCTGACGCGAATTTGACCTGAGAAGTGGCCGAGTAAACAGACACCTGCTCTCAGCACAGTGTTGACTTGAGCGTCTAATCGGACCCGCAAGACTGACAATAGACGGGCCTAGGCCCGTCCAGGCCCATCCGTGCCTACGCGTATGCTTTCTAAATTATTTAGCTAACTCCATCCACATCAACGAACTTAGGCTATATGGCCAATATCTTTGAAATTTAACGGTCTTGGTTTTATTAGTGGGCATGCCTCAGACTCGTGGTGTGAGCGGTATGGGAGCGGAACAGAGCGGCCACTCCGGCCTCTAAATTAAAAAGCGCTCCGCGCTCAAATTCCATCCATATTACACATATACACAAAACTATAAAATTATCTAAACTTCATTCACTCTCGGTGTATAGATCAGGACAGACTTGCGGAACAGGCTGCAGGTCAACAGTCTGACAGCCTGCATGAAGATAAGCATTAATGGTCCAATAGTAAAACAGTGCAATTACCAAAGGGCCCTTGAAATGATCTTTTTAAAAGGAGGATGGCTTGTAACCATGCTAGTTGTCAGCTCTGCCATAAGTAGCGACTGATAACTAGGGATGTAACGGTATGAAAATTTAACCTCACGGTTATAGTGACCAAAATTATCACGGTTTTCGGTATCATCACTGTATTTCTAAAAGTGTGTTCAGTATGTTCAGAAAGCACTGATAGGCCTACACAAGCTGAAATAGTTTCTAGTGGCTTAACTTACCCTACCATAACTTGGAGTTTGCTATTTCTGTTATTTGGATGCAATGAGTGAGACCAAAGTAAGCGTTCAAAATAAAACTTTAGGCTACTGTATTCTCCTGCTAACGTGAGTGGAATGGATTTAATGTGGACGTGAACATAAAAAGACGCAGAGTGGCTACATGATACAGTGCACATTTTGCGGTGAAAAAGTTCCACCTTTTAAAATCAGGTGTAGCCTAATCCGAATCGTAGTTAAAACCATCAATTAGACAACAGAATCAATAGGGTACCAGTTTTGTTCCATTGTACCAGGCCTACTGTATGTCAAAAGCAGGCTCGGATGAAGCTGGGAAGGATTAAACACACGGTTTCCACACCGCTGTAATCAACAGTGATAATCATGATGTTTGAAATGAAAACGGTAATTATTATCGTCAACATTTTTATCGCGGTTTACCATTATACCGGTAATCGTTACATCCCTACTGATAACATTTGCACATTTTGTTGTTTTGCACTTGTTTTATAGTTTGTAATAGTCTTTGTTAAAATTGCACAAATTACACAAATATTTTGAAATATTTGTATACTGTTGTATAGTTTGTTTGGTGTTGTTACTTTGTTCTTTGTTAACTGTTATTTTGAGAAGCTGGTTATTTATTTATAATGTAGTGTTTAATAAATAATTGTTAAATATACAGAGTCTGTAGTGTATCGCACAAACAAGACGCCAACACCCACACCCCCCATCGACGGCAACCGATACCAGACACCTTGACTAACACATTTCCTGGGGGAAACCCTGATGTGTGCGTGTGTGTGTATTTGAAATGTAGAGAGAGAGGGTTTGTTGTGTGTGTGTATGTGAAAGGTAGAGAGAGAGGGTGTGTGTGTGTGTGTGTGTGTGGTAGAGAGAGGGTATGCGTGTGTGTGTGTATGTGAATATGAAAGGTGAACATGAACATGAGAGAGGGGGAGGCAGAGTGAGAGAGAGAGAGAGAGAGAGAGAGAGAGAGAGAGAGAGAGAGAGAGAGAGAGAGAGAGAGAGAGCGAGAGCCAGATGCAAATGAAACTGATGGCCAAAATTGAGCCAAGTCTAACTCCCAAAAGAGCTGAGCGCCACATAGACAGACAGGAGGACGGACGGACGGGAGGGGAGAGAGTTCTAGAAGCCTAAAGGTATTAATCAGAGGCTGGCGGAAAGGTCAGCGCTGCCTCCCCCTTCTCCTGCACCACCGCCACTCAGAGGCCACCTGCACAGAGGGTCAGACGGGGGTGGCGGGCAGAACGCAATTTCAGCCAGCGAGCCCAGAGAGTGAGTGATGAGGTGAGGAGGAAATGATACAGCCCCCAGCCAACAGCACAGAGAGAGAGAGAGAGAGAGAGAGAGGGAGAGAGAGGGAGAGAGAGAATGAGGGGAAAAAGAGAGAAAGTGGGAGAGAGAAAGCAAGAAGGGAGAGAGAGAGAGAGAGAGAGAGAAGGAAAGAGAGGGGGAGAGAAAGAAAGATGGATTGATTGAGAGAGTGAATAAGAGACTGAGAGACAAAGTGAGTGCTAACGAGCAAGAGACAGAGCAAGAGGAGAGAGAGAAAGAGAAGCATAGAGAGGGAGCGCTGGAGAGATGGATAGAGTGAGTGACAGACAGAGAGAGAGAGAGAGAGAGAGAGAGAAACCAAGCGTGTGCACAAGGTTGAAACAAGAAAGCATGAGAACGCATATCAGAGAGTGAGAGAGAGGGAGTAAAGGTAGAGCAAGAGAGTGACTGAACTGCGGAGCGACATGTCGAGACATTTGCATAACTTTGAAGAGCTGAGGCAGAGCTGACGGAGACCGTCCACTGCAGTCAGGTGAGGGGAGAGGAGGGGAGTGGAGCGGAGAGGAGAGGAGGGGAGAGGACAGAAGTCTATTGGAGCTGACATTTGCAGGCCTACCACAGCAAGCCGATCACTCCTTAAAGGCGTGCTGGAGCGAGAACATGACTTTCCCTGGTATGGTATTTAAGAGGTGAGCGTCTTACCTGCTCACGCTCAAAGATGTCCCGCAAGTGCTCCAGGCCCAGACTCTTCAGGAACTGGCTGATGTTCATGTCCAGGATGGTGACTGGGGTGGAGAGGAGAGAGAGAGAGAGAGAGAGAGAGAGAGAGAGAGAGAGAGAGAGAGAGAGAGAGAAAGTGTGGGATTACTACAATGACCTGATAAGCTCCCAAATAACTTAAAGGAGAATTCCGGTGTGATTTTGACCTAAAGTGTTTTGAAACATGATACCGAGTGTGAACGTATGTCTCATAGCCCATCTCGGCTTGTCCCCTGCACTCCGAAATCTGGCGCTAGTTAGCCGATGCTACCAACAAGGCGGACAATGGTGGTGCCTCGGCATCGGCATAGCCATGCAAATAAATCACTGTTTTACACCATTTACGAGGCTCAATGTATCTCCACACTTCATTGGTAGACTTCCAAGGGCCCTGACATTTAAAACGAGACATTGAGAACTTTGAAAAAGCACTGGTAGTTTACTTACAAGACGATTTATACAGACAGTATCTTCTCGAAGTTTAGCGTTTGCAGCCATCTTGAATTTAGTCACGATAAGTCGAGCGACGAGTAAGAATGAACAGGTATGATAAGGGATCAGATTCCAAAAATAATTCCATGGAAATGCATGGATTCCAGTTGCTGCTACTAGAAGAAACTGTAATCCATGCATTTCCACAGAATTATTTTTGGAATCTGATCCCTTATCATACCTGTTCATTCTTACTCGTCGCTCGACTTATCGTGACTAAATTCAAGATGGATGCAAACGGTAAACTTTGAGAAGATACTGTCTGTATAAATCGTCTTGTAAGTAAACTACCAGTGCTTTTTCAAAGTTCTCAATGTCTCGTTTTAAATGTCAGGGCCATTGGAAGTCTAGCAATGAAGTGTGGAGATACATTGAGCCTCGTAAATGGTGTAAAACAGTGATTTATTTGCATGGCTATGCCGATGCCGAGGCACCACCATTGACCGCCTTGTTGGTAGCATCGGCTAACTAGCGCCAGATTTCGGAGTGCAGGGGACAAGCCGAGATGGGCTATGAGACATACGTTCACACTCGGTATCATGTTTCAAAACACTTTAGGTCAAAATCACACCGGAATTCTCCTTTAAGCTATACTTGGTATTTAAAATCTAAAACCAATCTGTTCCTCCATTTCCACACTGATGACACTCATATAAACGTTTCAGCTGGGTATCATTTGCAGACAAAACACTCCAATGTAGAAAACCCTTGCATCATTCAAAACCCTTTACTACAATCTCTTTATATGACACCTTACTTTTAATGAATTTAACCATATGATGACAATACTTAACTGAATCACAATAAATGCAATGACTCTACCTACTATAGCAGTGTCTACTGCTGACACCTCATTGAATTTCCCCTTGAGGATCAATAAAGTATCTATCTATCTATCTATCTCATTGACTATTCTTGCTCTCTGTTTCATCCCTTGTTCCTGTTGGTTGTAATGAACGATGACAGGGACTAATAGAAATGTGAAAAGACTGAAGCACTCACTCTCTCCTTCCTTCCTGTCCGTCCCGGTGGCCCCGTCGGCGGGCCCTGAGGCTCCGGGTGGGGCCAGCTCGGCCAGAGGCCCGGCCAGGTTGTCGATGCTGCTGGCGGCGGAGAGGCACGAGGGCGTGGAGGCCGGCGAGATGACGGCGGCGCTCACCACGGTGGCCTGCGGCTTGAAGCAGGTGGGCAGTGCGTCCGGCGGCATGGCGTCGATCAGCAGTGCCCTGATGTCATCAGCCTGCGACGGGGGGAGGAGGAGGAGGTGGAGGATGAGAGGTGGATGAGAGATGGGAGTGGAGGAAAAAACAAAAAGGAAAAAAGGAAATAAGTCCTGTCACATGCCACTCAGAGATCTAACCATGACTACTGGGAAATAACAGATGAGGAAACACGTTTTATGAGACATTAGGACCAAAAAGTTTGTGGAGAAAGAGTTGTGGGGTGTGTGCTCACACAAGCTCGGCTAACACGTCATTCTTTAAGTACAGCTTTCTCTAGAGAGTTCCTGACAAATGGCCTATGGCTGTTAAGAGTTCCAAACCGATTTTTTACATGCATCTTTTGACACTTAAGCCATCTCTCCCACTTTTGCCTGAGACAGTGTGCAAATTCAATGCTAATTTGCGTGTCCTTTGAGAGACTGGTGTGATTACAGGGGATCGGAGCGCTAAAAAGCAAAGGTCACTCCATCAGCCGCAGTGCAAGCTGGCAGCGGCGGTCATTATTGTCCTCATCACTCTCTGCCCCGCGCCCTCCCACCAGCGAGCCCTGCGCTAAAGGTTAGCGCTAATGGAAGCGCTCCTTCACGGCTTGCCTCCACTTGTGTGGGTGATGCACAAAGCCACTGCCAGCTACCTGCTAACCTCCAAGAGAGAGTGAGAGAGTAACGGTAAGACAAAAGAGTAAGAGAGAGAAAGAGCAAAAGAAAGAGGGTGCAAGAGAGAGAGAGAGAGAGAAAGAGAAAGCAACACATAGTGCTGGGCTTTCAACAGGATGTTATGTTGGATATTGAAAGGTTCTCATTACACAGAATGAATAGGAAAACTATGAATAGTGAATAGGTGAGTGAACAGCATCTTGTCTAGTCTGCTCAGTCATAGAACAAATTTAGAAAAAACAGCAGCAACATTTCCTACATCTTTATCAAACAATGAAGCACACGTCATGCAAGTATTTGGCATAAATCGGACGAATTCTAATGTCCTTTTACTTTTCAACAGAGATAATGGACTTATCATGGACTATTTCCAGTTCTTGTCAATGGTTTATTTGAATGATGTACTTGAGAAACAGTCAACAGCTTGGATTCCTCCATTCTTGTGTTATGATGAGGTTTTTTTTTTCTTATGCAACATGTTGCACATAGTATGATGCAACATGGCATAATCTTTTCAGGGGCGAGGAAATCTCAGAGAAGTCACTGGAAATGAACAGCCCGAGAGACAAAACCAACCAGACACTTTTCCCTAATCAATTACAAGGTCCCGGAATAATATGGGATGATGGAGAACAGAATTCATCAAAAAAAACAAAAAAACAATTCATTTGACTATGGGGAACCTTAGCTATGTGTGGTGCACTGGAGACACACAGTAGTAGGTTTTGGCATTAAACCACTACTACTCTACTGCTATTTCATGGCACAAGAGCATTTTAATTGTAGTTCTAAATGAAAACTAGCAAATAATCACATTTAACAAATAAACTTAATACGATTCTTGCACAAGTACTAAAATTTCTAAAACTTTTTGTGGTGGCACATTATTACTAAAAGCCTTGTCCAAAGCATATAGCAGTAGAGAGAAAGAGTATGTGTTTGAGTTGATAGAGTTGGATAGATAGATAGATAGATGGATGGATGGATGGATGGATAGATATTAGTCCCGAGGGAAATGTAGGAAGCTAGTTGCGCGTGCGTGTGTACCGTGGCGAGGTCGAGCGGCGTCTGTCCTTCCTGGTTCTTCATGGTGGGGTCGGCGCCGTGGGCCAGGAGCAGAGCGCACAGCTGGGTCCGGCCCTTCTGGGCCGCCTCGTGCAGCGGCGTGAAGGCCCACTTATCCGTCGCGTTCACACACGTGTTGTACTTGATCAGCAGTGCCGCAATGTCCACATGCTGCGGGACACAAGACAAGCGACCGGTTAAAGTCATCACCACCCACCGGGCAACACAGGTTGTTTACTTCCTTACTACATCACATGGGCCATTTTGCATAGTCAAAGGGGCTCTATGAGTGAAATTCTATAGAATTTGAATGCTCCAGTCACATTCAAGCAGGTCTGCAAACTTTAGTGGATATCGTCTTTGACATTAGGTCAAAACTGTTAATTCCCATTCTGTTATTTCTAGGTTATTTTGGAGTGATTTAAAGAAACTATACGGCGCTCCTTCAAGATGTGTAGAGAGATTTGACACATCTGCTGCTAGTCACCAGCAACAGAGACAGATCCACAGGGTTGAGGAAGTTACACGCTACGTTTACACAGACACAGCCAGTGTGACATGTTTAGAAAACAAGGTGTCTACTTCAGGGGTTCGGTGCATTCATACCGAGTCTCAACGTATGGGAAACATCCTGGGCTTTTTCATTGAATTCAATTCTCTCACTGTGGTCAGGTTAAATTATGTTGTCAGATTTGTGCATGATTTGATTATTATGATACTGGGTAATTATGACTGGGCAGCACGCAGAGTATGACTGAACAGACACGCAGAAGAGGGTAGAAGATGCCATGTTTTTCAGTGGTCCCATACCACTCTCTCAGCCAGAAACACACATCTCTTCTCTCACACAGACCGCACACGCACACACGCACACACACATGCACACGGACACACACAGTTGTCCTGATCTGGCCTCCGCATCAGCTGCCTCCGAGCATCTGTGCGCATGGGCGTGCATACTTGTGTGTGTGTATGTGTAAGTGAGTGTGTATAGGTGCGTGCGCGCATCACTGTTTGTTGGGCAGAACCGAGAGTGACATCCTCTGCACAAACAGGCCGAGATCTCCAGCCAGCCACAGGGGCCTGGCCAAGGTCAGCTCTGAGCGGGCCAGCCAACCAGGAGCCCGATAGGCTCGCTCAAGCCAATCAGTGGCTTTCGGGGACGCTAGGCCCAGGGCCAAATGCCCCCGGAGCAGACAAGGCTTCGGCACGCTTGCATAACCGCCCAACCTGCTGCCTGGTTTCCCTGTGCCCAATCAGAGTGCACTCCCCCACGGTCATACTATCCCTCGGACTGGATCACGCTGAAGAATACACCCCCCCCCCCCCCCAAAAAAAAACCAAAAAAAAACATGCCAGGCCTACTGGGTGTCTCTTCTCCATCAAAGAAAACGATGGCGACACCAGAAATCGCTCATTCCTGTGCACAGAGGGAAGTGCCTGGGGAGCTTGCATGTCTCCCTTTGGCACACAGAGACACAATGCAGAGAGAGAGAGAGAGAGAGAGACTGAGAGGGAGACAGGGTGAAAGGCTCAAATCTCCCAGCCAGCCACGCACACAGGGATTGAGGCAGAGGCAGCTTTGGCTGTAAAGGTCCTGCTGGGCGAGGGGGGGGGGGGCGTTCTGTTCTGTCCTGTTGTGTCTGTCGCTTTCTGGAGCAGCAGGCTCCGTGTCGTCTCCATGTCAGGGCTGTGTGTGTGTGTGTGTGTGTTTGAAAAGGGAGGAATTAGGGAGCGCTGCTCCCGGAAAAAAAAGGGGGCCAAGACGACGAAGGCGGAGCTCCTGAAAGAATCATGAGGCGCGTATGAGGCTCATGAAATCTTCATGAGAGCAGTCTGTGTGTGGGGACACGGCCTCTTTAGCGCCCGGCTGACAGGCAGGCGCGCACAGACGTAGTGTGTGAGAGAACACACACACACACACACACACACACAAACACACACACACACACACACACACACAAACACACACGTATGTTGATTATTTAATGCTTACATGTTGTTGCTGTGGGCTTAGCAGCAGCTGTGCGTGAAATTATACAGTGGCTGCGAGAACCACAGCAGATGTGCACCCAACATCTATCAATGCCATTGGCTTCTCCGGAACATGGTGACCTTACCTGAAGGCCAGGACACACGTAACCACTCCTGGGCTTACCATGGTGGCATTTTCCCCACCACAGGCCATATGATTGGACTACTTTGTTCAATTTGTTCTCATCTTGAATAGGTGCTTACACGGACATAACCATATGTGCACTGTTGACATATGGGAAGCCTATTCATATTGCCTGTGAAATTTCCCAAAAGTATGTCATGATCTTTCTGTGTGTGTTCAAGTGGGAGACATTAGTGAAGTGCTTTTTGCACTACTTTTGCAGCTTAATTATTTACTTTTGTTTACCAGCTTGACTGAGTTTACCAAAGACTGCTGTAGAAGTGTGGTATGATGGACACTTTTTCGAGTTTTGTTTAAGAATGCCAAGGCACAGCGAACATGTCAGTCTTAAATGTTCATGTGTGTGTGTGTTTCTTACCCCATATGACGCTGCATTGTGTAGGGGTATCAGTCCACCCTTGTCCTGTGCGTTGACATCTGCTCCATGCTCTAGTAGATACTCCGCCACCTCCAGGTTATTGTAACCAGCTGTGTGGACACACACAGACGGACACACACACACACACACACACACACACACACTCATTAGCCTAATTTTTGGCCATATGTTCAAGACCAGATAATATCA
This sequence comes from Alosa pseudoharengus, assembly GCF_046254945.1. Taxonomy (NCBI): domain Eukaryota; kingdom Metazoa; phylum Chordata; class Actinopteri; order Clupeiformes; family Clupeidae; genus Alosa; species Alosa pseudoharengus. The sequence goes on from NW_027468609.1 coordinate 29,968,167, forward strand.
GCAAAGCTTGCTCACAACCATAAAATTGCTTCCAAAGCTCAGAGACTGAGCTGTGTAGTTTGGTAAACACTGGCCAAACAGCGCGTGAAGACACACACTAATAATTTGAAAGCTTTGGACACATAAGACGCGCTGCAGTGAAGAGGGGTGTTGGCTGGTTCAAAGGAGAACTGAGCTCCTGGTCGTCATGGTGATGCTAATCTTCAGTCTCTTCTCCAGCGCATCATTAGGGAGTCAGCAAGCCTGCAGGACCCTTGCTAATTAACACCAGCCGTATCACCCATGGCCCAGTGCTGTTCCACACACACACTTCTGAGAGAACGTTCAGAGGACTTCCTTAATGAGTCGAACACACACACACATATACACACACAGATATACACACACACACACAGATATACACACACACACACAGATACACACACCCACACCCACACCCACAGATACACACACACTTTTGTCCTCTGCAACTCAGATGTTCTCTTCAGCACTAACACAGCAGCAGTGTCCACCACAGCCCATTGGGCTCCAAACACTTACTGCTCGTCTTGTTCCAAACGTGTCCGTGTTGGGAGTTCAGCAGGGTAGGCAGGTGTTTGGCATTCCACAAGCCACATCTCGTTCCATGTAGCTACTCACAGCCCACCCCCTCTCCCCTTCACTCTCTTTCCCACACTTTCCTACTCTCTGCTTTCATCTTTCTTTCCTCTGTTCCCTTCATGCTCAGTGACTACAGTACATCTACATTAACAGCAATATTCCAGTACTATCCACAATCAGACAACACTCTGAATGAGATTATTATAAAGAGTCTTGCAAAAAAGCATGGAAAGGAATATTATACAAGCAACTCCTATAAATACGGCAACCAAAATATTGCCTTATTATTCAAAAGAAGACCAATAGTCAGATTACTGCTGTCCATGTTAACATAGTCAGTGTAAAAACAGCTCAGGCTCCTGTGAAGTGGAAGTCTTTTTTGCGGGTGGCCGGGCCGTGAGGGATGGGAGTGCTAATGACATGCAAAGGAGGGTTAAGGGGAGTCAGCACTCACTTATTAGCCTGCAATGAAATCATGGCCCACTGACGTCGGCTTTGGCCACAATAGCAGGGCGGGAGACCGAAAGGTGAGCCATTACATATTAATAGTCAGGATCAAGGTGTGCATTATTCACACGCATGACTTCTCATCTACAGACACAGACACACACACACACACACACACAGACACACACACACACACACACGCGTATGCACCGATTGCTTTATTATATTCACATTGGGTGACCTCATAGGTCACAAACCGGACTAGACATTCATTTTTAATCTCCAACAGGTCAAAAATTTACATTCACTCACACACACACACACACCAATAAAACGTTGGTATTTATGAGCAGTCTTGCAAAGGAAGGATGTTTTAGAACTGTCTCTGCCTGTCTGTGGAATGGTCACCCCAGCAACAACGGAATAGGGTGTGATGAATTATGGGGTGGCGATATGTTGCTGCTATTGGGTTTGGCAGGCATGTGTTTCCTCACCCCCTATCCTGCTCCTGCCCTCGTGCTGGGATATTGACTTTTCCCTTGTGTACGTGTGTGTGTGCATGCATGCGTGCGTGCGTGTGTGAGTGTGTGCGTGTGTGTGTGTGTGTGAGAGAGAGAGAGCGAGAGACAGAGTGAGTGTGTGCATGTTTCAGTGTGAATAAAAGTGTGAATTTTAGTGTATGTGTGTGTGTGTAGGTGTGAGAGAGAGAAATGGTGTATGTCTGTGTGTATTGACGACTCCTCACACCTGCCAGGGGGGGGCAGTGGTCACCGGCCTTTGACCATCTGTGCCCCCCCCCCCCCCCTGCCCCTCACTGACATTGGCTGGCCTTTACACACAGCGGCCGTCAGAGGCCAGTGCTGGTCAGAATAACACACACAGGGAGGCTGCTGACTTTGGACAATCTTGTGGTCATCGCACATGCCGTGGAGCACTGACATCACCTTAGTTGTTTACACACACACACACACATGCACACGCACAAACACACGCACACACAGGTCATATCCTGAATACAGACATACTGTGACCATCTGTTTACACTGCCATTGTTCTGGATGCAATTATAAATGGAAAGTCTTGCAGGACTGGCTTTAGTTGATCTGTCACAGACTCAGTGGGATGTGAAATGTCTCTTTCAGACACTTACGCATTCTTCTCATTCACTCTCTCAAGTGCTGACATTCAGCCAACCTTTCCTCTCCCCCTTTCCCCCCCCCCCCCCCCCCAAATATTTATTTGCATCGCGCCTCGACGCTCCTCTTGAAATAAAGTTCAAGGAGATCCCCCACCACACACACACACACACACACACACACACACACACACACACACACACACACACACACACACACACACACACACACACACACACACACACACACACACACACACACACACACACACACACACACACACAAACTGATGATAAGCACAGCTTCTGATGGCAGTTCCGCGTTCTGACACGCCTCACTGTGGAACGTCTCTTTACACATTTGTGCGAGTGGACCAGAGTGATATCAAACTCCGCGGGCCAGTCAGCTCGCCATCTCTGTGTTTTTCGTCTGGAGGGTTTGTGGAGAGAAGGGCAGCAGGCACAGACTGCTCTTGAGAGGTGGATTTTGGGGGGGGGGGGGATGCTGGGCCGCTCTGTGCCAGAGGTGGCAGCCCGTGCTGGTGGAGATTTATGGCGTTTGGCAAGAGGGATTGAAAAAAACGCGGCCGGCTGGAAAGGTGGACGTGGCGGGTCCGTTTCAGTATTAACAACCGCCGCCCACAGAACTGAGTGCACTGACCCTAAGCGTGAAATGCAGGGTAGACAGAGGGGAAGAAGGTGTCCACTGCTGATGCTCTTGATAGCCAGAAACACAGATATACTTTTGTGTGTGTGTGTGTGTGTGTGTATATTATAGTTCTACCTGACAGATGTAGAACTGAACAGATGGAAGTGCTGATGAGGCCCTTAGTGTGTGGAGTGGAGTCCATATCTTGGTGTGTATGAGCTGCTTTGTGTCAGTGCTGTGTAGGGAGTGTGAGAGAGGAGGATATCTAGCGCTGATCTGACAGGTGCATCAGAGTACAGCTGCTTCCCAGTCTCTCATAGCAGCTAAGATTCTTTATGCTGCTGAGATACAGCTGTGACTGTGTGTGTGTGTGTGTGTGTGTGTGTGTGATACCTGCCAGATGCAGCAGTGTTGAGTTGCATCCAGGTGAGATTCATTCCGCTCCAGAGATATAACTCGTTTGTGTGTGTGTGTGTGTGTGTGACTGTGTGTGTGTGTGTGTTCTGTTTCTCTTGTATTTCAGTGGGGTGCTGGAGTTGCTCACCTACAACTCCCTACAGTTGATGTCAGGGCTACAGACCTTTTGAATGTGCAGCCCTTCTGTGTTTGTATGTGTGTCTGTGTATGTGTGTGTGTGTGCGGTCACTCGGTGTGGAGTTGCTTCCCTGTGCAGCGTGTGTGTATGTGTATGTGTGTGTGTGTGTTGTCTGTTTCTTAGCGGCCAGGTGAAGCTTTGTGGAGTTGCGCTCCTGCCCAGCGTGGGTGTGTGTCTGTGTGTGTGTGTCTGTATCTTACCGGCCAGGTGCAGTGGTGTAGAGTTGCGTCCCTGCGTGTCCCTGCAGTTGATGTTGTCGGGGCTGCAGAGCTTCTGCACGCGGGCCAGGCAGCCCTTCTTAGCCGCGTCCAGCAGGGCGGCGTCACCGCGCAGCAGGTCCTGGATGTCCGTGTCGCCCTCCTTCACCATGTCCAGCGGCGTGTTCCCGTCACGGTTCTTCTTGGTGGGGTCCGCACCGTGCTGTGAGGAGACCGCAGGGAAGCAAACACACACACACACACACACACACACACACATAAATATACAAAAAATACATACACAGGGATGGACAGACACAGACAGACACATACATGCATACAAATAAAGGCAAGGACACACACACACACACAAATAAGTGCAAAAAATCCAGACACACAGATGGACACCGACAGACACACACACACACACAAATGAAAACAAAAACACACACAAACACAGACACAAACACACACGGACACAGACACAAACACACACGGACACAGACACAAACACACACGGACACAGACACAGAGAGAGAGACAGGCTCATCAAAGTGGATCCGTCAAGATGATGAACAGAGCTGCTAATCAAACGCCAAGTGCTGTCATCCCTCCTGCTTCCCCCTCTCTTTACACAGAGCAGCCTGGCGCCTTTCATCTCCACACTAGCAGCAACAACAGTAGCAGCAGTAGCACTAGCAACAGCTTCTGAAGACAGGCAGCAGAGACTGGTGCGCGTGTGTGTGTGTGTGTGTGTGTGTGTGTGTGTGTGTGTGTGTGTGTGTGTGTGTGTGTGTGTGTGTGAGAGAGAGAGAGAGAGAGAGAGAGAGAGTGAGTGAGTGAGTGAGTGAGTGTGTGTGTGCGCCCGGGTCGAGCTGGGTTTGTAAACTCACACACACTCCAACACAGAGCCCCAAACAGAACCTGCTGCGATGCACTGCTGAGCTAAACCGAGTCGAGCCGTGCTGATGAGAGAGAGCGCCGAGCAGAACCGCGCCGCTCGGCGGGCCGCTAATAAAGCGGGCCTCCCCCCTGCGGCCCCGACCCCCACTGCGCTGCTCGCTTGCGGCACTACCACCGCACCTGTTGGCCACCAACCTCCCAGAAAATTAATGACCAAACTGGGAAGGCACTGCCTCAGTAGTGCACCACAGGTTGCTTGTGATCTGAACACAGCATGGTGGAGGAGAGTAAACACAGGCTGCAGCTCAGTCTAATCCAGATCAATGCGGATGCTGCATGAATCACTCTAATAGTACACTATAGTGCACTTATTAGAGATATACTGTATTAGACTGTACTGCAGTTACAGTATACTGCATACTATTGGGTTCTACATCCTTAAATTAAAGCATGAGGAGATATTATTATCACCCAGAGAGAAGAAATAATCTTTTCTGATTGGCTGGCAGGGTGGTTATTAATTCTGAATAACCGGACACCGTTAGACATGAAGTAGATCTGGTAAAAAAAAAAGTTTAATCAAAAGTTGAATGGTAACTACAACAACCATAGTAGACGACGGTTGAGCCTGCAAGCAGGCTTCGCAACAAAAATGGAATTCAATGTAAACAAGCAAAGAAAGTTAAAGAAAAACAAACAATTTGGCGCCTTTTCAAACTGAACCGCTTGTTTTGCGTTTTATAACGGTATGACTATTGCCTATAGTGGCAATTGGGCGATAAGCGGGATAACGGCCAGGTGTCCCGATATACGGAATTAATGAACTTGGCGGAGGAAACTCCCCTCCGTGAGTTCTTTGCCTCCACCTTGTCCTTTAATTCTGTATATCAGGTCTCCTCAGCGGCCGTTATCCCTTACGTATACACCAAGCATTTGTTAAAGGAACACGTCACCGTTTTATGAAATTGGGTTATTCACCGTCTCCCCTAGAGAGTTAGATAAGTGAGCAAAAGCATTTTTGTCTCCATGCATGCATAGTCTTAGTCTGGCAGTGCCATCGCTAGCTTAGCTTAGCATAGTGAATGGAATCTCTCGTTGGCGGATAGCGTGTCGTGAGTAAGAGTGAGCCAACAACAAAAACAAAATCCCTAATTACTTCTTGTGGCCTGCATATTCACAACGAGAACAAACGGTAATGCAGATATTGACGAGCCGATTTCCAAGGCAGATATTGACTTGGGACTATATTGGGAATGAAGTAGGGGCAAAGCACTGCTACTTTGACACACTAATCAAACTCTAGGGGATAGGGTGAAAACCCAATTTCATAAAACGATGGTGTTTCCCTTTAAGAGTTTATGGTTCCATATAGGAATGAGTACTACACTCCATTATGGAAGGGAAAATGGTGGGCATGTGCTTATGTCAGTAGAACAAGGTAAGGTAGGACATTACAGCGCACATGTGTCATATTACACTGGCAGATGGCAGCTCTGCACAATGGAGTGTGACCAGTGTGCACTCTGAATGTGTGTGTGTGTGTGTGTGTGTGATCCCTTACCTTGAGCAGCAGCTTGCAGATCTCATACTTGCCCTTGGCGGCAGCCTCGTGCAGCGGGGTGAACTTCCACAGGTCGGCCACGTTCACCGATGCCCCGTGGCGCACCAGCAGCTCTGCCACCTCGTAGTGGCCGTAAGAGCAGGCGTTGTGCAGCGGCACCAGGCCCCTACACACACACACACACACACACACACACACACACACACACAGAGAGAGAGAGATAAGAGGACAGAGACACAACAGAAAGACAAATTACACCTCATGTTAGTCCCTCTATAGTTTGAACACTAGGAATGCACAGACAAGAGACTGAATTTACATCATAAGTGTTTTTCTGCTCCATTTGTCGCTTGCACACGAGAAATGACCCACAACTAGATGGACCGTGCATCTCCTCCTTGCTTTCTCTCTCATTCCATTTCTGGGCTTTCAGACAAAAAAAAATGGACTCGACTCCAATAAATGGGGCCGGTGGGGCCGTTCTGGCGAGCTATTACTCCAGACCACACACAGCATCCAAAACCAGACGGCACCATAAGACATAAGAGGGTAACAAAAAAAAAAGAAAACCGAGTGGCAATTTTCTTTGCCATCCATTTGGGCTCCCATTTCTGGCTGACTTGCTGAGTGGGGAGGGAGAGATGAACAGAGAGAGAGGAGCGATCCGTTTGTTTGAGTGTTCCGGGCTGAACACTCCCCGTGTCTGGGCCTCCAGCGCTGTGTGGCTACAAATGAGGTACGTGCGTGGAAAATAAAGACGCCGGGTGCGTAAACACTGCCTTTGATCTTATTTCATTATGGCCCACACAAAGGGAATGAACACACACACAGACACACTGACACAGACACAGAGACACACACTGACACTGACACACACACACACACACACACACACACACACACACACAGACACACACACACTGACACAGACACATAGGGACAAACGCGCGGGAGAACAGCTGAACAACTGAGAACAGCTGAAACAAAGAGGAGAGGGTGGAGTGAGAGAGATTGAGGAAGAGAGAGAGGAAGAAAGAGAGAGACAGAGGGAAAGAGAGAGAGAGAGAGAGATATGGTGGAAGCTAAATGAATAATACAGAACAAAGCAGAGACCAAGATGAGGGGGGAAAAAAGATTAGACTGCCTGGGTGAAGGTCGGGGCGTACCCATTACACTAAATTAAGTTACGTTAAGTAACTCCTTATCGATCCCACGGTTCTTTCCTTTAACCCATTCTGGTTAGCTTGGCTGTGGACAGCAGAGAGAGACCTTACCCTTTGTCTTTAGCGTGGATGTGGACAGCAGAGAGAGACCTTACCCTTTGTCTTTAGCGTGGACAGCAGAGAGAGTCCTTACCCTTTGTCTTTAGCGTGGACGTCGGCACCGTGATGCAGGAGGTACTCCACCACGGACACGCGGTTGTAGCCGGCGGCAAAGTGCAGCGGCGTGGAATGTCGGCCCTCCAGATCCCGGCAGTTCACATTCTGGGGCGAGCACAGTTGCTGTGGAGAGAAGAGAGTGAGTCAATAACAATAACAAACAAAAACAAAAACAAACAAAAACAAACGCAGACGGCATGACTGTTTAGTGCAGATACTAATAAACAATAGCAAAGGGGAGCAGGGGAGGAACGGAATTAAGTTAAGCTCTGCTAACACATCCTGAAATACTGCAAGGTCCATTTGTGTCTATCAAGAAACTTCTTGCTGTTCTCGCTGTTAGTTTAATTCAATTTAACTGCTGACAGTCAGTATATTAAGCACTGAAATTGTTATTCATTCATTCAAGCCAGGATGTGATATCTGCCGAACGGACAGTCAGGGGCTACACTTTGGGACCTGAACGCAACACAAACAGACACTTCTGGAATGTCTGTTCAGTGTCTGTTATGAACAACAAGTCTGCTCCCTGGCCAAGTGGGAGTAGAAGCACTCAGGCAAAGTTGCCTGGGGCAATCCTCGGGACAAATGCAGTGCCAAAACATCACCTCCTGTCAGTGTTCATGTGCCCATTCACATTGAAATGTTCCTATTTGTTTATAAACACTATTGCTAATGTCACTAACTAACGACTGTCACAAACTGACCATTCATTGGTACCAGCCCATAACTCCCAGCTTGTGTTTCTACATTTCCACCACAGTTACGAGAAGACAAAAAAAAGGGGCAAAAACATGATGGTATAAAAACAAAGATCTATAATGCACTATAATGCACTATAATGCACTAACTAATGATGTGTTGGGTGCATGTCTCTGTTGTGGTGTCCACTGCTCTTCCCGAGGACACTTAAACCAGGCACGCGGCGCACAGCTGGATCTCTATGAGTCAGACGCCTATCAGGATGCGTACTGTTTATGTTTGTGTTGTGTAGGAGGATGATCTCACTCGGTCCACCTTCCTTCTCAGGTCAATCGCTACACGCTGAGTCACCGGAGCGCTAGCCGCTGTTTGTTTTGATGCGCGCGGGGGCCGGGCCAGGGCCAGCTCTGCAGTCGGGCAGCGGAGCGGCACGGGGCAGGTGAGCCACTCCCCAGCACAGCACATGATGTGCATGCAGAGGGCAGTTTCACCAACCACGCCAAGGGTATCAGTGTCCCTACTCCCGCAAGCACTCGGACGTAACTGGAGATGAAATTTCTAGTGTGTGTGTGTGTGTGTGGGTGTGCTTGTGGTGTGTGTGTCTGTACACACATGGAGGACAGATGGAACAGCCAGCTCAGCATTTCTCTCCCTCTTCTGATTCTCTCTATCTATCTCTCTCTATCTATCTCTCCCTCTCTACTTCTCTCTCTATCTCTCCCTCTCTTTCTCTCTGTTGGGCGGCTCATTGGAGGTGACATTGGGATCGGCCGCCCACACGAGCCCCCTGTCCTCTGCTCCCTCTCTCCTCCTGAAGGACGTGGGTGGCATCAGCCCTCTCTCTCTGTCCTTCAGCACAACTTTATTTATTTCTTTCTCTCTCTCTCTCTCTCTCTCTCTCTCTCTCTCTCTCTCTCTCTCTCTCTCTCTCTCTCTCTCTCTCTCTCTCTCTCTCTCTCTCTCTCTCTCTCTCTCTCTCTCTCTCTCTCTCTCTCTCTCTCTCTCTCTCTCTCTCTCTCTCTCTCTCTCTCTCTCTCTCTCTCTCTCTCTCAACATAACAATAACCTTCATCCTCTCTTCTCTGCCTGTCTATGCCGTATTTGTATTCAGGAATTCTAGTTTATTTTCTCAGCACACTCTCTTCTTTTCTCTCTAGCTCGCTCTCTCTCTCTCTCTCTGATTTTTTCCCTTATCTCCGGAAGAGAAGAGAGAGCTTTTAAATGTTGCAGCACCACTGCCCAGGAGAGATGAAAGGACAAGGCTGTTTTGCGGGGAACAGCCAAAAGAGAAAAACATTCACACAGAAACAAACACAAACAAACAAACAAACGGGAGAGACTGCGCATGAGAAACTCAAGATGAGTTTTCCTCTCCTTTCATTTCATTCAGACTGCACAGAAATCTGGTCAAGGCTGAAGAGTACTCTACGTCATGTTCAAAATAACACCAATAATTGGCTGTGACAAAAGCATAACCCGGAAAAGCAGTTGCAGACACTCATGCTGAATAACCAATACACATTCACTTTGTGAATGGAGCACAGGGCCAAGGGAGAAGGTGACTTAGCATGAAGTTAAAGAAAATATCTCCACAGTGCGCTCAAGAACCAACACTGAGCGCTGGGAGCTGATGTGGGCTACGGTTACAGAAGACAAAAAATACAAACAAACAAAAACGAAAAGCCTTGAACCCAAACAGACCGCAAGAGTGAACAGCCCTGTGCCTTCACAGACAGACTGAGGGAAAAGCCCTGTGCCATCACAGACAGACAGCAAGAGTGAACAGCCTTGTACCTTCACAGTGTCCAGGTCTCCTGCTTTCGCTGCCTCCAGGAGCCGGTAGTCAACGTCTGAGTTTCTCACAGGAATGTTTTCTGAGGGAAAAACATGGAGAACTTGGGTTACTGTGGGCCTTATAAGCATTTACCCACACACACATTAATACAAAACATCCAAAGAACATCCATATTCCAATGTTTAAAATGAGGGCCCACACACACACACACACACACACACACACACACACACACACACACACAGCATGTTTTGGATGTTCAGCATGTTTTGGATGTTCCATGTACCGTTGAGGATCTGCTGCACAGCCTCGTTACCCATCTGGGCGGCGGTGAAGCCCTGCAGCGAGACGATGGCTGGGTCAGCCCCGTAGCTTAGCAACAGTCGACACGTCTGCAGGTGACCGGCCAGCGCCGCCCGGTGCAGCGCCGTCTGGCCCAGTGTGTCCACAGCGTTCATCTGGACGGCCGAGCGATGGAGGGAGAAGAAACAAGGAGAGAGAGAGAGTTTGGGTGATAACGAGAAAGAGGGATGGGAAGAGAAAGACAGGAAACAGAAAATATGAGAGAAAGAGACAGAAGAGATTAACCTCAATGAATAAATCTGCCTGTTTAACACTGATCTGATCATGACAGCAGGCTTAAATGACTCACACACACACACTCACACACACTAATAACTATGATACTATAATTCAGTTAGAAGTAATACACCTGCTGAAATGACAAAATTCATGTCATCATATCATCACATCAAGTGGTTAGGACTGAGGTCTGGTGTTCCTATGCTGGTCTTAGATTTAAAACAAAATAAACAAAATAGGAATGAATGATATTAAATGAAGACTGACTGCATCAGACCCTATTTACATCTCACTAGCATGGAGTGGTTACATTATTATGCATCTTCACGCTTACGTGACAACAGCCGTAAGCTTACAGAACGTCCAGTGCTGAGAGGAGGAAACGGATGGATGCTTATGAGGAGGAGAGGAGGAGGAGAGGGGAATGAAAGGAGAGAGATGTCAGGAAGGAAAGGGGAGAGCAGAAGAGGAGAGGAGAGGGGGAGGGAAGGAAAGAGGAGGAGAAGAGAGGAGGGGCGGAGAGGAGGAGGGTAGAGTTGTGAGTGAATGTGCCGGTCTCCAAAAGAACACAGACATGAATTAAACAGCCCTTCTCTTCCAGCCCTCAGGCCCTTCCATGCTCCATGCAGAGACTAGCAGGAAACACACAGGGAAAGGCTATGTGTGAAAGTGTGTGTGTGTGTCTGTGTGTGTGTGTGTGTGTGTGTGTGTGTACACGCACTCTGCTCTGCATTCGTCTGCTTCTGGGATTGTGTGTGTGGGTATGGCAAGTGTGTACAGTGCGGTATGTGAGTTTCTGTGTGTTTGACCTCCAAATGAAATGAGAAAAAGGAATCCTTCCACTCAGCGCTCCAATTGAGACTCCGGGGACGTCCTCATTGCAGCTAATTAACAATTCCATGCTCTGAGTGGTGAGGGAGACACGGCCAGCACCATATGCACCAGGCGGTCCACAGCTTAATAGGCCTCATTTCTCTCCCTCTGTCTGTCTGCCTCCCTCCCTCTCTCTCTCTCTCTCTCTCTCTCTGCCTCTATCATTTCTAAGTTTCTTCTCCAACTCTTCTGTCCCTCATCTTCTACAAATGCTCTCCAGTATTCATTCTCTCTCTCTCTCTCTCTCTCTCTCTCTCTCTCTCTCACACTTTCTTTTATCTCTTTCTCTCTGGACTCTACTTTCTCTCTCTAGTCTTTGTCTGTCTTTAACTCTATTCTCTTCAAATCATTCCCTTTGATCCCTTCTGTCTTTGTGCGTCTGTCTTTTACTTCATCTGATGATTCCAATCTTCTATTTTATTGTACTGGCTACTGTGTGCTAATCTTGCAGACAGCATTGATCAATATAAAAGGACTAAAAATCTATCAAGTCTGTCTATCAAGACTTCTCTTTCTCTTCTACATTTTCTATAAGTCTCCATTTCGCTCTACTAAGTCACTCACTCTCTATCAAACTCTTTGTCTAGATTTCCTCCCTATCTGTATAGCTGGTGTCTGTGCTGGCTGTTCTGAGTGGAGTGGGTAGTGTGTGTGTGTGTGTGTGTGTGTGTGTGTGTGTGTGTGTGTGTGTGTGTGTGTGTGTGTGTCTCTGTGTGTGTGTGGTGTTTACTTTGGAGAGTGGCTCTCATGGCTCCACGCTCTGTGCTCTGTTGAGCTGGGCTGAGCCCGTGCCATCTGTTTACCGCCGGGCCGCCTCACAGCATCAACGGCACCAGCGGCAGCAGCACACTCCCTCTCCTCTCCTCATCCTTCCTCCACTCCCTCTCCTCTCCTCTCCTCATCCTTCCTCCACTCCCTCTCCTCTCCTCATCCTTCCTCCACTCCCTCTCCTCTCCTCATCCTTCCTCCACTCCCTCTCCTCTCCTCATCCTTCCTCCACTCCCTCTCCTCATGCCTCATCCTTCCTCCACTCTCTTCCTCTCCTCTTCCCTCCATTTCCTATGGGACCCACAGCAGGGTTCTCCTCTACTCCGTCTTTCTAACCTCCTTTTCCTCTCCTCTCCTCCCCTCCTTCCTATGTGTCCTTCCCTTGAAGAGCTCTCTCTTCTCTCCTCTTTCCCCTCCTTGTCCTTCCTCCTCTCTTCCCTCCATCCCTCTCCTTGCAGCTGTTCTCTCCATCCCCATGTCCTAATACAGCTATCTATCTGATGTCTGTACATCCCACAGAGTCATCCTCCTCTCTGTAATGCAATCCGTTCCTCAACCCACTGTAGGCATCTCACTCATTCTACTGGCTTTCTTTCCTGTGTGTCCTCCTCCTCCTCTCACACTCTTCTCTCTCTCTCCATCTCTCTCCATAATACTGCCCTTGCCAAGGCCCATGGCAAATAGAAGCAATCTTTTTCTCCTTATTTCCTTCACCCACTCCCATCTTTGTCAACTCTCTCCCTCTCCTCCTCCGCAAATACACCCCTCCCTTTCCTACTCTAATGTGACACACACCTCTGCCTGGCTGGGGCTCTCCCTCCTTCTCTCTCTCTCTATCTATCTCCCTCCCCCCCCCTCTCTCTCTCTCTGCCTCTCTTCCTGTGCCCAGACCACCTCCCGTTCCCCTGCAAACTACCTCCTGGCAGCAGCGCAGCACTGTGGAAATGTCAGTGAGCGAGAGGGAGAGATTAGACAGACCGGCAGTGATGGACTGAGGTGCTGGGCTGCATTTGGAAGGGAGAGGAGTGTGTGTGTGTGTGTGTGTGTGTGTGTGTGTGTGTGTGTGTGTGTGTGTGGTGGAGGTGGTCGGGTGGGGAGGTCGGTGCAGTGTGGAGAGTTTTGGTATGCGGCCGGTGTCTCGGTGCGAGATGAAGCCTTCATCTCGCTCCTGGACAGGAGATGGACGAGCGAGAGAGGGAATGAGAGAGGAGGAGAGGTGTGATGCAGACAAGTGTGCTCAGTGCACCACAGGTGGAGAGAGAAAAAGACAATGACACAAAGAAAGACACAGACTGTTCTTCACCTGCAACATCTAACATCACAATCTTCCCCCCAGACCGACAACAGCACTCCATACCAACCACAGCACTCCACAGTACACCTCAATTGCCATCAGATAGGCTATTTTCAATGGTGAAATGACTTCTGTTCTGGGCATCCAAACCAGCAATGTGTCTGTGTGGGGGGGGGGGGGGGGGTCTCTGACGGCTCTGTTGCCGTGGTAATGCACTGAGCCACTTCTGTCGGCGTCCGTCTGTGAGTGGTATGCCGGTGGCGGCGGCAGGGTGACTAATCAATCTGTCGATGCTTATCTGATGGCGCTCGGAGAAAAGAGCCCCATTGATCGCCGCGGGAGTCGTTTGGCCACCGGGCGATGATGCCGCTGATTTAACTTACGGTGATCCGGCGCCGCCTTCGCAGGGTCCTCTCGGAAAACAGTGGCAGGGAACTGAGCATGCTAGCATCTACACACGTACACACTCTCCCTCTTATAAACATACACTTGCTAAAACACACACACTTTCTATTTCCTCACACTTGCTCTATGTCTCCCACACACACTCTCTGCACTCACACACACACGCACACACACACGATCAAGGATTGTGTTGCATCAAGACAGGGAGGCAGGCAGGCAAATGTGAAGCCAGATCGTGGAAGTGAGTGAATGGCATTATCTCCATTCACCAGAGAATAGAGAGCGAGATGGTCACAGCGTCTCTCGCTCCCTTCAGCGAGCCGTGCGGTGACGTCAAAAGGAAAGCGCTCCAGGGAGGGAGGGGGCGTTTGATCCCACAGAGTGTTTGATTTCTGACAAATAGAAAATGGAGGCCTCTGCGGTCTGAAAAAGGGTTTTTGGCCGGTATTGACATTTTCATCTTTTTCGTGCAGCCCCCCCCCCCCCCTCCCCCCTCTCTTCCCACACTCACTGATCCATGCAGAAATGAGTGCTTCCCTGATTTAATGGACTGGACTGGGTTTAGGCTGAGATTGAGGCAAACTGCGCTACTGTTTAAAGTGGTGATGGTGGCGGTGTGAACAGCTGGATTTTGTTGGTTGAGTGTGTGTGTGTGTGTCACTGAAAGGAGGAAGTGATGCATACCTTGGCCCCATGTTTCTGCAGCACCTCTATGATGTCATTGTGCGCCCTCTCTGCTGCAACGTGAAGCGGCATCATGAAGCTAAACAGAGAGAGAGAGAGAGAGAGAGAGAGAGAACAAAATGAACAAAGAAACAATTTTGTTTGTCTAATTGTCTAATTGCTGTGATAATTACTTCTTTGATGGCATAGAGGGAGGGTGGAAGAGGGAGGAGGAAAGAGAGAGAAAGAAAGAAAGAAAGGAAAAGAGAAAGAGGGAAAGAGAGAGAGAGAGAGAGAACAAAAGTCTTCAGAAAGAAAAACAACCTTAAAAGCATTCTGACACTTCTAAGGGCTGAGAGAAAGAGAGAGAGAGGGAGAGAGAGAGAGAAAATGACAAAGAAAGCAGTAAGAGCAAGCAACGAGTGATCCAGGGAAGGAGAGCGCCTTAGGCAGGGGGTGGGGTGGAGAGAGTGAGTGAGAGAAAGGGTGGGGGAGAGAGAGAGAGAGAGAGAGAGAGAGAGAGAAAGAGAGAGAGAAAGAGAGAGGGAGAGAGAGAGAGAGAGAGAGAAAGAGAGAGCGAGGGAGAGAGAGAAGGCAGAGTGTGTGACTGGAGGGCTCTCTCTCTCTCTCTTACTCTTTGTTCTTCTCGTTGACGTTGGCTCCCTTGCGCAGCAGCAGCTCGGTGACTTGCTTGCGTTTGGGGTGAGGCGACGCCACCGCACAGTGCTACAGGGGTGACACACACAACACAACAAAGACAGCGCTCTCCTGAGTCACCTCAAACGCAGTTCACACACACACACACACTCACTCACACACACACCCCAACCCTACAACACCCTCCTCACACACAGTACAACTGTGAGAAGTTTCAGAGAGTAGAAGGCAATGAGGTCACGAATGTTATGAGAATAAATGTATTCATGGGCCTACTCGTAGAGGGAGGGCTTAACACCCTGCATCTTCCCCTGTTATTTTGTTCTTATCATGTCAAGCATGGTGCTCCATAGTGGAGGAACTGAAGACTGCCATGGTCTTGCAATACAATGCTTACTGTTAATGACAGAGCTTCTTACCACTGGCACAATTATAGCAATAAGAAATTATAATGGACACATTGTATTTATACTGTTAATATACAAAATAATTATCATCATTATATTTAAATGGCTGTCTGGAAATGCAATGTGACACTACTTCCTATCATCAGCGAAATTCTAACAGTAACAAATTATAATGGCTAGATTTCTTTACAGAATTTGTTAAATATAAATAATAACTCATCACATTAGTTCTAATCCACATAGGCAAGAGTAGTATGATGGGGATGTAAAAGAAATGTAGCTGTGAACTCTTTGGGCCTTTGAACCCTCCTGGGAAGGCATGTGGTTGGTGTGACTGTGAGAGAAGGGAGAGGGCTGCAGGGTCTCACCAGGGCCGTCTCGTGGGTCTGCGGGTGCTTGAAGTTGATGATCTCCAGGGCCAAGGTCTTCTTCACCTTCGCCATGTCCGCCTCCCGGGCCGCCTGGAGCAGAGAGTGGCCCTTAAACTCATCTGTTCCGAGAGAGAGAAAAAAGAGACAAAGAGATAGATAAGTTTAGAGGCCGAGAGAGAGAGAGAGAAGGCAGGGAGGGAGAGAGAGAGATACGTTTAGAGGAAGAGAGAGAGAGTGAAGTTGAGAGGGCGAGGGAGAGATAGGTTGAGAGTGCGATAGAAAGAAAGAGATGTCTGTGAGGGTCAGGGTGGTCAGACAGAGTGTGTTTCTCTGTGTGTGTGTGTGTGTCGGTCAGTTATCGATTTGAGGGGCCACATGCTCTCCGCACTGGCCACTGCGAACACGGCAGCACAACAACAGTGCAGGCGATCGATCGGCTCCCTCCTAGGCTCTTGAGCGAACTCTTGGGTGGGTTCATGGGAACACACAGTCCAGACCTCCAAGCTGGAGTTAAAATACCTGCACCAACTGTTTAGTTTGGCAGCCTGTCAAAAGCTTGTTATTTTTGTCGGTGTCAGAAAAAAATATTGCTTGCTGTTGCATTTATGCTCGTGTTCACTAGCAAACAAGCTTCGAAGGGACTGGACTTTCTGGACTTTTAGAGTCGAACGTAATTGAACCAAACACTACGTGGGCATTTTCAACACATAGCCTGGTCAATGCTCTTCCTGGCATCCATCTGGCAAAGTTAGTGTCCATCTGGCAAAGTTAGTGTTTGGTAGTTAGGGTCCATCTGGCAAAGTTAGTGTTTGGTAGTTTATGCCAACAGCCTGTTTTTGAGGTGGTGGCATCCACGGCATGGATCTCCATATCTGAGAGTGGACAAATCCCTGCTTCTGAAGAGCTGGACTGATAAACAGAGCGATTTCAGAATTCCAGCACTTCATTATGATAAACACTCTGCTCTCCCAAGCTACCTCACTCACACACACACACACACACTCTGCAGCTATCTAAAGATGAGGTGAGTTAGAAGCCAACACACAACACTGCTCTCCCAAGCTGCCTCAGTATTCAAAGCACCAGTGCTGCCACTCTCTCACCCTCTGCTCCTCAACACTCACTCCACACACACACACGCACACGCGCACACACACGCACACACGCAGCCATACGGAGTTCACCAGGAGACATTTGTACTGGGGGCTTCAGGCTGCCAAAGCCATTACATCTCAAACCGGCCAGCTCTCTCTCCCAGGCTTGAATAATGCAGGATTAAAATATTATACATTTAAAATAGGCTCCACACTCACAGCTCTGCGCACACGCACACACACACACACACACACACACACACACACACAGTCTCTCTCTCAGACACAGAGTCACACAGTAATCTGCTGGGCCCCCCCCATGTCTGACAGAATGTGACAGACTTAGCACTCAGAGCCATGAGTGAGAGGAAGAGACAGAAAGGGGGGTGGGGGTATGGGCTGTGAGCATATGGGAGAGACTTCCAGATGAAGTGAGACCAAAAAGAGAGAGATGGAAGGAGACAGAGACGGAGAGATTATAAAAGAGAAGAAACACACAGCTCCGAAAGAAGCCAGTGCCTTTCACTTGAAAAGCAGAGAGATAAAGAAAGTGAACGACAGAGGAATGAGGGATGGAGAAAGAGAAAAAGAAAGAGCGAGGTGGAGGGGAAGGAGTGAGGGTGAGAGAGAGAGAGGAAGAGAGAGAGAGAGCGAGAAAGAGTGAGGGTGAGAGAGCGAGAGAGAGAGAGAGGGTGAGGGTGAGAGACAGAGAGAGATAGAGAGAGCAAGCGAGGGAGAGAGAAATGGCGTTTAAGCCCTTCATCAGAGACGTGTCGACTCGGTGATGAGCTACAGGCAGCCCTGGCGGCTTTCTCTCTGTGCGCGGTGCTGGCCATGCATACTGATGGGAGCCGGAGTCGGAGCCAGAGCCGGAACCGGCCGCTTCATATTTACGCACACGTCATATCACTCCCATCAGACGAGTCCTTCAAAAGTTTACCAGTGGCCTCCAGCACGCTCCACTTTAGTCACAGTGGATGGGCGCCGTTAGGGGAAGCAGTGTTGCTTTTAAAATGTCAGCAGCGTCTCCACCTTTTTACCTCTCCGTTTTGACATTTCGATATGCTCCAGATGCGCGTGTTTGGAGATATTCGGAAGTATTTTCTGACAGCGCCACAAATTGACAACTACAAAAAAATTCTGAAATGTTCGGAAAATTTCCTGTCATGTGTATGTGTGTGTGTGTGTGTGTGTGTGTGTGTATATTTATGTATGTATAGCAAGGGAAAGAGTCAGATATGGTAGGCGAACAGTCTAGTCTTTGTCCACAGGTGTGTTTGTGTGTGTGTGTGTGTGTGTGTGTGTGTGTGTGTGTGTGTGTGTGTATGACTCACATGTGAGCCTCTCCTTGAGCTCGGGGGTAGGGGCCATGTCGACGGCGCTCTTCCCGTGGCAGTTGACCAGTGTGGGGTCGGCCCCGTGGCTCAGCAGAAGGGAGCACACCTCCACGCGGTTCTTGGACGCCGCCTCGTGCAGGGGCGTGAACTGCCACAAGTCCATGGCGTTCACACACGCGCCGTGCTACAATGCACACGCACATCCCACACGCAAAGGCAGACATACATGCAAGTACAGAGAGAGAGAGAGAGAGAGAGAGAGAGAAAGAGAGAAAGAGAGAGAGTGATACAGAGACAGACACACACACAGACACACACACACACACACACACACAAACAAACAAACAAACAAACAAACAGGTGAGCCAGAGTGTCAGTGAGACATTGCAAACAGCAGGCATCAATGCTTTAGCCACCATGCTGGCCAACCATGTTCCCCTGGCTCCACCCACGACAGATAAATCAGGGCAAGAACAGAAACGATGAGAGCGCTCGCCTCCCGCCAGGGGAAAGGCAGACATGCTGCGGAGATGTAATTAACGCCATCTAACTCTGGGAGTGATTTAAACCCTGGCTCCGCAATCGGACTTGGACAAGGGCTACAAACGAGCATACCGGAAACACACCAGCTGGAGGATCTCATTAAACGGCATTTAAATCATTATGAAAACCTTTCTATATAGAGCCACTCACAGCGCAAGTAAGGTGTGTGTGTGTGTGTGTGTGTGTGTGTGTGTGTGTGCGCACGCGTGTGTGCGTATCATTAGTTTTTGTGTGCGTGTGTATCATTCGTTTTTGTGCTCTTTGGGATACAGTAGGATTTGAAGGGGACGTTCTTCACTCCTCTGACAGGGAGCAAAATCTTATGGTGGGGAAATGGGGCTGAGTGAGGAATGGGGTGCTGGGTGTTGGGTGAAGTTCACAGCTGGTTTAATGTCTTACGTAACCCAGCCACGCTAATCTGTCAGATGAAAGTCTTCCGCGCTCAGATAACGCTCCAGGTCTCGGGAGCCCAGATCCACACTGTGTGTGCGGCGCAAGACAAAGATGTGAAAGAAGAAGAAAAAAAAAAAATTTGAATCTTGCTTTAGGTTTAGATTAACCCCCCTCCCCATACGTAAAATTCAGACGGCTGCCACAGAGAGCCATTAGTGCCCCAACCTTTCTTCTCTGTTACCAAGGCTGGGTTATTTTCGCTGGATGCCGACAGGGTCGAGGCTGGAGAGGTACTGAGGCGTTGGATCGATGCGGAGGCTGAAGGAGGAGGGAAACCAGAGCTGCTGGATGCTCCATTTTAAAAGTACTGAGAGCTGCCTGCACGTCGATAATCACATCTTATGCCGGAACATTTCATTCGTAGGTGAAGGAGACTCTGAGAGTGTGTTTATGTGTGTGTGTGTGTGTGTGTGTGTGTGTGTGTGTGTGTGTGTGTGTGTGTGTGTGTACACAAGTGAGAGAACTTTCTTGTGAGTGCTAGTGATGTTATTCACAAACACCTTAGTAAGAGACCACAGCGCAGCACAGTACATAAGTCGTTCTAAACAAACACTTGACATTTGACATCATTGCTGCAGCAGCTCTACCTGAGAAGCCTCTAGAGCCTTCCTACAAACTTCAGACCACTGGATATGACTACTACAGCCTCACTTTGAAAAATGGGATTCCTGTCCTGTCCATTCCAGCTTCAGTAAGTACTCGGGATCCAGTAACCAGTTGTTATCACTGACCAGTGCAGCACAGACCCCAAGTTCATTACTAACAGCTCCAGCCTGCAGAAGCAGTACTGACACCCACAGTTGCCAGTAAAGCCTGTCAGTGAATATTAACCTGTTGTCAGTAGCAGACACGTCTATCAGAAGTTTGGAATTTATAGAAGCACTCAAAGCCTCGGGCCAGTAGATACACGTTTAAATCCTTACTTAAAGAAGCGCGGTCTCTACCAATAGCTGCAGTCAGTAGTAGAAGCTTCTGAGGTAAAAAGCTTTAGTTACTATGGAATACTGTCGAGTGTAAAGCTATTGTCACCTCAATGAGGCTTTCAGAGAACAGCTCAAGGCTTTGCACTACACAAGGTCTTCTTTGTACCTGAGGACATTCTTATTTAAGGTCATTCAGTTTTTTCAGCTGTGCCACTGCGCTCGTTTAGAACGATTCTGTAACACGCCAAGGCCTGTGACCCTTTTCATGGGGATGTGAGGTTTTCCTTGAAACTGCCTTCCTGTCCTAACCACCAATGTCCTAATCACTATACATTCCTCCCCAAAAAACGCAGAGAATTTATTTCTGTTTTCATGGCCACGAGTCACCTTCAGTGTGGGCTCCAGTTCAGGTAAAGGATGGCACGCATTAAAGCCAACACCGATTTGTTTGATGAATATCGGGGACGGATGGGGGAAGGGGTAGGGAGGTGTTACTAAAAGCCTGTTGGAGGAGGAGGAGGGTGAGAAATGGGTACGAGGCAATCCCCGACCGAGTGGAGAGGCATCATCTCAAGTGGGGGTGATTCTGACAGCACTTTGGCTCTGGTTAGAGGTGGAGAGATAGAGGAAGAGGATTTGGGTGGGGTGGGGTGGGGTGTTCTTACCTTCAGCAGAAGCTCGGTGACCTCATAATGGCCATAGGAACAGGCGTTGTGAAGAGGAACGAGGCCACTGTAGGACAGAGATAGAGAGAGCAAGATAAAGAGAGAGAGAGAGAGAGAGAGAGAGAGAGAGAGAGAGAGAGAGAGAGAGAGAAACAGAAGGAGTGAGGGGTGGCAAGAGAAAGAGAGGATTACAACAGAGAAAAGGAAAGAGAGAGTGTGATGGACATATAAATGGGGCGAGATTGTAACCGAGAGAAAGAAGAGAGAGAGAGCGAGAGAAAGAGAGAGAGAGAGAGAGAGAGAGAGAGAGAGAGAGAGAGAGAGAGAGAGAGAGAGAGAGATGGACAGGGGTAGAGGTGAGGGTGCAGGAGAAAGAAAAGCATTATGTTTGGACAGAGAACACCATTTCACACTTCCCTGGCCTGCTCCTCGTTTCGATCGATACTCTTTCTGCCCCAGGGGCCCTCCTTACTGACCCCAACCCACTCACACACCCAAAACACACACACCCACCAAAGACACCCTCTCTTCAAAGTTTATCCTGACCCCAAGTGTATTCTGTGCTTATGTGTCAACACAGCCACCCAGAGAAGCCCATTACTTGAATGTGTGAAAGAGTGCAGGCGAGGGGAAATGATTGGACAGGACTGAAGACATCATGAGGAGGAAAAGAAAAGAAAAAGAATGTATTTAAAAAAAAACACACACTACGTACCCTTTGTCCTTGGCATGAACGTCTGCGCCGTGCTGCAGAAGGAGCTGCACTATCCTCACGCGGTTATAGCCAGCTGCTAGATGCAGCGGTGTGGACTGCAGGAAGGAGGGAGAGAGAGAGAGAGAGAGAGAGAGAGAGAGAGAGAGAGAGAGAGAGAGAGACAAAGAAAGAGAAAAAGACAGAGCAAAAGACAGAACGATGGGAAAGATAGGAAGGACAGAAGAGAAAAAGGGGGACAAAAAAGAGAAAACAGTGATGAGAATCAGCCTAGACAATGCAAATCCAAACAGCACACCAAAACACAGCACCCCCCTATGGGGCGGAGATCACCACGCGCAGCAGGTGGCTCCACACTCAATCCAAACACATCAGCCATGTTAGCCAACCCTGTCCTCTCCGCTAACACTCACACTAGGGCCTTACGGGGGGTTTCACACTTTTTAAAAAGGGTAGGGGGGTGTTGTTCACACTAGTTTAAGACAGCTGACCAGTCCTCCCTTAGGAGCACACCTGACCCATCTCCTGTGTGAATAACAGACCCAGTCGGCCGGCCTGGCCTGTCATCTACCCACCCACTCATACACCTCTTAAGGCAGAGGAGGGGGCCTGCCGTCACTCAAAAACGGCACCTAAAGCCCAGGCCATTACCTGCTAACAGCCCAGGAGATCAGCCCATAGGCACAGGGGATCATCCATCCACAGGCAGCTCCGCTACAGGCTAGCCCAACGAATCATTAAAGAGAGGAGAGCGGGCTGGGCAGCCCCCAATCCCCCCAGGTGTTTTTTTTTCTTCTGGAATCCTGCTAGCAACTGAAGAAGTAAAACGGGGGAGCCGTATGGATTTTAGTGTCCCGGCCAGTGATTAACAAATTACCCTCTCACCCCCTTTGAAAGCAATTAGAGCAACTTTTAACGGAAAAAGAAAAAACTAAAACGGTTGACTCATGCTCAATCAAAAGAGAAAACAAAAACGAATTGGTTCGTAATTGATGGCTTTAGTCAAGGTAGGTTTTCGAAGCTTTTAAGTCTAGAGCTGCTTCTGGATAGCCTTGGCAGTGGCAGGAAGATGGTGGAGAATCTTTAGAACAGACGATGACTGAGAGAGCAGATGTTACGCAGGCCTGCTGGGTTCTCCATTCCATCTTTTCCTGCCTGCCACAGTCCCTCACCACTGGCTCTCCCGTTCCTCTGTCTTTCTCCTCATTATCCTTTCCTGCCCTCTCTTCCTCTGCTTCTCTCTCCCTCTCTTTCTCACGGTATCTCTGCATTCTCCAACTCCCTTATGAGGTGGGAAGAGAATAGCTGGTTAGAAGCCACAGAATATCATGCCATCATGAAACAATGAAAGCAAAGACAGTTGCCAAAACTGATTAATCACACAGCAAAACTTAAAAATGCAGCTTCCCGAGTGTTAAAAAAAAAATGAATGTTCGTGAGCAAAATTAAAACAGATGGCAGGTTTAGAGAGGGGGCAGTTAAACAACTCACAAACTGGGCTATAAGTTCAGAAAAAGAGGCTGCTTGCTGGTATGGCAGAAGATAAGGAATATGCCAGCTATGTTGACAATGTGTCAATATATAGTTGGCTGAGGACGGAGCAATGGGATATTTGGGGGCTAATTTCCTCTTCATTGGAGGGACTGGGGTGGACCGATGTTTAGATTTAACACATTCCTTGGGACAGCCACTATTCACTAAAGTTTTCATTGTTATTCCTCTCTGATTTACTTCTCACATATACTGCTCAACCAACGGAAGTGAGATAGAAAAAAAATAAACGATAAATGTGTAAATTATTCATCCAGAGGGGATAAACTGAAGTACACGTAGCAACAACACATTTATTTTGTCTGACAAGGCCGACAAAATGCAGAGACAGGCTTTTTCTCTCTCTCTTTCGCTCTGACATGCATGTTGTAGAACCTATAAATAATGACAAAGAAATAAAGAGAGAAAGAAGAGAATAAATAAAACGGGGATAAGAGGAGGGTGTGACTCAGGCTGTGAGGTGGTGGCATGTGGTGGAGGGAGGGGGGGCAGCACGGTGCAGGCGGGGTCGGACGGGGGGTAGGGGGGTTGAGGTGGGCAGAAAGGGGGGGGGTGAGAACATCTCCCATCAGCTCCCCCTTTTGACAGCAAGCAACATCGATCAACTCTTCCGAAGGAAGGTCCGAAGAGCGTGCCACAAACCGCGGAACCATACATTACACTGCATACCTTACAATACGTTACATTACATTACATTACATTAAATACAGAGGAACGCGGGCAAGGGGGGTGGGCGAATGAAATGTGACCAAAACCAAGTGAAAAAAAAACAACTTAAAAAGGCCCAGGTCCAATCATGTGCAAAAGGATTAAGAGCCAGCATATCGATGAATCAAACCACTCAAACTATTTAAGTAAAACAAAATGACTGAATGGATAAAAAAAAACTTAACAAAAAATGAATAATAACATGACAAGTGCAGCACTCGAACAGCTTGTTATTTGAAAACCAACTTACCAGCATTTTTTGCGATGTCGACTGATAGGCAATGTCGCCAGAATCACAAATGAAACAGAACAACAAAAAAGGAAACACAAAAAGAAAAATACAAAAACAAAAAACACAAAAAATGATATAATGACAGCATCATGTCATTGCAGCAAGTGTTCAATTTATTTCTAATTCACACATTTACATCAGATGAGAGTGTACGATCGCACATTTCATGTACTGTTAATAGTGGACAATGAGTGAAAGTTAGGTTTTATCAAAACAACAACATTGTTGCTGGACACTGATTGATAGGCGGTCTTAACAGTAGCGGTCACAGGAAATCAGAGCGTGGATATGGGGGGTTGGGAGTTCATTCATCGTCCTCTTTTTGACAGTTTGGCAGCCCCTACGGCTGAAGGAAGCGCTGATACGCCTGGACTCACTTCCTGCTCAGCTCCATCCATTCACACGAGGAGCTAACCTCTGGGTAAGAGAGAGAGGTGGAGCCCCCCTCGAGATGGTCAGAGCTTGTTAGCGAGCACGATGAACGATGGACACACCAGTGCATCCACTCTCTAATTTTCTGTTAAGGTGGTTGCACCTCAACAGACTGATCTCATTAGGTAGAGGGCTGCCTCTTGAAAAGTCCTCTTACAGCTTAAGATAACAACTCTTTGCGGTGTGTGTTAATGTGTGTGTGTGTGTCTGTAGACAGATTTCCAATATCTACATAGGTTGGTGTGTTTATCAATTTATGTATCGTTTCATGAACATTTCACGGTAGAAATTTAAAAAAGTTCATCCATTTAATCCCTTTGAATTAAAAACGAAAACGCGAAGAAAAAAAAAAAAATGTCAGCAGCCACACAATGCCACTGGGCCACAGAATAATTCACAGCAATGGGGATAGTGTTTGTAAACACTGGCTTTAAAAATGATCCAACACGGAGATGGTGGCACGATCATTTGTTAAAAGCACCTAGCACATACAGATCAATGAGCATATTAATGTCATGCACAGCAGGAAACACGTTTCTCTTTTCTCCCTCTCAGACAGATCTCTCTCAGTGTTCTGTTTTTGTGATGCCAACAGCATGCATACCAATGTAACCAAATATTCTGTTGTTTTGTTGTTGTTGGTTTATTTATTACTGCGTGAGTACATAGAATCTTGCATGCCAGAGAAGATAATAATATACGGTGCGGCGTGTTGCTTAACTCCAGAGATGAAAGACTAACCAAAAATCCATACGGCTCTGGATTACGGCGTGCCTGTGCATCAGGGGGTATAGGACTAGGGTTGGGCACCGAAACACGGTTCTAATATGGCACCGGTGCCGACACAAACGGTAGTAACTGCATCGAATAACAACGTGGATTTCGGTGCCTCATTTCGGTGCTTAAATAGTGTTTTATTTATTTATTTATTTTATACGAGGCATCACTGCATGTCATGCGCCATCTCTAACGTCTTGCTTGATAGCAACACATCCAGATACAGTTAGCTAACATAAACACTGGATGTATAAACCAGAGGGGTGCACCACATAGGCGAGCGAGTGGACAGTGTTTGACAGCTTGCATGAGCCCAAGTAGCTTACTTGAAAAGCAATATAGCGAGCTCCTGTCAAAATCTAGCAGTGGGCCTAACTACAAACAACATCAACAGCAGCCTAATACCTTACACAATGTCCTTGCTAATGCGCTAACTGCCATTTATTTGAAATGTTATCAGCAAAGTTGTAAGGTGAAAACTTTATTTAACGGTGTGTTCTAAACAACATAATGGCATGATATTAATCTTTTTATGTGCATGAGGCCCATAGCATCACAATGCACAATATGAAGATCATGTTAAAAGTTAGCTGGCAAAAACATAAAAATGTAGGTTACATACCTGATGTCACTGAACTGTCAAAGAGGCTACGAAACCATCTCCGTAGCCTACGTTATCGCTAATTAAACTCAGCTGACTGGTGTTAGCGCATAGCCATAGTTGCTGTTAAAATGCCTAGGCTAGCGCTGGGAATCTAAACACTTCAACACCGACATGTAGCCTGACATGCGTGTTATGGGTTAAGACATGAAATTTCTTGAAGCATTTGGGAACACACTGAATTAACTGGAAAGTAGAGTCCCTGTTAGATTAGCTTGCTTGCAAATGCAGTTGTCCATGTTCTATGGCAAGCGGTTTTAACATAGCCTACCTTATGGCAAACCGCCTACACTGGGTAAACTTGAAAGCAGAGCTTACCATTGTGTGTGCATGCATGGCAAGCTGTTTTAACATTTAAATGTATTATTTGTAGGAGCAATGAGATATTGATAGTAAATTGAATATAACTTTAACTTATAACTTTAACTTATAACTTCAATTTCATGTTCAAATTTGTCTTATCAATAAAAAAAAAAGCAATTCATGCTTTAGACCATTTTAATTTAAAACATTTTAAAAACAAAGTACCGGTTCAGGCACCGGCACCGTTTTAAAAGTATCGATTTAGCACCGGTATCGGATAAAACCCAGTATGGCTGTTCTAAATGTATTTCTTTTTCCTCATCAGGCGGTGGCGGCGTTCACATAGCGAGCGAGCTGATGTGGCGAGCCACACAGAGGTGAAGCAGAGCAGTCTTTCTGTGCCCGCTGAGACCAGTGGGAGCTGATGGCATGGCGCTTGAACTATTGGTGTGAGAGTGTGTGTGTGTGTGTGTGTGTGTGTGTGTGTCTGTGTGTGTGTGTGTGTACGTGTGTTAGGGGTGGATGCTGTAAATGGATGTGGCAGGACGGCCTTTCCCCCGACGCCCCTGGGGCCATGGCATGAGTCAGTCCAGAGAGCAGGAGCAGGTTTGAACAAATGTTGTATGTGTGTGTGTACTGTATGTATGTGTGTTGTGAGTAGGTGTGTGTGTTTGTGAGTGTGCATTTGTAAACGTGACTGAGTGTGAGTGTGTTTTTGTTGCATACACATCAGTAGCCTGTGTGTGTGTGTGTGTGTGTGTGTGTGTGTGTGTGTGTGTGTGTGTGTGTGTGTGTGTGTGTGTGTGTGTGTGTGTGTGTGTGTGTGTGTTTCTGTCTACTGCAGTTAAGAGAACACAAACATGTCAAACTATAACTCACAAATCAGTGAGCACACGCTGGGTGGATGCAGGATGCAAAGAAGCATTTGTAAGCCATGACTGTGCCATTATTGTGATCTAGTAGTACACATATGCACTACTGGGTATTTATCAGGGCAAACGCTGAAGAACAAAAGCACTCAAACTCCCTTTTTATATATATCTGTCTCTGCTTTACACTCTCTCACACACATACAGACAGACACACACACAATCACAGATACAAGACACACATACACACCCCATTACACCAATGGGTATTCGCGATACACTTCAGCGGTTCCTTTTGATTTAATCTGTTCTGGTGTCTTGCTGTGTACTTCAGTTCTAAATTGAAGTGTCGTTAAGACAATTCCTCCAGTGTAGAGGGGAATCGCTGCTGGATGGATAGATGGATGGATAGATGAAACAATATCTGACAGTGGATGGCTGTTTTTAAGCTGTATAAAGCAAGGCTGGCCAGCTTTGGTGGTGATTAACAAGCTCCTTGTCCTAACAGGGAGCGAGCTAGGGGAATAGGAAGAGAGGAAAAATAGAGAGGGAGGGAGAACGGGAGAGAGAGGACAGAGAGAGAGAGAGAGAGAGAGAGAGAGAGAGAGAGAGAGAGAGGGCTTCAGGGGAAGCAAAAGCCTCAGCTGCATATCTCTCATCAACACATTATATTTTGTCAGTGAGCACGAGCGCACACACGCACACGCGCACACGCACACGCACACACAATGTCCCCGTTTCCCTGTTTCCTTCGCTTCAGTTATTGGGCATTGTGACTTGTAACCATGCCAACAGTGACTGCTTGCTAAAAGCTGTTGCCATGGCAGCCACACATGCTATAACTAGCATAAATACTCCTAACGCTGGAAGTGTTAAGTGGGAGGAAGAGAGGGTGGTTGTCGGGGGGAGGGGCTGAGGAGCACCTTGAGTCTTCCCCCACAGGACGGTAGGAAGACAGGTAGACTCAGGGGTGACTTTGCATCCAAGTTCACCTCTCTTCACTTTGGAGCTCTCGGTGTGTACCGAGAGTGGGCAAACTCCCCAAGCAGAAGACAAGTGAACATACTAGGTGCTCGCAGACGGAACGGACCGGATCGGATCAATAACACATTAGGGCCTGTACAGCACGGGCTGACATCTCATTGGAAAGAGTCAGATCTACGGTAGCGGCAGGCTGCTTCTTCTCCCTGCTCCAACCCACCCACCCCCCACCACCACCATCACTGGGCTCATTATCCTATGACGCTGTTTACTGTGTGCGAGAGGGCGTCATAAAGATGGCTCAGGCTCCTGGGGGAACAGATGTATAGATGGAAAGCGGCGCCAACCACCTGCCCTCCCGGAAGCCATTTCTAAACTCACACTGGGGACTGGATGGCATCTCTCGGGTGTAGTTTGGAGAAGCAAAAGCTGACAGCAAGGTCTTGAAGCCACCGTCTTTTTGAAGTGCTGCAATTACTGAGCAGTGGGGAGCACTTTTCATATATTACTGGGGACTCATTCCATCACCACTGTGTCTGTGCAGCACCCAGGACGACAGGATATCAGCCCGGTTGTATTAGGAGGACTTAAAGGTACAGTCTGGAAATGTAAACCGAGGCACTTGGGTGTCAAACTCAGCAGATTGCTCCTCACGGTTCACTAGTTGTCTGTTCACCATGTGTGCTCAAATGCTGTAGTGCCCAAACACATTCCTGGCTCTCTAAAAGGAAAACAGCAGTTGCTTGGACCAAGCCATAAACAATTCCTGCCAATCCACATATTGCTTCAGGAGTAGGGAGGGTGGGCTGTAATTTGATTGGCTGTTAAGCTCAAATAACAACCTTCTGCCAGAATCGTGGACAGCATCTTTAATGGACAATTTAAGAAAGCCAATTTTAACCAGAGCACCAAAGTAACTTTCCAGACGACCTACACTCCTTGCTCGACAATGCTGAAATCAGATTTCGTATGTTTAAGTGTCAGACATCTTCAGATTCTGCAACGGGTCGCCCATTGAATCTGTTCAGTCCACACCACTGTGCCAAGTGGAAGAACACATCGCTGTTCTTTTCACAACACTTGGTACGGAACACATTCATGACAGCCACTGCAATTTACAACTGCGCTTGACTTTCATCTTCTGCTCATTTTCTATAATTATTTGGAGCTTTTGTTCTGCTTTGCACAGATAGCAATGCACTGAGGAGTCTATCATTGATCCCCCCATTCCTCCTCCTCATCATGGCCACAGTAAAAACCCTGCTCTGCTTCTGAGTGGGAGAGACAGAGTGAGGCAGCTGCAGGCAGAAGAGTCTCAAATTATCAAAATGGATCATACTTAAGCTGCCGAACACAGCCTATAATCTAATTCTGCCAGAATTCTGACAAATGAAAAAAGTCCATCATATGTTAATGTGAGAGTTGCAAAGCAAAAGGAAGAAGGGACGGTGGGATGGGGGGATACGATTGATTTACGGTAAGTGGGCTTCAGAAAACCGACGCTGGGTTTTTTACTTGCACTCCTCGGTGCCTGGGACAGAAAAAAAAGAAGAAACACCGCAGGCAATTTGTTACAACTTCCAGCAAGGAAAAAGCGAGAGAGAGAGAGAGAGAAAGAGAGAGAGAGGAGAGGGAAAGAAAAAGAGAAAAAGAAAGAGAGGGGGGGAGAGGGATAAAGAGAGACAGAGAAAAGAGAGAGAAAGAAAAGAAAAGAAAGAAAGAGAGAAAGAGAGAGAGCAAAGGGGCATACTCAGGCAGTCATCCCAGTCTGTGTCTGGATGCAAAACAGAGGGACGATGCCAAGCTAAACCTCTGCAGGCCCTTCATCTGCCTCCAACCTCCCTTCCCACACCATCCTCTAGTGCCGCTGTGCATCATCCACTAAGGGCTAAAGCTCAGGAGCATGTCAGGCAAGTGCTTGCTTTCTGAGCTGCTGCCAAAAGCAACGTTCAGAGGCATTCCTATTGATCCACAGCACAAAGGTTGGCTTGTTAATGAATATTAAAAAATGGGGGGAAACGCACAGAGGCTAGATTATGGACAAAAAAAGGGAGGTGTGTGTGTGTGTGTGTGTGTGTGTGTGTGTGTGTATGAAGAGGGTATATGTAAGAACATGTTGTAGCCTTGTAACTGCACACGGTCAGGTGTGTTTGATCCCATTCCAACGGGCGAAACAGACGTGCTCGTTAAAGATGTGAAGATGTACGCACACACACACACACACGAGCAAGCCACGGGGGTGGAAACGGGCAAAGTTTATGAGGTCACAGTCCAGGTGATCGGAGAAACCAATTGCTTCCGAGAACCAACCTCTTAAACTGCCTCAACTGCACTGTCCAACAGAAAAAGACTGTTCTAAGAAAATACTCTTCTAGCTTTGCAATCCGAGGAAGGTGGAGAGAGAGAGAACATACACTCTCGCGCACCAGAGAGGCATGATGGGAGTACAAAAACGAAGATGGATGGACTGGGAAGGTCAGTGGCGCTGAGAGAGACGAGGCGGCTGTGACTGATGGGAGCGGTTGCGGGCATGAGGTGGGGGGTGGTGATTAGTCTCTCCCCGGCGCCAGCGGAAGCTGTCATGATCGCGCTCTCCAGTGGGTTGGGTTAATAATGTCCTGGGCTCGGTTGCTCTTCATCTTTGGCACACAGATGTACACACACACACAGTTACTCGGAAGTTTGAAATAACAAGCCAAATGTCCCTTCTCTCCATTGTAAAACTACTGTTGTGCCAGTGAGATGACAATAAAAAGCATAGAAAGGTATGACAACCCGTACCAGTTAAGTTTTCAAACAGGCACCTACTGAAAGGCCTCCAGTGTACAAATACAAACTGTTGACGAAGAACAGGCCTGGTTACGAAGAAATTCATGTCTACCATGGTAGCAGTATTGTGGCGATAAAATGACAAACTTGAGCAATCCCCCTGTAACCTTTAAAGCGGCTCTTTGAGATGAAAAATAAAGTGGAGGTAATACAGATAGAATAGCAGCTGCTGTGAAAAATGAGTCATTCTAAGTTTGGCTAACCGTAGGAGGTTCCACTGAGTGTAGGGAGTGGGAGACCACCATCAGGTGATGTACTGCCAACGAGTACTCTCCGCATCGGAGAGAGGTGCATCACACACTCTGCAGGCCCTCCACCATCTCAAAACGCACTGACGCAAAACATCCAACTTGCCTTCGGTGGTTTTCCACCGCCTAAAATAGCCAACGCTTGGCAGCCGTTTAAGGATAAGAGTGCTCAAGCCTCAACCATCTTTCTTAAAGAAGTCATTCTACACTCTGCTGCTCCCTGGTCCTTCTTGCCAATCTGCTTTCACAGAGGGGGAGTAATGACTGCATTCTCCTCCGCTGGATGACCAGCACGGCCAAATTCCTGTCTCTCCGACTCTCTTCCACCCCCCACCCCCCCCCCACACACACACACACACTCTCTTACAGCCTGAAGAATGTCTTATTTCCGACGGGAGCACACCAGAGACATACACTGCCCGCTCTGCAGCCGTAATTGGATCCTGGCACAGGACCCTCATGGTAATGATGGGGACAATGATGGCAGGTGCAGGCAGGAGGGCAGGCGAGAGGGAGAGAGAGGCTTCCTCTACGGAGGGGGTGGGTGGCTGGGTGCTGCTACGAGCTCCACCAGGGTAATGTTTCTCCTGCCTGTGTGAGACAATGGCCTTCGCCACCTTCTGAGGTCCTCGTCATGCCCCGGCTGTTGGCTAATGACCGCTTTGGTCACAGACATCGGGCATGCCGCATGGGGAGTTAAGCACCTCATCATGGCCTCTTGCCGGTGGTGATAAAGACGAGTTGGTCCCAAGGAGATGAGGCGGGAAGGAGACCACGAGAGAATGTGAAATATACAATGTAGATGAAGGGAAAGGAAGAAAAGTTGGGAAAAGATGAAGTGAGAGAGCAAGAGAGCAGGAGGGTGAGACCGGAGAGAGAGAGAGAGAGAGAGAGAGAGAGAGAGAGAGATGATGGGGCTTCCCAGGGTGATGCGAAAGAGACTGCGGATAACGAGGGGATCTCTGTTTCACTGAGATATGAAGAGGCTCCACAGGGCTGACCATTACGACTGAATGGGTAGAGGTCTAATCACCCATCTCATTATGAATAAACCATCAACCGCCCCATGTAGAGACCTAGCTATCCAAGAGCATAAATCAGGACAATGTACTAGAGAAAAAACAAACATAAGAACAAACATGAAAACACACACACACACACACCAAAGTTTGAGATGTCCCTTATATTGCAGTCTGATTAAATATTTTTTCCATCCCAACACAAATATTATCTTTATAATTCCTCCTTATTCCTCCTCTAGCCTTCAGCAACCCCTCTCAGCAGCTGATCTCTGCAGTGCAGGCTTTACCATCAGTCTCCTTTTATCTGAATGCACCATTTCTCCTTGCAATTCTGCACAAATGGGACACACCATGTTTCTGTCGGTCGTCAGTTAAAACAAAACGTTAGGAACATCGAGAGAACATGTTTCGCTCCCCAGGTAGTGCAAGCCCAGCTAAAAACTGCACGCCTTCAGAGTTTGGATAAAAGTGGCAGCCACATGACTAAAACACTTAATGCTAATGTGAGTGGGTATGAGGACAGGTGTTGCCCATCCTTTGTTCAGCGAGGGGAGGCAAGAGAGAAAGGGAGGGGGGGTTGTGTTGTGTGTGGGGGGCGGGGTGTGGGTGGATGTCGTACCACGTGCCCGCTTACTCACATGCTGACGCTGCCTGTGTCAGTGCCAGCTTGCATACAGAGTACACAGAGTGAAAGGGGTTTGGGGGGGGGGGGGGGGGTGTCAGTGGCAGAGCGGTCCAGCGAACACACCATCCTCCAGGGACGCCTCTTCAACACACTGTCCTGATAACCACCGAGCTGTCTGGAAAATATATGACCACGAAAGCACACTGTGCAGAGAGGCAGTGATCCTGGAAAGGGGCATCCTGTTGTAGGACAAATCCAAATGCCATCCTATGATTGTTTTTTGTATGATTTTTTGTTTTTGTTCTTGCTTCTTTGGAGGCTTGTTTGGTAACCCCCTCAAATGATGATTAGAAGAACAAAACAAAAAAACATCACAATGAATCTAAACCAGAAAACCTGAAATTAAAAACTTGACATTTAGCTTGCAAAGGTTTGCCAACATCTCTCATTACCAATAAATCTATATCCTGGGAAATTACTATTTATTTTGGACCGCTATCTGAGGAAGACAGGCCAAAAACGGCAGGGAATTCTTGAAGGCGAAGGTTGCAAAATTACAGAAAACTAACTCTACTTTAACGCAGGGCCTTGGACTCACAGAGCTAAAAGACTGGCATGACTGCCAACAGCTCCTGATGAAAAATGGCCGCCATTGGGAGGGAGAAAAAGTATTACATTATATACACAGAATAATGCACCTGTAAGCTGAAATTTTTATGACAAATGGAGAACACAAGATTAGAGCAGTCAAGGGCGAAGTTTCCTTAAATTATTTCCCAGGGGAGAGGCTGGAGACAGGCAATGTGTCGGCTGGGAGGATTTATACTCTAACGCACCAGTGGAGTGACAAACAGTGATAGGAATACAACAACACGCAGGCAAACGCAATATAGGAAAAGTATACTTGCAGAAAAAAATATACTTGCTGGCAGAGGGAGGAAGCAGGCCTCTGCTGGAGAGCACATTACGGTGCAGTACTAAAAAGTTATCTGACCAAATTTGCCTAAAGGACCTCTAGGTAATTTTTCCAATCTAACAGTGTTTAGTAATGTAGTTACCTAGTGCTTTCTCGTAAAATCATTTGACTTAATTTCAGAGTTTGACTTCTTTTAAGACGTTTCATCCTGAAAACAAGCAAATTTATCCTAAAAACAAGAACATTTGTCTGCCAGTGTGTTGAGTAAATTTGCCTTGATACTGTAAGACTCCTTAAAACAAATCAAAGTCTTCTTAAATGAAGTTAAAATTATCTTTTGAGAGAGCGCTAGGTAAGTCTCTTCATACTAAAAACAACACCAGATAGATTTTTTGATCTTAATATGAGATTAATAACCCTTGGTTAGATTTTATTTTTTGCAGTGTACATATATAGCACCCTCATTTATATTGCGCCTTTGGTATATAAATCACAGGTAGTTACATATTTACATATATAAAGGTGCATCGAGTAGCTGTTGGAAAATGTGTAGGAGTGTCACAGGCTCACAGGGCATCATTACCACAGCAATAACAATCCCTGGTGTGTCCCGCACTCAAGAGACCTCCAGGCCACTCCGCTGATATGGACTAGCGAAATGGAGCTGCAGCTGATGGACTGGGGCTGAATAGGCTTCCTCAATTACAGCTCAATAGCTGGCCCTCTGAAAGCACCAGGGTAACGCTGGGGTCACAGGCAGGAGTGGCATTACTGCTACAAGAAAGGTAGCACTGTGTTGAAGAAAGAACCTTAGGGTGGGGTAACATATAAAGCTGTAAGTAGACAGCATCTTCCATATACTGTACCATTGCTTCCTTGTTTTAGTGTTAACATATGGTATTAATTCAGGAGGATTTCAACATGATCCTCCCCATAAATTGAGCTTGTTTAAAAATTCAGTTAAATAAGTTACTGTATTTATCAGGGCAAATCAGAAGCTATAATGGTGTTTGTTTTCGGCAGTGTTTCCTTTATATCAGAATAAACTACAGGCTACAAATACTCTCTGGAGACTGGGTAAGAGGCTCTATTTTATTTCTACTTCACTTCTGCATTCACACTGGTCTATCAGGGGCAATTGGATGTGAAGCAAATATACAATTATAGGCAGAAAAGCACGCCATTTGAAGGTGCGACCATAACAGCGGAGGCTAGGAGCATAAAATTAATTCCAGAAAATAACGGAACTAAATTATATAGAGAGAAGCTCCTCGCTTTCTGGGGGAAATATAGAGAAAGAAAACAGTACACAGAGAGAAGGTGAGAGTGAAGTGGAGGGGAAGGGAGGGGAGTGGAGGGGAGGGAGACAAGAGTGTACAAAAAAGTGTACAAGAACAACAGAAAAAGCACTAGAAAGATTTAGAACGGGAGAGAGCAGGGGAGGATGGCGAGCACGGATGCCTGTCTGGTTAATTAGCGCCCAGCAGGAGAGTGGGCCTTGAGCACACTCGGTCTCCAGCCATGATATCAAAGAGCCCTACTGCACAAAGACAGGCGGGCAGGGACGCCATGTTCCTGCAACCGTAAACAATGGGCCACGGTGAATCCCTGCTGAGACATCACAACTGACATATGGCTCTTTTTCCATCTCTCTCTCTTTCCATTTCTCTCCCTCCATCTCTCTCAAAGTATCTCTCTCAAAGTATCTCTCTCAAAGTATCTCTCTCAAAGTATCTCTCTCTCTCTCTCTCTCTCTCTCTCTCTCTCTCTCTGAGCAACTGTCTGCCCTAGTAATGCTGACATGTGTGCTGATGGGTTTGTTACATGTGAGACTGGAAGACTGGCATACAGAACTGGGCACTAAAGGATTTACAATATAAACACATAGTGCACAGTAAAGCCCATTTACTGGCCACTATTTCTTAATCAGATTGGGAGACGGGCGAGATGAAAAGGTAAAAGGAGCAGCCACGGGGTCTTCAACCGACCAGAGTTGATATACACACTGGAGCGAGACACAATTGCTTAGTCGTCGCTTCTCCAGGCTTATTTTATGGCTCCCGCAGTCCCTGTGTTATCAGCCCTTGGACATGGCATAAATGGGCACGGAATGGACTATTCAATAAAGATGCAGCAACTCCCCAAGCCTACAAATGTACAGACACACAAACACACACACACACAGAAAATGTCAACCACAGCACACTGGCCTGCAAGAGGCCAGGTAGGTTCTCGTCCGCTGAGAGCACTATAAAACGCAATTACCCAGACTAAGACACAGCTGTGGGGTAAACACACACAGCTGCAATTACGCAGCACACAAAGATGCAGCAAATCACGAAGGGGCTGAAAATAGCCCAAATCGGCCCTCACGACAACAACAAAAAGGAGACAACAAGGGTGCCGGGGGTATCTTCTGCAATAATATAACTCAAGACCCACTCCATCTTCCCTGACTAACAGGACAAAACACAGGCTTCTTTATTCTCCTAAAGAGACTGTGTGTATGTGCGTGCGTGTGTGTGTGTGTGTGTGTGAGAAAGAGAGAGCGAGACAGAGAGAAAAAGAGACAAAGAGAAAGTGTGAGTTTATGAGAAATCAGGCAGAAAGCTTCCCACATCTTGCTTTGCACTTACAATCACACCTAAGGTTAGAGGTCGAGGGCTTGCCTGAAACCAAATAAAAGTCAATGACGGAGGCACCAAGTTCTAAAGTCGTCTTCCTTTTGCCAATTAACGAGACTCTGGATGCCATACTTCCTCCCTCAGAGAGGGTTCTGCAAGGGTGACATGGTCTTAATGACCAGAATAAAAGCCAGCTCTTTTTTCTTCAGTCTGCTGAGAGTGGGGCTTTCTCAAAGTTCTCCAAAAAGTGACTATTACCCTCAAGTGACTGTCTGGGGTGGGATCTTGGTTGGTAGAAACACAAGCTGACTAGCAAGACCGACTAGAATTCTTATCTCTTCACATCAGGTGCGAGAACTAGGGGGCAGTACAGCAGAGTCGGGGAGAGACAATCGGAAACCTTGATTTACTGGTCAAAATGTCTCAAACTGGAGTGGTAATTCATTACCCCCCCAAAAAAGTAATAGCCAACAGATCTGCATGTCATGTATAACAGCACAGATGCAACTAAAATACACCTAGCTGATAACTGATGCATTGTGTCACATATTTGGGGACACAACAGCTGTAAAAGCTGTTTTTACACTCCCCAGAGGTTGCAGTAGCGGCAGGAGGCAAACCAAGATGACAGCTGATTCTCTCTCT
This sequence comes from Alosa pseudoharengus, assembly GCF_046254945.1. Lineage (NCBI taxonomy): Eukaryota > Metazoa > Chordata > Actinopteri > Clupeiformes > Clupeidae > Alosa > Alosa pseudoharengus. The sequence continues at coordinate 30,005,359 of NW_027468609.1, forward strand.
TCATCCGATGGCCATATCTCATCAAGCTGAAATTACAGTAGGGATCTTGCCAAATCTAACAGCTTAAAAATTGTATATTAAAAACCATATACATTCCAAACACAGTGTTGTTTTGAACAAGTCTGTCCTTTCATCTCCCTTCAGCTGAAGGAGCAGAGCAGAGCAGGGGGATGTCCAGCGCTGGATCAGACCGGCTGAGGTGCTGGCATCTGGCCTGGAATGCTCCGGCGCGTCAGACTCGTCCCCCGGGTGAAGTCTGCCTCTAATGACCGAGCTGTTGGCCGAGGCGAACCAGAGTGGCAGCTCCTAGTCTGGGGGTGGTGGAGTGTGTGTGTGTGTGTGTGTAGGGGGAAATCACATCAGGGTTACGGCTGGCCCCTCCTCTAACCGGCATTTGTCAGCATGTGTCTGTCGCGCGTGGGGTTGGGGGGCTGGGGTTCACAATGGCAAGCCAGCGAGAGCTGAACTGAACTTGAAGTCAGTGGTGGGCAGAACTGTGTCGTCTTTAAAAAAAGGCACACCACCAAGGAAAGTTGCAAGTCTGCAAGTTAGAGCAAGCAACTATGCTAGAAACGAATGCTATAGCAAGACCTCCAAGTAGTAGTTAGTCATTTGCAAAATGCAAAAAACTACATGCTAAACTTTCCGCACACTCAAACACACACTGCAGGCACTTTAGATTCCCTTGACTTTGGTGTAAATACAGAACATAACCAAAAAATTCACGCTAGTCATTCAGACAAGCTCGTCAGCAGAGCACCGGGACATGGTAGTTGGAGTGGATTCTTATTTAAAGTGAATGGAGGGGGCAGAATAACGAGTCGAGGCGCTGATGAGGATGTGATGCGTACGACAGCCATCTCTAGCGGGAACCGGCCTCACGGTGCGTTGATTATGATTGCAGTCGTCATCTTCCGAGTCCCTCATGGAGCTCAATTAAAATCAAGCGCAAAGCCGCTTGCAGTTAGGCTGCACAGCGATGGCAGAGTTGAGTTGCGGAGAGGAACGCTGAGCACAGCCAAGCACAACAATTATTACAAACAAACTCAACGAACTGTTAATGTAACAGAGCCTCACTGCATGCCAATCCTTACGTTGTGCTGACAAATCAAGATGTCGGACATCTCTCTGGCCTCCTGAATGCCAATACAAAACTGTGACAGAGACACAAGTTTACATTCATGCGCAGTCTCGCGTATAGCATCCTATACAACTAGTAATAACCAATCTATTTAAGTTTAATTGCTGACATTTCAGCAAAATAAGGCCAAGGCTGTAAATGTCTGTCCATTATTTTAAAAAGAAAACATAATGTGTTTTCTCTATGCACTATTCATGCAAAATCATATTCTGTCAATGTCTCTATTATGGTCAATAAATGTCAGCCTTCATTGAAACCAGCTGATTCTTATCTTTTAGTCAACATGAACTTGAATGCAAACAATCAGTTTTTAGATTTACACCTTAATTAATCATCAGCAATGCTGATGTGTAAAATAACCTTTCGTGTAAAATTTCAGATTAGAAAATGTAATCATTTCTGTGATTAATTGCAATTAACTATACAATTTCATGCAATTAATTCTGATTAAATCGCTCAACAGCCCTAATATATACACATGTATTTAGTAAACATTGGAGCAACCCGCTGCAAGCTAAAAGTGGACAAATCCTCTGACTCGCTCTGAAATGACATGCTTTCTGCTGCTTATTCATTAGGCTTATGCTCAGCCCTCCCCATTAATCAGTGCTAACCATGGCGAACAGCACGGTGATCTAGTACCGATGGCCATTCCACTCCTTTCTGGGTGAGATGCTGCACGCTTGTGTGTGCGAGACACGCAGTGCAAACTGACACACACACAAACACACACACACAGCTATGGAGCCTGAGAGCGGACGCTGGGCTGGATCGATAGGAGCCAATCTGAGATGCTTCCCTTGTGAGCCTAGACACTGTCACCTGCTGTAAGCCCCTTTTCCCTGGTTTTGGCAAACAACACCC
>NW_027468609.1:30009863-30042363 GCF_046254945.1 Alosa pseudoharengus
GACTGTAAGTGTCCACTCTGCAGAGCCAGGAATGCAGAGCTCAATGCAGGCACCCAGTTCAGCTGTGGGATCTGGGATCCAAACACCTGGTCCCACTGTGGGTTTCAACAGCAGGAGTTAGGCTATGGGAGGAGCTTCAACAACCAGACCCCACAGGAGCTAGGCTATGGGAGGAGCTTCAACAACCAGACCCCACAGGAGTTAGGCTATGGGAGGAGCTTCAACAACCAGACCCCACATGAGTTAGGCTATGGGAGGAGCTTCAACAACCAGACCCCACAGGAGCTAGGCTATGGGAGGAGCTTCAACAACCAGACCCCACATGAGTTAGGCTATGGGAGGAGCTTCAACAACCAGACCCCACATGAGTTAGGCTATGGGAGGAGCTTCAACAACCAGACCCCACAGGACAGGGCTGTACAGTGCGACATATATGTCGCACATGCTACAAAAAAATTAGTTTGTGCGATGGATGATTTACCAACGTAGCACTGGTGCTACAGTAGGCCTATACAGTTTTGCTTATGGCAATACAATGCATGCGTGTGAGACTGACAGGGAGGCTACAGCAATTACCTTCTACTGTGATCAGTGCAACTGGCTATACCAGATGTGATAGCGGCGCGTAGGCTACGTTAAAAAAAAAAATAGACCCGTCTTCTGTTTTTGTTCGTCGCGAACAGAGCTCTTCGTTACGCGCCCGGTGTAGGCTCCCGGTGAAACGCTTGTTTGTTTGTTTGAAGTGCGTATGTATAGACTACTTCTGTGAGAGGGGAATCGATGTAGGCTACTTTGATTTCAACTTAGTTGCAGTCTATGCGATTAAAAACTATGTCTACTTGTTTGTAGGCATAGTATCCAAACAATCCAACTCCAAATCAAACAACACCTTGCAAAATTATCCTCGCGAATCAAACAAGTGAGAGCTATGTTTAGCTTAAAGCGAAAGTATCTTACGACCGGGCCGGGCTGAGGTGATTAGATTAGGCAAGCAGAGGTAGAAGTTTGTGGCAATCGCCTTGTTGCTTTGCATTTTTCGTTCAGTTTAAAACGAACAACTTATCCAAACAACACCATTCAGATCTAAAACTTAGAAGAAAAAAGTCCACCAGGACGTTCGCTTCTATCTGTCAAATATGAGCCCACTTCATGCGCAACAGTCTCGCTTAGTGCCTTTACAAGATCGGTTCCGAAAAAACCTTCACGACACTTTAATTAGCCGACTGCGTTAGCCACAGACCTTCAGCTATCTTTAGTAGGCTACCTATTGTAGCCTATGTGTATGGAACAGTCTAGGGATGCATTTGACATGTCAGTTAGCCTACTCATTTGCACCACTGGTTAGATGTAATTACGGTATTTCACTCGTGCAATGAATGACAATAAGGTTGAATGTAGGGTTACACTAATCTAAAAACTTAGAAATATGAACTAAACGTGAATTAAATCTTAGTGGAATGAAATCTTCAGCATATCTTCTACTTATTCAAAAATAAATGAACTGACTTCCAATGCATGAATAACAAAAATTAACAAAAAAATCAATGGCATGACCTGTCTTCCTGATACCCATTGAAAAGTCTAACTGCATGGAACTGTCATGGATTGTTTTTTTGTTTTTACGAAAACACAACAACCAAATAACATATCATGCTGATAGCTTTTGTTCATCTCAAACACAATGTAGCCAGGTGAGATGTTTACAACTACATGACCTTTTATCAATCCAGTTGCAGTAGGCCTAGATCCCAACCACAATTGATGAACTGTGATAAACTGATTGTTTTTAGAGATTTTAGAGGTTTTATATCGATGCTACAGAATTTGTGGCTGGTGCTACAACACTTTTAACCTCTGTAGCACCAGTGCTACTTGCAAAAAAAGTTAACGTACAGCCCTGCCACAGGAGCAGTGTTGCCAACTATTTCGAATGAAAAGTAGCTAAAGCCAGCTCCAAAAGTCGCTAAATGTCGCTAGATGAAGTCACGCGCTAATTTGCATAATAATTACATCAGCACGTCGTACCCCCCACCCCCCCCCCAAAAAAAAAAAACGGTAATGGCCCTTCAATTCCCTTTTACTCCTGTTTGCTTTTCTCCTACTCATATAGGCAGCTTTAAGAGCCTAGTTTAAATATATTTGATTTAATATACTTGTATATTTATTGATAGTGATAGCAATAAAATGTATGGATAATAATTTAACTTCAAGACTACTTTTAGTTAGCCATGTAACCCTTCATGGTTTTAAACAAAGACCCCATCCCCTCCCCCAATGGAATGCTAATGTGCTGGTTTAAGGCCTATCACTTACACAAGACAAAGGATGCTACCTTGATATAATGTATCCATGTATCATGAAATGTAAATGTATTCATGTCTGGTATCATTCTGATAGTCTCAGTACCAGGATTGTAATGATTTGATTGTGAGAATATTTGGAACATTCTATAAGTGATATTTCTGATATATATGATATCTCTCCTCATGCTATTCTGACAAGAATTCATAGGTGTGAAGTGGGTGTGAGTAGGTGTGTCTGATACCAACTGTAGAACCAATCGAGTGGGCTTGTTCTTGGCGCCATTTTGTTCTTTGTTTAAAACATTTAAAAGTAACTAAACTGCAATGTTTGTCAGATTCGGATTTTGGATTGTCAGACTAAGGATGTAGAGCGGAAGAGAGTAGTTGGCTCTAGGCCAACCTAGGCCTTTTAGGCCTGGGCTAGGCCTACATAGACCTTTTTTGTACCCTCTTTGCCTGTAATAGAATAAACTTGATTCCTGAGTTTTTCCTGAAGTTCGCCAGTCTAAGATTAATTTTAAGTAATTATTCACCTACAATTACTTTCAATAGGCTACACTTTACTTTCTGTAGCCTATCATCTAGACTACACTAGCATCAGGTGGCTGAAAAGCAGTCATTTCCAACCTATTCACTGCTGCATCTGCTTTGCACTGCTTGAAGTCTGATTATAATGTGACCATAGGGTAGCCTACACACAATGTACCCTTACGGCAATGGCTATATTTTGGATATATTTAGGCTACATAATATAGGCTTAAATGTCACTCGGACAGAGCGATAGAATTTTTTTTTTCTTTTTTTACTCAGCCGACAGTCCTGCATCAACTTGCATTGACAACATTGAAGCTAGGCCTACATAGCCTAAACGAATGCTATAGGTTTTTCTAACATTCACTGCTTTGCTTGTGAATGAAGTTGTAGGCTAGCCTACTTCCTTTGTTCAATTGTTGAACGATGCTGGCAAGCGTGTCCCTTTTTCCCTGTCATCATGTCATTGCTCTCGTCTCGTTGACTCTCTTGTTGTAATTTCAGCTGAAGTTGCTGCACCTTCCAATGAGCGTTGTCTGAGCTTAGATCTATAGAACATCTACTTCCTTGTAATAAAATGGGCTGATACTATATAGGCCAGTCATTCCTTTTATTATCATGGGGCAACGCTTTGGGCAAATTCGCGATGTAATTCACTAACGAAACAGGCATGAGATGGGAGATTTTCTGACGTTTCAACAACGAAACAGAGTTTGGCATCTTTGCGAGAAGATTTTTCTCACGCTTTAAGCTGCTGCTGCAGTCCGCCTGGGCAAACCGAAGGATAACGCATAGAGAAAACAAAAGTCGCCAGACACACGAAAAAGTCGCCAGATTTGTTGTCAGTCGCTAGATATACTTTTCAGTCGCCAGAGACGGCCAAAAGTCGCTAAATCTAGTGACAAAGTCGCTAAATTGGCAACACTGCACAGGAGTTAGGCTATGGGAGGAGCTTCAACAACCAGACCCCATAGGAGTTAGGCTATGGGAGGAGCTTCAACAACCACACCACACAGGAGTTAGGCTATGGGAGGAGCTTCAACAACAGGATCCCCCAGAGAGCAGGCTATGGGAGGAGCTTCACAAGTTCTCCGACCTGGGCCACTTCCGCTATTGGCTTGGAAGAGTTTCTGAGGGACGCAGACATTTCTAACCAATGGGGATAAATGCCTTGGCCCCACTATTTATGCCCACATTTTTTTTTTGCCATTCACACAAAGCTTTTGTGCAAAGTGTAGTAGGAGCGTAAATCACACCAACATTAAAGCACTGTAGGGACTAGCCTCCAAAATCCCTCGTAAATATCACTGTCTCGTTCTGCAGTATCACCTTCTGTCAGGTCATGGCAGATCTGAGTTACCCTGGTGGCATCTGCGATGCGGCAGGAGCATCGGCAGCCGCGTGAAGAAAAACACATTTATACGTGTCGGCCCACGATTCTTATCGCAGCCGTGTACAAATGTCAGCAGCTTTGCTATCAGCAGGGTACAGAGGCCAGCAGCCGGCTCACTGGCACATGCCTGGACGGCTATTAACCACAGCCAGGACCTCGATGGGAACGTCCCGCCGATTGCCCCTGCTGTACGCAGTGGCTGGAGCTGAAATGGATGGACGGGTTTGGGGTTTGTGTGGCTGGTGATGATAATAAAAGAAGACTGACTACTGCGGCTGAGGCAAACTAAGGAAAATAGGGGCTTTCTGTTACTCCCTGGCATTTATCAGATGAAGCTCTGCAAAAAAAAAAAAGCTGATTAATTAATTCTGTCTCGCTTTGCCGTGCTCGCACTTTCTCTCTCTGGTTTCGCACTCCCTCATTCCCGTATCACTTGGGAACCACAGATAGGTGGCTTCAGTGAACAACGGAGATTGTTCATTTAGATGGGAGTCTGCTGAAGAGTGGACCAAGCCAAAAGGGCCACAGCACAGAGGTTGTGGGAGAAACTGAATAAAGGGAGTGAAAACAACAAGAGAAAATATGAACAAAAAACAAGAGACCAAAAAAAGGAAAAGAATTAAAAATATAGTCAGAGGCACAGCAAGCAGAAAGGAAAAATCCCCAATAATCCTGTCAGTTTTCTCAGAGCTTCTTTGAGAGGCTTCTGGATGTTTGACGTTGGCTCTCCTCCTCTACAGCACACACACACACACTTCACCGCTGTGATCCCACCACCTGTCAGTCAAGTCACACACGTGCTCGGAGCTGACTGACTGCCTCTCTCTGTTGGATTGACCCCGGCAGTCTCTGCGGCTCTGACAAAAGGGCTCCTTCACTACCATGGTGGCGGATGGGGAAGTGGGAGGTGGAGGGGAGACCTACTTAACGCTTTACATCAGAAGAGAGAAGAAGAAAAATGCCGAAGCCCCCGCGATCAGGGGCCTTCTTACTTAACGAGCATGTAAAAGAAAATTACAGCCGAGCCTTTGTACTTCTCTCATTGTCTTTTCTCTCTCTCCCTCTGGCTTGCTCATTCTCCATCTCTCCATATTTCATCTCTCTCTCTCTTTCTCTTTGATGATCAGCTTGCAGGGAGGGGTATCTCCAAGCCCTGTGCTGGAGGAAGAACCAAGAGGACACCGTGAGAAGGAGAAAAAAAGAGAAAGAATAAGGAGGAAAGAGAAAGGGAGAGAGTGTCAGCTGGGTGGCTGTTGGCACTTAGGCATGAGAGGCACGTCTCTCTTCCTCTCTCTATCTCCCTTCATTTTCACTCTTTTCTTGCGGCTGAGACACGCTGAGCCGCTGAAAGGCAAACGTCCACCCATCCATCGCCGGGGCCGGGGCTGACCGCTATGGGTCGGATGTGTTTGCCAAGACAGGGGAGCCTTTGTGCGCCAGCCGGCATCTCCAGGCGTGACTTTCCTCGCGGCTCGCTCGCAGCTCCGGCGGTCAGAGCCAGGCAGGGGAGAGAGAGAGAGAGAGAGAGAGAGAGAGAGAGAGAGAGAGAGAGCCTGGTAGTGCTGCTAACATGCAGCAGTCACTGGGAGAAAAGTGCTGGGTAACCTCCAGTGGCAAGCGGCACACAGCAGCAATACCACTGTCAGTTGTCAACAACTGTGAACTGTCAACAGTTCGTTTGGCCACAACACACGGCGCAGTCTGAGTGCGCCCACAAATACCTTTACATGTGAAAACCGGACCACAAAAAGACTCAGGTCCCCAGCGCAATATCTGCGTTGTAAACAAATGAAATGAATGGCTCCGATTCCCAACCCCCTCCTTCCAGAGAAAAAAAAAACAGCAGACATAAGCCTGTAATCTTTAGCTGGCCGAACATAAAACATTTTTTTTTTTTTTTAACACAACCTCTGAGCAAATACAAATCGGACTATTCCTGGTCCTGCTGTTGTTTGGAAAAGACAAGCGTGTTGCTAACAACAGAGCTAACACACAAACACAATACCTGTTGGGAGAACACCGAGGGGACAGAGGGAAGGGGAGGGAGGGAGGGAGGGAGGGAAGAGAGAGAAGAAAGCGAAAAGAAGGGGGGAGGGGGAGAGAGGGGGCATTTAAAGGCTTGTACTCACCTAGCGGCTTCCAGGAGTTCGTCCTTCTTGTATTCGCCTAGGTGATTGCAAAAAATCATGGTGTCAGAGGCGGGCAGGAGGAGAGAGGCACAGCAGCAGCAGTACGAAGCCAGAGCCACGGTGAACACAAACACACACACACAAACTCACACGCGCACACACACACACACAGTCACGCTGTCTGTCTCTTACTCTCGCTGAGACACACACACAACCACAACATCCAGTGCTGTTCCCCAGAAACACAAACACAAACACAAACACACACACACACTGAAGGAGCGAGGCTAGCTGCTTCTCTCTCCCTCTGTTTCTCTGTTTTCCCCGCTCCCTCTCTCTCTTCCTCTCTGTGTGTGTGTTAGCAGCGCAGCCTCCTTGTGTCTGAAGCGATGCGCGTGCTGACGTTGGGCAGCCCCTGCGCTCACAGCATCAGCACCATCCCTGCCGTCGCCTTGCCGACACAATGGGCAGGCAGAAGCATCGCACAGTGTAGCAGCAGCAGCAGCGGCAGCATCCTTCCTGCTGCCTCCCCTTTAAACTAAACTAAGCACCAACTCAGTGGCGCTCCGCCAGGGAAGGAAAACAATTAAAAGCTCTCGCATCCGACCGGCAGACCAGCCATCGGCACACATGCATGGCCCTTCTAGCCGTAGACGCACACATATTCACACACACACGCACGCGCAGACAGTAGACATACAGCTCATGGCTCTGGCAATAAACCCCCCTTCCTTACTTCAATCACACACACACACACACACACGCACACACACACACACACACGGCTTCGTCCCACCCCCCACCCCTCTGTGCTTATAGCAGAGCAAACAACAGAGATGGGGGGAGGAGGAGGAGGAGCCGTTGCTGTGGATAGCAGATGATAGAGGATGGGGGGGGGGGGCAAAAATAAATAAATAAATAATAAGCAGATGAGATGATCCCACCCTCCGCCCCTCCCCCTCTCGGCACTCTCGGCCAATCTGAGAGACGGAGCTAATTCAGCTGCCAGCTCCTTCCCCACCCCCACATGTGCTCCGGCTGCCAGGGGAGAGAGAGAGGGAGAGAGGGAGAGAGGGAGAGAAAGGAAGAGGGGGAGAGTGAAAAGATGCACAAAGACGAACAGAGACAGAGAGCGACAGAAAGAGAGAGAAAGGGAATGAAAGAAAGCAAAAGAAGGAATTCATGAAAGAGGTACTGAGAGAGAGAATGGATAAAAAGATGAGAGAAAGAGAGGGAGGGGGAGGGAACAAGAGAGAGCATATCTCTAGATGGATTTGACAGCATGGGGGATTGACGGAGATGAGAGGGAGGGAAATGGCCTACAATAAAAAAGCAAACAACCAAAATGAAAAAGGAGCGACAAAGGAGGGAGAGAGAGAGAAAGAAAAGAGAGAGAGAGAGAGAAAGAGAGAGAGAGAAAGAGAGAGAGAGAGAGAAAACAAACCACAGAGGCTAAAATACTGAAGCGCGAACTGGAGCCGGGGCTTGTTTGTGTGGCGCCTTTTGTCTTGTTTGGTTCACCCCCAGCTGGGTCACAGCAGCCTGCATCGACATGACAGGGCTACTAACATCCCAGGGCCTCATTACACACACACACACACACACACACACACACACACACAGAGGGGGAAGCAACGGGGAGGCACTCATCATGGGGTCCGGCGGTGGACCAAGAGGCCCCACTGACCAAAGCGAGGAAGGGAAGTTTGAGGAATGAAAGGGAGAAAGTGTAAAGGAAAGAGAGAACAGAGAAACACAGAGGGGAGTTCTCGTTCTCTCTCTCTCTAGCTGGCTAGCAGAACGAGCTCTCTGACTGAGAGGTGCTGCCACTAATGGGAGTCAGTTCCTTCAAAGGCTTTGGCAGCAATGATGCATTATTAAAACACAGACACCTCATCGCTGCCCACACCCCTTAACCACCTAAAGGGACCACTCCCTTGTCTCTTTCCAGTGTTGCTCTACCCTCCCCTGCCTCCTCCTCCCCCAGAGACACAAAGAACACACAAACACACACACACACACACATACACACACGCAACTTCATCACAACAGAATAAAACAATCCCATCTCCACATGCCAATCAACTACACTGTAGAAGATCACACTGATGAAGAGGGTGGTTATGGTAAAAGGATGGTTATGGCATGAGGATGGTTATGGCAAGAGGATGGTTATCGCATGAGGATGGTTATCGCATGAGGATGTTATGGTAAAAGGATGGTTATGGTAAAAGGATGGTTATGGCATGAGGATGGTTATGGCATGAGGATGGTTATGGCATGAGGATGGTTATGGCAAGAGGATGGTTATCGCATGAGGATGGTTATCGCATGAGGATGTTATGGTAAAAGGATGATTATGGCATGAGGAAGGTTATGGTGTGAGGAAGGTTATGGCGTAAGGATGGTTATGGGGCACAGGCGAAAAGGCAGCTCTACTGGGGAGACTGCTGGAGAGCAACACAGGCATGGACAGGCTTAGGAAGCAGTGATTTAACAGCCATCATAAATTACAACGGGCCTGACTCCTTTAAGACCTGAGAGGTGCCTGTATTTGTGTGTGTGTGTGTGTGTGTGTGTGTGAGCAAGATCTCAAACTCTAATAGCTAAGGGCAGGGACAAAGAGGACACAAGAAGCATTTTATGAAAACAAAAAAGGATTTAGTCAATATGTGTGTGCGCCACACACACAGAGACACACACAAACACAAACAGAGAATCTTTTTCCTCTTCTGCATCACCATGACCACTCCCCACTGCCACAACCCCACCCCACCCCACCCCTGCACCCCCCGGCCAGATGATATCGCCTGACACTGAGCGGATCTACTGCTTGTGCATTGCTAAGTGACATTATTGACAAAGCGAGGGATTTTTTATTAAGAAAAGAGAGAGAGAGACAGAGAGAGAGAGAGAGAAAGAGAGAGAGAGAGAGAGAGAGAGAGAGAGAAAGAAAGAGGGGAAAAAACAACAGATGGCACAGCCAACAAATCTAGAGGGCTGGGAGGACCATTAATACGCAGGCTGCCAACTTTGCCAGTCCACCCCCCCTAATAGAATCACAGCGCTATTAGCCCTATGCCAGCCGTCGAGGGTCAGGAACGGCAGAGCCGCTCCGCCCTGCCAACGGTGCCCGCTCCCCTCACTCCGGCCAGCCTCCAGCCGCCCGCTATTAACTGCACAGTTCGCGGAGAAGACTCCCCGACTCTCTGGGAACGATTACTGTCGGGGCACATATTTGCCAACGCACTGTATGCTCCCACAGCTGGTAAACAGTATACATGATTCATGGTCAATTGACAAAGCCAGCCGCGTAGCCAGAGGGCAACATTCTGGGCACGTTTACTCAGACAGACTTGCGTGTTGTGCATGCTGTGGTGTGTACGGGTTACATTTGTGCGTGTTTGTGTGAGTGAAAGAAAGAGACAGAGACAGAGACAGACTGTGTATGTGCGTATGTCTGTGCTTATGACTGTGTGAGTGTGAGTGTGAGTGTGTGTGTGTGTGTGTGTGTGTGTGTGTGTGTGTGTGTGTGTGTGTGTGTGTGTGTGTGTGTGAGTGAGTGATAGTGCTGACTGCGAGGGCAGAGAGGGCATCAGTGGTGTTTGAGCGCTGAATCTGGGATAGGCGCTTACATAAGCCCTCACTAAGATGCATGCACATGTCTGATTCCCCCTCCAGAGCAGACCTGCGTTCAAATGTACACTCCTAACTCATTCCCATCAAGTCCAAACACAGGGGCACTTAGGATGACAACATCGCTACAGCGCTACATGAAAACCTGCATTCTATTCTGTGCCATCCTTAGTGACTAATAGCATAATTTGATTTGGTGCGGTCAAATAACTATAAAAGGAGTACCAAGTGCTCACCAAGGGTTGATGTAAGATGATGGTCATGCCTTCTGTTCTACCACAGCGTAGAGTAGATATATAAATCCTGTACAAGGCTTCAGGTGGCAAGAAAAATGGTCACCATGTGCCAACATCTTTTAATTTTGTAGCCATTTCTTTCTCCATTTATTGCCAGTAACAACCGTTCCCCAGGACAATACATTTCATTCTGCAAAATGACACTGAACGTCACACCATGACACAGCTCTACATTAGCGTTTGTATAATTGTGGACAGAAAATTTAAACAAAACAAAAAAAACTTGAGCTTGAGGGACACGTGCCCTTGGGCTGTAGATCTTCCTACATTGATACTGGCCTCTGCTCTCAGCCAGCATACCTATGAAATACCTCAGTAGACACTACATTGGCCAAGTAGTGGATATGGCGGACATGGCGCTGACCCAAAGAACCCATATGGCCATGTTCACCCTCCCACTAGACATGTGACTGCAGGCAGCTAGCAATGAGTGAGGCGGTATATCTCTGTGTGTATGAGCATGGGCATATGAGAATAAGTGAATGTTTCACTTTGTATTGTGTGTGTATATACACACAGGTCAGCACAGCACAGCAACAGCACAGCAACACTCAACCCAGCTCAACTCTGCTCAACACAGACTTACTGACTGAAGCCTGAGTGGAAGAGTTAACACGCGTGCCCTCGACCTGACTCCCCCTCACCCAATGAACGGGGCCAAGGAGGAAGAAGGGAATAGGGAGAAGGAGTGATAGAGAGTGGAGGAAAAGGAGGAGAAGGAGTCGATGAAATCTGGGGACTTCTATCATCTTCAAAGGCTTTGAGATGCACTCAGAATATCAATTCACAAACATCAAAAACGCGAGTTTTTTTTCTTTGCCAATGTTGCTTTTTAAACACCCCTCTAGTCATGTAGTGTTTCATTTCTTGACAAACACTACTGATGGAAAAACTAGAGTTAAGTGTGTACGTGTGTGCACATGTGTGCAGGGGTAAGAGTGTGTATTTGAGTACAGTGTGTTGGGGGGAGAAAGTATATATTAGTGGAGTGAGATAGTGTGTGTGTGCACCGCGAGGATAAGTGTATAAGTGTGGGGGAGTGAGTGTGTGTATATCTTTGCATACGTGTGTGAAGGGGTGAGTGTGTTTATGTGGAAGCGTATGTCTATGCGTGAGGGGGTTACTAACTGTGTGTCTTGGGCTGTGTGTGCGTGTGTGTGCGTGTGTGCATGTGTGCGTGTGTGTGTGTGTGTGTGTGTGCGTGTGTGCGTGTGTGCGTGTGTGTGTGTGTGTGTGTGTGTGTGTGCGTGTGTGCGTGTGTGTGTGTGCGTGTGTGCATGTGTGTGTGTGCGTGTGTGCATGTGTGCATGTGTGTGTGTGCGTGTGTGCATGTGTGCATGTGTGTGCGCATGTGTGTGTGTGTGCGTGTGTCTGATTAAAGAGGCACTTGGCACTTCTGAGTTTATCTGCTGCTGCTTCCTCCGCTGTCTGAGTGTTCCCTGCACACAGCCTCAGGTGGCAACGGCAGGCCTGCCCTGATTCCACCCTCATGCAAAAAGATGAGTGAATTAAGAGACCTGTGGAGAGCTGACAGCGCCGTCGACAGATGAAGCAGAATAAAGCAGCGGGCTGCACAGAGACAACCGCAAACACTCGCTGGTACCAGTGGATGCAGCAAACTCCTGTCCAGAGCCAAGACAATTTTCTCCTTCGTAAACATACAACCACTTTTATTTTCGCCATCATTGTATCATAATCACCATAGCCTATTTAAGGCGGCGGCGGGGGGGGGGGGGGGTTGTATGAGATAAGAATTAAGACATCCCTCTGCAGATGATGATAATGCAGAAAACTGCTGCATTATTGCGTTCATTTTTGTATGGCTGTCTTGCTTTATTTCCTCGAGCTGCTGCACACCACTGAAGTGCCATATCTTAATTAGCAGGGCTCCAGAGCGGAACGCGGAAGGCTCGCCGCTGGCCTCGCCGAGAGGAGGGGGGGGCAAAGCCTAGAGGCCTTTCCCAGCCGAGGGCACTCCATCTGGGACACGACCCCGATCTTGCGCCGGCCGCTCGGGCCCTCCCTAGTGACTCCGGAACATCATTAAAGGCAGCAGGGTTCATCTCGGCGGCCAAAAGACCACAAGTGCCCAGGGGCCACTCGAAAAAAAAGAGGGACTTGATTAACTTCCGGACCAATACGGATCCCATTTGCAGCAGATAACAAAAAACAACTAGGCTAAAGCCTGCAGTTGTGACTTTGTTTAGCTGAGGATTTTTGTTTGCTGTACTTTCACCCCAATTAAGACTTTTTTTCTTTCTTTCTTTTTTTTTGAAAACACCAAGTCCCATATTAGGGGACCAACTGCATCCCAAGCAATTTCACGCATTTTGATCCCGTCTTGCCCCCACGGTCACAACTGTCATATAATTACAATAAATTTCATTAGGAGGGAAGTTAGCTTGCATATAATACAGCCAGTATTACCACCAGAGAGTGATCCTACTGATTCGCTGATTTCCGGAAGATTCTCTCTGGTCATTAATGCAGGCTAATGCCTGCCTCGCCGTCTACCAGTCTCCCTGGCTTTTGCAGTAGCATATCTGTCTAGCCAGTGTCTCTGGTTTATGACAGCTCCCCCACACAATTCCGTGTTGCGGAGGAAAAGGAATCATAAAAAAGTAATGTACATGTGGTGGTGGTGGTGAAGCGAACTCGTTGGCTTCCTGACAGCTCCCCAGCTGAAATAAGAGCAGCTCACCTCTCCAGTACGGGGCACAGCAATTACAGCAGAAAGAAGAATGTGGGCAGCCTGCAGTTCAGACAATAGATGTTCAAACACACAGACACAGTGACAGATGGACAGACGGATGGACAGACAGAGAGAGAGGCAGATACACACACCCTCGTACTGAAAGAGCTATTTAACCAATTGCGTTCCTAAGAGGATTATTAGATCAAAATTGGAGTATTTCTAGATAAAGGATGTTTTGGGGACAAAGGGATAAACATCCCTGTTCTCTTCTATCCATGTTGGGTAACATTTGACAACAATGATACCAAATGTATCTGACAGAAATACTGCCCTATTGACCTTCGCATAAAAGGATCGTCTATTCAAATGAACTGAAGTTGTTGTTGTTATACACTAGGCGAGGGAGAACTAAAGGCTTCCGCCTAATCTCCAGCTGGCTCACCTGCACAGGAAAAGGGCAAGACAGGAGGCTGTTGCGCCCGGAGAGTGCTCTCCATGGCAGCGTAGGGGAAGAAGATGGATGGAGCCTCTGAATGGGCCTGAAGGCCCGATGATTGCTTCACAGGGAGCGCAATTTAGACAAACACCCTGGACCTCCAGTTAGGGGTCAGCGACTCCAAATGGGAAAGTTCTGGGTTGTGCTGCCGACCACTGGAGCGAGAAGCCGGAACACGGAGAGTCTGTCTCTGACAACCAACCTCATAAGAGACCGGCGGAGTGTCTCTCTGGCTCAGCCCTTTTTAAAGGGAGCCACGGGAGCAGCCAAAGACCTTTTCTTGGGGTCACTTCCTTTCCATACCTAATGGAAGTCACCTGATCACCATCAGCACAAATGATCACCTAAATCGGATGTGTTCAGGAGCAGTAGGATAGGGAGAGATGGGATACATACAGTAAAGAGGTCCTCCAGGACGATGATAAGAGAAACACCAGATGAGGAACTTAGTGTAATAACTTGGGCAGCAGTCTGGTGGAACAGTACAAAGATCAACTTGGTGTCTGACTTTTGTCCCTTTTGCTACGTTCCTTTTCAAACAAAAGTTTGTTGCTCTTTGGGCCCCATATGATGTTTGCATGAAAGTGGCAGAACACAAACCATCAAAGGCTGCTCCCCAAGAACACAGAATGTCAGCAGACTGCTTAACCAGCAAAAAATCTGATTTAAATAACACGCAGTTCTTCAAAACTGATTTGTCCTCTCAGCGCCAGTGGTAAATGGTCTGACAGGTGGACCGACATTCCAGGAGACAGCTGGGGCAGGTAGCCTTGGCTAGTGTCCTGCATAAACACCTCGGCGACTGGGCAAACATTGTTTTCCTCTTTCCCCCAGCGCTTCATCCGCTGGCTCCGGAGAGTGTTGCGGGGAAACAGATGGCCATTACATGAAGACAAATGTACTTGCTTGCTAAAGCGTGCCCGTGTTTGTGCTCGTGGGCGCCAACCCAAAGTTTACCCGAGCGCCTCTCGTTGAGGGGCCTGCACAGTGGAACAACCTCCCAATCTGATGAGCTCGTCCAACAACATAGCCATCAAACCCTCCTTGCTGTGTTTCAGGGACTCCCAATGACTATGAAAACATAAAGTCTCTACTGGGTGGAGTTGGTACTGCTGTAGTCCATTGCGATGCTCCCTCTTCTGAGATGACGACACGTAGTTTTAACAAAGCTCTATACTGCTGACTGCAACACAATACTCTTAACAATACATAGTGCAGCTTAAGCACCAACCGGGCGCCATGTCAGAGTTACTTTACTTCCTGTAGGCGTGCCACAAACAGACACATAGACAGAGAGAAAGCCCTCTAATGAAAACATGACCATGTGCATTACAATAATAGGCTACTCTAGTGAGTCTTTAAATACCCATGTGCGCTCCCCTAAACAACTACTCTAATTCAAACTTGAGCAGTCTCAAAGTGAACCAGAGTCCACAGAAGCCTGCTCTTTTGCTCCCTCCCCTTCCCTTCTAGATTCCTGCTGACTGGGGTAGCCCCATCAGCGAGCTCATTATTTTGTCCTGTGTGTGTGTGTGTGTGTGTGTGTGTGTGTGCGCCCCCCTGTATGTGCCCACCGCATCCCAGCCCTGACTACCATCCCTCTCACAGGCCGCTCAGCCATGTGTAAAACTAGGCAATTACAGGCGGATGATAATGGCCACCAAGGGCAACAGATAGCACAGGAAGATGAATCACTTTCCTTTCCATCAGAGGGACTGGAGGAAAACATCAGCGAGAGAGACGGAAAGAGACAGGTAGATAGATAAAGGGAACAAAAGAAAAGTGAAATGGAGAAAAAGAGAGAGAACACAAAGACCTAATGGATATAGAACAAAGACAAGAAAAAGAGACAGAAAGAAAGGACAGAAAGACTGTAAGAAAGACAGAAAAGGACAAGAAAGGTGATGAAAGAGGTGACAAGAGAGGTTTATGAAAAGAGTGAAACCAAGAGCGGTGGAGACAAAAGTAGGAGGCCCTGTTTGGAGGAGTCAAGCTCTCTGGCCCGCTCTCACCATCTCTGATCCGTCACTGGGAAGGGTGTCAGCAGGCTGGTTACCTCCATCAGTGCACCCGTCTGCTGCTCTTGGCACCAGGGCCAGGCTGAACGAGAGGGGTGGAGAGGAGAGGTGGAGAGAAGGGTAAAGTAGAAGAGAGAAGAGGAGAGAGGGGGATAGAAGGGTAAAGTAGAAGAGGAGAGGAGAGGTGGAGAGAAGGGTAAAGTAGAAGAGAGAAGAGGAGAGAGGGGGATAGAAGGGTAAAGTACAAGAGAGAAGAGGAGAGAGGAGATAGAAGGGTAAAGTACAATGAGGAGAGGAAAGAGGGGGATAGAAGGGTAAAGTAGAAGAGAGGAGAGGAAAGAGGAGGATAGAAGAGAGAAGTGGAGGAAAGGATGGAGAAGAGTAGATGGTTGAAATGCAAAGGAAATGAGAAGGCGGGAGAAAGAGAAGCATAGAGAGTAGGGGAGAGGAAAGATGGTGTGAGGAGGAGAGGAGAAGAGAAGAGAGCTGGTGTGAGAGGAAGAGAGGAGAAGAAAGATGGTGTGAGGAGAGCAAAGTAGAAGTGGAAAGATGGTGAGAGGAGAAGAGCAGAAGAGAGGAAAGATGGAGAAGGCTACAACAGCAGGCAGGCGGGAAAAATGACTCCCCACGACCAGGCATCTGCACGTTCTCATGGCAACCGCATGAGTGACGGCAGGGGCGATGAAGATGGATGAGAGCACGGAGGGCTAAAATCTCAGCGCTCCGCGGATTCATCAGCCGCCCAATCGAACGACAGCCGCCAGAGCCACGGCCTGTAATCAATGGGCTGTCAGAATGGAGGACAGCAACAAATCAGCCACCGACAGATAAATAACATTAGACACACCTACAGACAGAGCAAGACTCTCACAAATATTAAGTGGTGTAGTCACTGGTTGCTAAAGTCAATGCTGCAGACTCTTTAGGGCCATCCGGAAAACTGAAGACTGTGATAATTCCGAGGCAATTCCAAGAAAACATGTTTGATTGAAACAGAATCATGTGCCAAAGAATCTTTTGTTTTTCATTAAAGAACATTGATTTCGATTGCCCTATCTGAACTTCAGCAACCCTCTCCCCGCAAGAGACACACACAGACACACACACGCAGACACAGAAGCAGCCCAACACCTGCTTCCCCACAGCTGGTAGCACTCGGCTCAGGTTCAGGTCGCTCGCGTCCGAGCACAAGCATTACATTTAGGTGCAAAAACAAATGTCGAATGACTGTTAATTTCACTGAAAATACAGGTGAGTCATAAGGTTTCTGATGACGTTAATGCTTGAAAAAAAAAAAAAAAAAACATTTGGCGCCGTTTGATCGTTTTTACTGAGGAGATTCAGAGGGGATTCAAATTAGGAAAGACAAGGCTTTCTCCAGTCACAGGGAAGGTGGGGGGGTTAGCAAGGGAGGGAGATGAGGGGCTCTGTCACTTTCAAGCCCGGCATTGAAAATTGTCCGAGACGGGAGTCTTCTTTTGGCCTGACAGGCTTTAGCTGCGTGACACAAAGGACAGGCCAAAACTCCACCTGGCTCCAGAGATTAGAGCTGCTGGGTGTGTGTGTGTGTGTGTGTGTGTGTGTGTGTGTGTGTGTGTGTGTGTGTGTGTGTGAGAGAGAAAGAGTGAATCTATGAGAGTATGTGTGTGTCCGTGTGTGTATTTGATGAGAGAATCAGCTAGACACTCTACATTCCCATCTTCACATCCCTCAATCTCTCCTTCAATCTCTCACATTCTCTCTATCCCTCGCTCGCACACAGATCCAAAATACGCAAACATAAACACAAGCTTCGTGTGTCTCCAGCGCTGTTGTGGGTGTCTCGCCCACCGTCCCCAACAGTAATCATAATCACAGCACAGCACAGCACACAAACGACACTCCCCCAACGGCCTGTAATATAGCTGCAACACGGGCATGCAAAAAGGGATTATGTTTTTCCCTGCAATAAGAGGTTTATCCTCCTCATGCAGGGTATAAGAGGAGACTTTGCTGATCTGGGGTGGGGTGGGGGGGGGTGGGGGGGTTGTGTGTGCTGGTGGTGGCAGTGGCAGGGGCAAGGTTGGGCGGTGTGGGGTGGTGTGGGATCTGGATGAAAGGGAGAAAGCAAAGGTGCAGAAAATCTGCTCTAAGGAGAATAGGAAGGGGAATTAATAATGGGACGGTGGGGGTGGATTGGAGTGAATTGGCGTTTGGTAAAGTCCCCGTGTATGTTCGCGGCGCTTTGTGGCAGGGTGAACTCATCTGGCCGGATGAATGAGCAGACACTAATCCAACAGGCCCGTTTGTTAGGAGGGGAATAATACGGCAAGGTAAGCGGGGCCCGTTATCCAGCGCAGCCTATTCACAGCCAACTTCTTCTAATCATTAACACACACACACAGTCAAACACACAGACAGACAGACAGACAGACAGACAGACACACACACAGACACACACACACACACACTTCTCTCACTCCTCTACTAACCCCCTCTCTCTCACCCCTTCTCCCCACCCCTTCTTCCCTCTCACCTCTTTCTCTTCTATTTTCCATAGCCCTCCAATCTTTCCTTGTTCTATTGCCCCCCCACGCCTTTTCTCACCCTTCCCTCCCCTTCCCTTTAACACAAAGTTCCTCAATCACAAGCCATGGAGATGGGTGAGGGGCATCCAGGCTGGCACCACTCTGGGCATTGGCAGTCATGGGCACAGAGGGCTCATTGACACTCACCACTGCTTTGTGAGCAGCTTACAGCGCAATAGGTGAGAATATGCCCTAGGTGGGGGTGGGCTGGGGTTGGCAAGCACTCGTGCCAGTTTGCACAGAGGGCGCCAAGCGCCCAGTCCGGCTCAGTAATGCCCTGTACTTCTCCCGTGACGACCTAAATGTGTTTGGCAGCCTCAAGCACCTCCAATTTCCTTCCTGTGATCACCCGAGCGTCTCCTAAACCCCACCTCTGATTGGACAACCCCAAAAAGACTTGCCTCAATCTGAATAACTTCCTGAATCCAACTACCTGCCTGTACTGTAACTAGGATAATGAAACAGTTCTTATATCAACAGATCTTGAGGTTAGACATGTAGGCAATGCTGAATTCAGCTGAGGAAATTTCAATAGATGGTTCTGGGAAAAGTTTCTTGAAAAAATCTCTTAAATGCATAACATATCTACAAAGGCAAAAGATTAAGGTCTGTACAGATAATGGCCATTATGTTCCCAGCAGCAGTCTTCCTTCCACACACACAGTACAAACACAAACAAATACACAACCCACATACAAACATTCCCACTGGGGGGCACTGTGATCCCCATTGCCATGCCAACACAGAGCTTCCGCACAGCATACACTCCATCTCTCTCCGCGTGCGCGCACACACACACACACACACACACACACACACACACACACACACACACACACACACACACACACACACACACACACACACACACACACACACACACACACACACACACACACACACACACACACACACACACACACACACACACACACACACACACACACACACACACACACACACACACACACTCTAAGGCTTATGATATCTGCTCCCGGGGCAATTAGCTCTGTGTGCCGCTAGAAAAAGAACTCTCACTAGGGAGCAGAGACTTTAAAGACTTGAACCTGACTGAGCCTGCACCACACGCAGCCCTGCATTAGATGCCTCTCTTCCCCTCGCAGGTCTCAAAGGTCCGGCCCAGAGCCATGGTGCTCCCTTTGGAGACGGAGGAGCCAAGGGACGAGCCCTGCACACTAATATCCACTCTCCCAAAGAAACTCTCACACACACACACACACAAACCTGGGTTCTTTTCTGTCGTAAGCACACAAACGTCCGTGGAAATCTATTACTGAAGCAGAGCTAATCAGAACAGCAATAAAAGGTAGGAATTGGGAATGAAAAAAAAAAAACCTCAAAAAAATTACCCTCAAGCCACAGCGCAGAATTAGCCAGGGGAAATTGGAAAGCGTTCCCTAAAAGAACGCTTGTCACCTGAATCAATAGTCTATCTCTTTGCATCATTCATGTGAGACCCTCCTTACAATGCCAAAGGTATGAGAGGGAGGGGGGACTGTGCTCGGATTCCTAATGTGAAGTGTCGCCCCGGCTTGCTGAAGAGCAATATTCTTTGGAGATAAAGAGCCAATGGAACAGAAAGAAGAAAAGGAAATAATAAACGTTCAAATTTAAGGAATGAGATTCCTTCCTTCTCACCCCACCCCACCCTCATTTGTGCGGCGAGAATTGTAAATGCTTTCAGTTCTGCCGACGTGTGCGGCGTGTTGACTCCTAATGCTCGCAGTGGCCTGCTTCTTGACCTTGAAGGCGCCCTCTCTACGGTTAAATACATCTTTGATGAAGTGGCCGTTAAATGGGAGGCAACATGTCAGACAGAGCTTATTACCTCAGAGTGGGCCCCACTCACGGCAACTGCAGGCTTGATTACAAGCTCTTCCTCAGACCACTGTCCGAGCTAAGAGCATCGATCCAACCTTGCATCCCCCAATCCACACGAAAACACAAACCTCCCTAACCAAACCTCTCCCTTGCCAGAACACAGCATGCAAGCTCCTGCATACCATTAAGTGAGGTAATTAATTGGAGTTAATGTTGCCTAAGATATCCCTTTTTTCCCGAAGAAATGGCTCTTCCATGGACGGCTATTAAAAACAGACCTGAAGAGTGCCTCATCAGCAAGTTTAAATGAGTTTTTAAGTGAGGGCACGAAAAAAAAAGGAAATGTGGTTTTATCTGATCAACGAGGTGAAAAAGCAGAGCAGAACGATGAAGCGATTCGAGAGTGGGCGGAAAGCGTCATTGAACATTTCTCTTAGCGTAAACTGGCCATGTAAGAGTGAACTGTGTCGAGCTCCAGTGCCGACAGGTATGGATGTGTGAAGCAGTGGAGGACAAAATAGGCCGTTATCAGCTTGTGGCCGAGGCCAAATTCAAGGGCAATCCAACGATGCTACTATAATCTTTTATTAAAACCGGAGTGCTCTGAATAGTTCACTAAACATTCAGCCAAAGGGCTATCTAATTAGCAAAACAAATACCAATGGTCAGAAAAGTTTTTAATGGTGACAATTAGCTTGGCTAAACTCAAAAGCTACATAAACATACATCTTGATTACTCACTGCAGTTATTAATGACTGCCATCGCTCTGGCTATACAGTAGCTATAACTCTAACTTGTTACGGTTTGTACGGATATCTGTACACACCCGGCGCATTGTACAGTACTTATGCCTTCAAAACTCAGAAAACACAGATCCAGGACAGATCTGACAGAAAAGGCAGTTCCAATTCTACACCAGACCGACATTTTTAGACCTTGCCCAACTATACATGGTGGAGTAATACCCACTTTTCAAACCTAAGGACTAGTTAATCCGTCGTACTGACTAGCATGTCATAAGAGGATATGAAAAACCTACACAGGGGATAAATTATTCAATAATAAACAGTCTGCCTTGGATGCGGCAGCAACATATGGACTGAAAGAAGATCCTGCTCCATTGCCTTCGTCATGCTGCCAAAATAGCCGCTGATCAATGGCTAGCGTCTCCACCGGAGTGCGACAGCCACTTTATTTATTTCAGAGTTCCATCGGAAACTCGAGAGCCACACCACACTCCACCAGAGTGCTAAAAATAGAGGGACACCTGAATGCCTCTCATATCCTTGAAGACCAATTAATAAAAACTTTAATATGTTGTGAAATATACAATGAATTTAAGTAAATTCGCGAACAATTGCTCCCTGAGGAGTTGTTTTTATTAGTCCTTTAGGGTGGATTAAGCATCAATAAATGTTAAAAGCCCACTGAATGGGTGAATGCTTGATAATAATGATTCTTATCTTCAACTCAGAGACGTCCACATTAATATTGCAAATTGTACTTAAAGGTGCTCTAAGCCAGTGGTTCTCAAATGGGGGTACGTGAAAGCACTCCAGGGGGTATGTGAGATTTTAAAATATACATACATATATTGATATTTATCAGTTCCAAAGTTCAATAAATTAGACACTGATGGCACAGTGCTCTGTTTTAAGTCTTTTTTCTCAACTAAAAATGCTGCACTGGTTGGGGGGTGCTAAAAAATATTTCACAGGGGGAACATCACTGAAAAAAGGTTGAGAACCACTGCTCTAAGCGATGCAGGGGAATGTCACTGCTGTTGACTTTCAAACAAAACAGAGAGCTAGCTCGCTACTTCCTCACCCTCCCTCTCGTGCTGCTCCCGTGCAACTGAAACTCTTCTAAACGTGCATCTCGTCTGTGATTTGCTGGAACAGTTTGTTATGTTTTTATGGGCTAGGTTTGCACAGGTTGTTTTTGTTGCCGTTTTTGGAGCCTGGGCTGTCCACAGAGATCATGTTTCTTTACACTGTATTCAGGATACAGACAGCTAGCGATTGGTTAGGTGATGTTTGCAGTAAGTGACATAAAATGTTTTAGCCTAAATAACGTGTGGCATCGCTTAGAGCATCTTTTAAAAGACAGGATTTCCTGGTGTTCAGGAAAGTTCCAGGAGGATTAGAAGCATGAGAAGCCTTCTTGAAAACACATGGGCAACACCTGCCTCTCCCCCCCCATACAAGAAGATTGTCTGGGTAGTCTGGCTACTGTTTGGGTCAATCAGATGATGGTGTATGACCACTGGCAATTTTTATAAACATGTATTCCAGAAGCAATGTACCAGACAGGGGTATCGAATCGGCTGGTCAAAGTCCATCTCTCCACTAGGAAGCCTATCCTTCTGGCTAGAGGTCACGGATGGAGTTGGGGCGATCGTGGTCAAGGTCCCACACAACAGACTGCGGAGCAGACAAGGCTGGCACCGGTGGGTGGTTAGTGATTCAGCAGAGGCAGTGCATCGTTAGCCCTCTGGATGCCTTCGGAATATCTGAACAGTTTTGCTGTGTCCATGGTAAACAATTAGCAAAGTCCCCTAAGCAAACGTGCCTCTCGTAGTGTTAAATTTACGAGCTACCACATCCATTATTTGTCCTGACAATGTTGCACTTAACAAAAATCAATGCATTATTTAATGCATTTCAAATCAATTCTTCACCACAATTTGATCAGTCTTCTTGCTAAATACATAGGGGATACATAATACATAAGTAGTCATTTTGATGACAACTTCTACTTTTCTGAGATAATGCCTTCTCTGACACACCAGAAAGGTATTAGGGAACAAAGTCAACGCCCAGATCAATGTCTTCATTTAATAAAAAATCTTTTGTGCAAAGGCTAAGCTGCTAAATAATGCAATGACTACTTAGAATTTGCCTTAAATCTTATCAAGTGGAAAATAAGACACTTCGGAGTAGAGAGAAACAGACCGAGCCGAGCATCAGACACCCCGAGGAGACTGGCTGCTCCAATAAGCCCCCATATCGACTGTCATTTGCCATAAGTAAGAGGAGAGCGAACAAAGCACTACTTTGTTTATATAATAGCTCAACCGACTCCTCCACATTGTTTTGCGAGGCTGAGGAGAGATGTGCCGTGCCAATGTTTAAGGCCGTCGAGAGAGAAGAAAACAGCAAGGCTCTTTTTCCTTCCCCCAAGGCATTTTTACCTCACAGAGAAAAGAAAGTTGGAATCAATAAGTTATGCATCCCTTTCTGATTTCTTCCAAGAGGAGGGAGAGGGGTGGGGGGTTGGTTTGGTTGGAGGATGGAGGACAGATATTTATTATTCCGTACCAACTGTCATGTTCCCTGCTAGCTGCTTTTTAGGATAGTAAAAGAGAGAACAAAATAACAACAACTCAAGACTCGAGAGAAGTAAAGCTATGCAGATGCCACTTTGCTGCTTGCTCTGACATGTCCCTGGCTTTCACCGATCACATCCTCCTGATGAAGGACACGGCATGTCAACTCTCTGTGTCAACAACACAGCATTTATAGAGCAGCCGAGTTCACCAGTGATCCACCGAGGGGACTAATACCAAACACAGCCACCTTATCTTTAATTTATGCACTGGCTGTGGGTAGATGTGGTCACAGCGGCGGCAGTGACTGCCATTGCTCCTGTGTGATGTTTATATGCAGTTAGCGGCTCTCTCGTGGCTTTGATGGCGCATCTTGTTGACTTGTAATGAGGAAGCCAAAGCCTGTTGCCACGGTAATGTGGAGCGCCATCATTATAGGGACACGCTGTCATCCTCCAGCACGAACACGGGGACAGATGAGATGAATGTTTCCTCTTAAGAGTCATGACACACACACACACACACACACACACACACACACACACACACACACACACACACACACACACACACACACACACACACACACACACACACACACACACACACACACACACACACACACACACACACACACACACACACACACACACACACACACACACACACACACACACACAGTCATATCTGGTCATATCTGACTCAAAATGACAAGGGGATTGAGTCATAGTCTGTGTTTACATTCAGGGATTTAAAATGCCAGCGCTGTTTATTGAAGGTTGGATGAGTGCCTGATTTACTTTGAGGGTCGAGGCCAGAAGGCTCCTTTAAAGAAGGTGAAAAGTTAATATTTATAAAAAACTAGCACCATTTTAATTATGCCATTTAAATTTAACTGGAGCTGTTATCCTAGTTCCTTTTTCTCCCCTTGAGGTAATTGCACACTGCAGAAAAATTAATGTAACACCACATAAACGAAACAACATATTTCAGATGCTGACACTCATTAATTTTCATAATGACCTCAAACATAGAGCACATACTCTCCAACAGAACAAATAAATCTTGTACATATGCCATTCAGGTGACAGGATTATAGCAGCTGAGGAGGTGGAAGGCTTTAATCAGTGGCACTCAACCAGCGCTGGACGTTTCCTGGCCAGTACGAGGCGTGTTATTGATGAGATGCTCGCACAATTAATCTTTTCACCCCAACGCTGCCCATCAGCAGGTGCTGTCGATTATTTCCCCCCCAGCTTTGCCCCCGGCTGGTGGGCTTAAATAACAGCCCTGAAATGCGGCGGCTCGTGCCATCATTGCGTGGCACCATGCATGGGCACCATCGGAGTGAAATTAAGGTATGGCTCTGTGCTTGCTATGACAGGACCTCAGATGAATCACACATCTGTGCATCTAGTGAAGCATGGGGAGATGGAGGGAGGGAGGGCCATTTAAAAAGGTGGCGATGGCTCCCGCTGGGCTGAAATAACAACAAGCTCTCGCTCAAAAACACTCTCATATCCTTTACAGCGGGACTACTGCAGTCGGTGAAGACGGATCAGGCCAATTTGCAAGACAATAAAAAAAAAAAGATGGCCCCCATCTTCCTCCATTTTATGAAATATTGAAAGCCGAAACACTGTCTTATGACTTATTAATAGTGTATGCACATTCAAGGCTTCATTGTGTTCCTATCAATGTCCTGCCACAGAAAAATGATATTGAGTTAACACAGAGGACGTTGAGCAAGGACATTAACAATGGATATGGGAGGGCTCCTCTGTTATAAACGCGACTCAAAATGAACAAGGGGTGACTAGTGTGATTAAAATATTAATGATCTTTAGTGAGTGTGAGCGGGGAGGAAGTACACGAAGAGCATATCTACAGACAACAGTGCACCCTGGGAACCTGAAACATGGGAGGGGGGAGGATCTGTGCCCAAGGAGAAACTGCTCCATGATTCGCACACATGACACGGCGTTCACCTCACACCTAATTATGCATATCTATGCAAATGCATGTATGGCACATATCTACCGGAGGCTACCAGGAAGCTTTTGAGAATCACACTCCACATTAAGCACATGCTTAAGCATGGGGTTCACCAACAGCTATGGCTTTTTCTAAACACCACGCCATGGGGAGGATTCCTCTGAAGACTTGTCTGCGTGCCAGACGAATCTGCAATATTCCGACTGCCTTCTCTGGCATGTGGAAGCTCATGATGGGTGGGCTGAGCATCTGGTCTGCCTTCCATCCTTGGACAGCCATGGACAGAACAAGTATCTGCTGAGGAAAAACTGGAAAAGAAATGCTGCCCCTGCGGTTACAATGAGCCATCATTTTGAGCTATTTGTCTGAGAGGATCTGAAGAAGATGCCAATGAGATCCGACATACTGCGATTTTTTTTTCAGGGTTCTTTCGGCCAGACTCCGGACTGGCTCCCAAAAACGCTGGCCGTGATGAGGCTTGCTGACATTTTACTGAAGGGAGCACTTAAATTGCAAATGAGCGGTTATGACAAAAACATAAATCTCTTGGACGTGGCTCAGTTCGGAGAGACAGCGAGATTTAATGGTCAAACTTTTCATCCTTGACCCTGGCAGGCAGAGTGCCCAACTCATCTTCTAGATAGGGACAGATTTAAGGGTCTAAAAGTGATGGCAGGGGAAAACTTATCAGAGAAGCTAAAGCCGCTGGTCGTAGATCACATGTTGTTACACGACCCCAGAATACCTACCGTTACTTGCTCTCTAATGAGTTATGCGTCTGACGCCCCACCACAGTAGGAGAGTACACAAAAGAGGGCATCTGTGTCCCAGCAGAAGCTTTAATCTATTATTTGAAATAGGGAAAAGTGCTTCAAAGACAGTGCCACAGGTAACTTTGCCACCTAAAAAGGCACTGGGTCTTTCTTTTTCGATGGCTAAATACATTTTGCATTGTATGTTTTCATAACATTTTTGTAGCTTCCACTGGATGGAATAGCTGATGGTATTGAAATAAAAGTATGAAGACATCATCCGTATTAAATAATGAGAACAATCTATTCTTATAAGTCTTTGCTTTTTCGTGATTGGCTCTGGTTCAGCAGAGAAGGGCTGAATAAGGGTTTGTCTTCTGAGAGGTCGAGTAGGAGGGGAGGTTCACAGGAAAATGCCCTTTGGTGGTGACACTTGAACAGGGGATGAAAAGTGCCACAAATCTCTCAACAGGGGAGAAAAGCATCCCCTCCACTCACGGATGACGGCGTCCGTGTTTGTTTCTATTGCACCGCATCTTCCAATTAAGCCTACTGATTTAAAAAGCGTGCGGTAGATTTAATTAAAAGATTGAAGCGTTACTCCAAAGGGGGCTGCAGAGAGTGCACTTCGACGAGGGAGGCAGATCCATTATTACTTGCTCGCCGCCTACCTCCCATAAAACAATGGGCAAAAAAAATAAACCCCTCTCTCTCTGTCTCTCTCTCTCTCTCTCTCTGTCTCTCTCTAATGCAGAGATTGTACTTGTCTGGCCACCATTTCGGATTCTGGGGGTGAATTTCAAAGCGCACAGAGCTTGAAATTGAAATCAGCCCAGACCAACTGCAATCTGCAAGGGCCATAATAATGAAATAGTGCCTTATTACGGTTTCATTAAATCATAATGAAGTCGTCGAGAAACGAAGCAGCCTTGGCCTACTCGCAGCGGCTGCCGTTCTGCTGAGCAACTTCTGTCGTTCAACATTTAGGAGATTTGTTGGAAGCGAGGGTAACTTGTTTGCCGTGGAACTTTCTTTCTGGCTCTCCAAAGTCTCCTCTGTAGGCTAGGGGGCACAAGAGGGGAAGCAGTAGCCTGAGAGCCTGGAGCCCTATTGGCCTTTGGGTTTTAGCAGAAACGGAACAGAATGTTTCTCGCAGTCTTAAGACAGTGTGCAGGAATTTCGCACACTCCTGAAAAATGCATCCTCAGAAACGCAAGGAGCCCGGGCCTTTCTCCCATAGAGAATTGCATCTCAGGGCAGACGTGCTTAGGCTAAACAGTCATTTTTCTCAGGCCCCCTCAAGAACCCCCTGGCAATCAGAAAATACAGGGGGCTTGTTTTTTTTTTTTATGCAGAGGCTTGACTAAACATGCATCGCTAGGGAAAAACAGTAACAAGCAATTCCTTTTAGTGTAGTTTTAATTTATTCTGATACTTTGTTATTCACAACACAGCAAGCCGTCATAATGAACAGAGTACTATTCAGATGCTCAAAGTGACTGGCACAAAAGCCTCTAGACAATATGCATGCAGCTTGTAGTATCTGTAAGCATCGGCAAAAGCTAATGATATGTTAGGTAGTGAATTCTTGAATCACAAAGACCAAGTCTACACACTGCTGTTGATGTGTGACAACCTACTCTCTCTCTCCTTAGTGATTTGAGTGCTGACATATTTAAAGGTTAGGATGTTAATGATAATGTCTTGTACGCCTGATTTTCGGTTGCTGACAAACAAAAGAACAGCATCTGTGCTAGTACATCCTTCTTTTCAGGGAACTGCTCGTAACCATAAAGTGGCATATAGGTCATCACCACAACTCCTGGAAACTGTCAAGAAACCCATTAGACATTGGGACTTTCATATTTTCTGCTGTGACCTTTTCATAAAATCTCCCAACCTTCAGTCTCTGGTGCTGGTTGGCTCTTATGAATGTGGTCATTTCCCATTCATTCAACCCCATTCACATCACACCAATCTAGCAATCAAAGCTAGCTATTATTTTGTGCCATTATTATGGTATAGCCTTGGCATCTATTATACTAAGACTTTTTTAATTAAAAATTTCCATCCCTTGCAGTGGAAAATGGGCTGCCTCTAGTTTAACATTATTAAGTTGTAATGACAAAGAAAATATTTTAAAAGTGCACTGGCATTTTAGATGTCCTGCCCAAGTCTTCCTAACCTTGATATGCCATGAGGTATTTGACAAAATAAATGACCGATGCAGTTATTGGCAAGCTTCTTGCCAGGCTGCCAGACATGACATGGATTGCTCGCTCTCCAACCATCCTCAAATGATTTGCTGACTGACACGGCCCAAGCTGTATCACACATGAATGACTGCTGCATCTTGTGCTAAGCATCAGAAGCACATTAACGCTCTCCTCCCCTCAAGCTCCCTTTTGCACCATTTAAATTAGCTGGCAAGAGGTGCCAATTACCTCCAGTAACCTTCCTCTGTCATTCACAGGGATACATACAAGTTTCAGGTGCGTTCTCCCTCAGAGTAAAAAAAACAAAACAGCTAAAACGAACAGAGGAGGCTGCAAATTACCCCGAGGGACACGCAGCTGCGTGAAACAGATGAGATGGAGGGGGGTATGTGTGAGAGAGAGAGAGAGAGAGAGAGAGAGAGAGAGAGAAGCAGATAGGGAGGCTGAAAGATATAAAGATATGCAAAATATCTGGTGGCAAACTTGAGAGCACTTCAGCGTAACTTCTATCTCTCCATCTATTTATTTATCCCCCCTCCCATCCTGCACACACACACACACGCACACGCACACGCACACACAGTTCCTTCCTCCCAAGCCTCATCGCTCCCTGATCTCTTTGCTCGCTCTCTGATCGGCAGCCAAACCCACCAAATGCATGCTCCACTTCCCCGTCAAATTAAAATGGCTCGAAAAACATACCATAATCTTGTTTAGATTCCACTTGTACACAAATTAATTTTGAATCATGCGGAAAAAAAGATACAACAGGGGGAAATAAAAGCTAGTAGCTCGAATGTGCTTAAGTCTCAGTACACGTGATGAGACGATAAGGATGTTTGTGGGGATGAGGGTACCGTTTGGTTAAGGCAGGTTCCGTCCAACAAAAGACTCACCAGGGGACCTCAACAGCCAGCTGTTTATCCAGGCATGTTTTAATTCTAATTAGCTATGGATAACATGTTGGCTCTAGGCTCTCTCCCCAAAAAATACAGCATATGTGTAACAAAGAAAGTTGCGGATACATTTGTCACTGCTGCGGGATGTTTGTTCCACGAGATGGTAATTTATGGGTCAATAAAAAATCTTATATCTGATAGCCTGCAAAAGGAGCTTGCTCGGAGACAGATTTAATGCATGACCGTGTGTAAATGAAAAGCACACATAGACGGGGCGATGATGTACAGGGGGCGATGCAGATACTCATCATCCTGGTGAGGAAATGGACAGAAACTTTTATGTGGAGCCGTACCTGACCTAACAGAGTTCAAGATGTATTTTTCCACTACACAAAGCACAGAGGGTGAGACCAATCAGTGGAAAGATACTGATGCACCAAAAATAATCCCGTCGCTATATTTCCAGCTCCAGAGAGCCCATTGAGCCGTGTCACATCGGCGATCAATCAGCATCGACTAAGCAATTACTGAATTTACTGTTCATTGTGTGGGAAATTTTACGGGCGCTGGTGTCCTTGCAAATCAGCCTAACGCAGAGGCGTATTCGCAACCCCACCTGCGTCTGTCTAGCTCGGGCAGACTGGCTGGCTGTGCGCGCTCGCTCACTCTCTCAGCAGCTGTTCACCTGAGTGAGATGAAATGCACGTTTAACGGAGACAGCAACAGAACGGACCGGCCGAGAAACAGACTGTGAAACACACCCACTTGAACGTGTGCGGTCTGTGGCCGGCGCGTTCATGGTATGATGAAAGCCTCAAAGCCGGGCCAAGTAATATCACCTCCCAAACTACTCCCCTTTTTTTTACAGCTATAAACACTGTGAGGAAAGTCAGCAAAGCAATCTATCCATCTTGTGTGGCGCACTACTGTGGGGACTTTGTTAAGTTTTTCTTCTGGATAAGGGGAGTTGAATTGCTTCAACCACTCAGGCATGACAACCACTCAGCTCATAGCTAGATGAAATGAAGCCAAATGACAAATGAAGCCAATCTACAATCAGCATTATAACAACAAAAACATATCACTCAACCTCTAATATAGGTTATATCTGAAAGATATGCATGCAATGCTTAATGAGGCTAAACGGACTGAACAAAAGGTAGAGAATTTGCTTTAGAATCATCATAAAACAATGGAATGAAGCCATCAAGGCCTGTTATTTCTGTAAAGAAATATTTCTTTCATCGTCTTGCACTGAAAGGAGAAATATGAAAGATTATGGGCCCTATCATGACATTCTAAAGTGCATCGTCACTCGTCAAAAGTCTATTCAAATTTAGTAGGATGTCCAGTTCACATTGGGAGGGTTTTCGTCCTCAAAAGTGGAGCGCATGGCGTAACAAGGTGTTCCTAGGTCTTTTAATCAGTCATATGGGTGTGTTTGGGGCGTAACATCATTTTAAACCAATGAGAATTCCCTTTAACGGCGCAACGCGCGATATGTCAGATAAATGCATCGGTATTTTGGCATTCAACGGCGCATTTGAAGGAGGCTGCTTGCGAGACCGTATGGAATAGTCATTCTTAAACCATGCTTTACTAAAACCTAGCATAGCCTTCACGTATTTGCACTCGTCTATTATTTGAACTCATTGGCAAAGTGAAACTAACTTCACCAAGGAAGTCAGTCAACGACAAGACAGTTATATGCAGTTACTTTCACTATTGACTGACAATGGGTTACCATCGAAAACATAGGCTGGAAAAAGCAACACTTACCCTAATGTTGCTCAAATGACTGAATAAAACAACATTTATCCTGCAGAGGAGTTGCTTATATCTCGTGACAGTGCGTCTTCAGCTGTGCTCCATACGTGTCTCTCACCTCTCCCCTAATCACTTTTAACCGTCATTACCAATTTGCAAATGATGGTGAATAACTACTCATCATGAGATGTACAGTATTTCGTAATATCTTTATTCTAATTATGTTTAACATTGTAATCGTGCAATTTGTAATGCTTTGCATGGACGTGTGCTGGTGTGCGTTCATGAATGATAGAAGGATGGTGCGTGCACCTGCCAATATGACTGTTGACATGCGCTCTTAAAATAGCATATGAACAACTCGCCATTGACCTCTGACCAGGTTTAGGTGGTGTATGATAGCGATTTTTAGACAACGCGCCAGGGCCCGCCCTAGGTTGTTAATTGCCACACCCCTGGGCGCAATGCTTAAAAAATAAAGGTGCAAAATACCGAATTCAACTTCGCGCGACTGAAAAACGAACTGTACGCCATGCGCTGGTGCCCCAAAATATAGCCCAAAGGGTGTAATTTCCGTTGGAAGGCAACAGCAGAACTAGCCTCCCTTGCGTCATTACAGTCTCTCTCCAATGGAAAAGCCAGAGGGATGAAGGCTGAAGTGGTTCGCTTTGACAATGAAGTGAGTTGTGTGGCAGGCACCTGGCTGACGTCACTGGGTCAACAGGTGAGAAACAGCAAACTGGTGAGACAGAAGATCGCAGGACCAGGCCTGCTTGGACCATTTTTTTACATTGGACAGTATTTCATTGGTTATGTCTCCTTAGCTTCAATGTCTACTTGGTAATTAGTCTGCTTGGCATCATTCTGGGCACTGGGAGGAAGCCTGACATGCATACTGGCAGTGTTGGTGGAAACAGATGGCTGTGCTGTTCGTTGCCCAATCACTCTTCAAGACTCATGAGCTACTCAAGAAGCAACAGAATGCTGTAGACCTTCCCTGGTGATGTCTGAAATAGGTGTACACCTGTTAGCCTGCTCTTTCACGTTAGTCTGGGATTTTCTTTCAGAGCTAAATTACTATCGTTGTGCTGTGAGTTTCACTCCACTGTTTTAATTTGTCTGCAAATTAGTTTCTACGATATATTCCTACACCTACGTACGTGCTGTGCTCACAGGTTTCATTTTCATAAATCCCGCATGGGTCTTTGGGCCGCTCTAAAGTGGAGGCTCATTGGACGACATCATGATTAACCATAGCAATTAAAGCATGCACTTGCCTGTGAGTAGACTAGAGGAAAACACACACACGGACACAGAGAGCACACACACATGCACACAGTTGCTAGAATCATCTTCTCAGTTATCATGCGGCAGGTTTCAGTATGCACACAAATCCGTCTGTTTGGGGAATACGCTTAAGGGCAAAATCTGGGTGAGATCTGGCTTCTTTAAGAGGTAAACGCTGCGTAAGACATCAGCGGAGAGGGTCTCTGGAGAGGCTGGGCGCTGCAGGGTCACTGATACGGTGGAGGTGAGAGGAGCCAGGGCCAGATAAGAGAATTCGATTTAGCAACAATTATCTGGAATTCTCTCCTCTCGCAGCTGAGTAGGGGAAGAGGACGAGAGAGGAAGAGTG